>NW_020455205.1:1525864-1765280 GCF_003342845.1 Nothoprocta perdicaria | reverse complement strand
AAGTATTTAAAAAAATAATTACTTTTAATTCAGCCTTAAAGGAAAAAATCATAATGGTATAGAAATACTGCTTTCTATGGTAGAAGAATATTTTTGTACAGCACAAGTTAATTTTGTTGCTATATTTTGCTATATCTCTCATTCAAAACTTAGAATCTCTCTCAAAACAGAGATTGTTATCTCTCTCTTATTTTCAAAACAGTGAAAAAGCAACTGCAAGGCTTCATGCTGTCATCTGAAATCTTTTGATAATGTTTTGATGACAATATTTGTGAAAGATTTGCCATGAGTATTCCTGTTCTGTTACATGATTCGGCAGTGAAGCCTCCACAGAGCTGTGTTTTGCTTTGACCAAGAAATATTTCCTACATATGAAAATTTCAGTAGCTGAATAGGAAATAGAGTAAAAAAAGGCATAGCAGATGGAATATTGGRAGATAGACATCAGCAGCAGGAGATATATTAATGGCTGGTGGATAATTAGCCACAGCTTCATGTCTCAGTGTCACTTTTGCCACGGGATTGATGCAATGAGCCTGCTAATACTTGTTCACAGTTGGATTTTAGTAGGTATTTTGCTCCAGCTGCAGCTGCAACTGCTGCAGTGTGTGTACGTGCAATGCCATATATGCAGGGTCTGTTTGGAACTGGCTGAAATGTTTTGGCTCTGCATGAATCCCGTGTTTCTCTTATTGGTTGTTGTTTGCCATCCTGGAGCGGGTTTATTTCCACCTTTTCTACTCATTCTCAGATTTGCTTGGAACAGGCTTGGCTGCTGTTATGGGAAGTTTCTAATTGTAGGGGAAGAGAGCCAGTTTCCCTGTAAAGGGACTGAAGAGCTAGTGAATATGAATAATAAGCCTACTGAGTCTTCACTATTGTGCTGCTCTTTCTCCAGTATTTCATATATCAGAAAGACATTTAGAAGACAATAACGTGCGACTCGTAAAACAAAAAAAAAAAAAAAAGAGAGATGTTGAAAAATATAAGGGAAAACGTTTGTAGATTCGGTAGGAATACTAAAATATTCCAGTGGGATGAGTGAATTACTTCAGCTGTATGTAGTAACATACGAAATTTTCCCACCATAAGGTCAGTGGTTCAAATTCTGCTAACTTTGATAGGAACTGGAAGCTATTACCAATGTTAGGTGGTCTTTGTGAAATTTGGTTTTGATTCCARGCTATACTGGAGAGTTGACTACAGTTGGCACTCCCAGCAGACACTAAATATTCCTCAGGAATGGAAACACTTGCCTGGTCTTGTTAAAGAATTCAGCTGCACTCTAGGGTGCATTGAAGCAGCCCATACTTCAACTTCTTAAACAGCAAAATCTGTGTAAGGATACTATGCGTTACCATTCAGGGACGTTCACTTGTTTGGAAAGAAAGACTAGATTAAAAAGCAAAACTCAAATACACTCTCCCAAAATAAAGCAGAAAAGAGCAAAACCACATAAACCTGAAAAAAAAAATCCATCAAATAACATAGTGGATTTGATATTTAGGATACAGTTAGGAATAGCAATGGAACCTAGAGAAAGGTGAGTGGAACTCAGGTGAATAAAGGTTTAGTCTGCAACGCAGCATACATCTGTAAAGTTCTCCATCTTTAACTTATTGTGTGAATATAAAGCCAATAACTTATCAGTAATTCTTTTTTGTCTGGTTAAAAAAATCAAAAAGCTTATAAAGAGCTAGAGAAGCATATATTACAAATTTAGTTAAAAAACAGGGTGTGTTTATACTGTTATACTAGTCTATCAGCTAATACTCTTGGTTTTCAGCTGCTTATAGTGAATGTTGGTTATTGTCAGTTAAACAGATTAATCTATCCATCTTTAAAACATTTTCGGTTTTATACCTRTAATATAGGGTAAGATGGAGTAAAATATTGCAAGAGATACCGTTTTGCTTTAGTGCTTACATGTAAATATTTTTTATTTTCCCAAAGATTTTTTAGTTGAACTTAAAAGAAATCCATTAGGATGAAATTTTGAGAGAAAGTCAAAAGTCTAGATTTAGTCTCCATGCCTCCAACCCCTTAATCCTAAGTGTGGTAAGCTATTCAAACACTATTTAAAGCTATTTTGAAGTTTTGGGAGAGTTGTCTTGGCTTTCTTTAATACATTTATTCATTACCAAACTTTTCTTCTTAATGAAAATTTAGTGAATCAAAATGGACTGCAATAACATTTTAATATATTATCTTTTGTAGATGGTAGGAAAGTCTTTTCACATATGTAAGAGCACCTCTTCAGCCAATATTTCATAAAGACTTTGAGTTTGCAGTTGTTGAGCATGCAAGGCTCTGTGGATGAAGAGCTCCCCAAGTATGTGCTGATGGGGGGACCAGAGCTATTTGTGTCAATGGTTTGCAAATAATGGGTCTCTGGGAGAATTTAAAATTGCAGTTTTCTCTCCAGACTGTGGTGCTTTTTAGAATGWGCTGAGGTGCTATGAGGCTTGGCTCTCTTCAGTGCACCTTAGGCAGGGCTTCTTATACTTCCATTGAGATTGTAACAGCTGGCCATTACAATCAATAAAGTGACATTTCAGGGTTATTTTTCCTTGATATTAAGGAGGGAAAGAGAGAAATGAAAGATACCGCAACTGTAAACTCCCAGGAAGATCAAGGAATTTATAATATTTACATTTGACTATGAAAAGCATGTAGATCATAAACAGATCATGCACTTTATAYTTGGAAAACTGTAGTATGATTGTAGTTTTCTATTAAATATAATCACTGTCAATATATTGGTGTTATTAATTCCATATAGTTGTTGGCTTTATGTTGCACCAGAGCACTCAACTATAGAGTGTGTGCAAATGTGAAGAGCTTGTCTGAACTTCATAGCTAAACCAGCAAATACAGTTTTCATGGTTGTGTAATTTTTCCTTTCTCCAAAGCAAACRTAAGGAACAAAATTAAGGTCTTGAAGAAGCAAATGAAAAGATGGAATCTCTAAAGAGTAGTTGGGATAGGCAGTGGCCTTTAATGGTGCCCGAAAAGTCTGGGACAGTAACATCATCCAAATTTAGGTTTTGAATTCCTGAAATGCAACTGAAAGCAAGGGGGAGATTATTCGCTCCCATGTTCAATTCAGTCAGGGACACTTTCTTCATGAGTTGTTTCTTCTTTTCCTAAGGTACAAAGTAAATTAAATTATTATTTTTCCATAGCATCACAAACTTGCTGCACTGATGCTATATGCAGACTGAAGTAACTTGTCCTATGTGAACATAATCATATGTTCATCACATGAGCATATAATTATTCTGTATGTAATTATAGAAAGTTGTTAGAGCAGCATTCTTGTTGCCTACTGGCAATCTGCTCATCAGCAACAAAGGGACAGAATCGCAAATCATGAATGTGGAGACARTGTTGTTATTGTTCTCAGTACAATGCACATCCTTCCTGCGGCCACCTAGGTAACTAGTTATGAACTTAGATATTTTGCTACTAATATCCTCAGGGACACATAACAGCTACAGCATCTGTATCTAAAAGACTGTGACAAGGAAGTTACTATAGAAGTTTAGTAAAGCATAGATGTAATAGTAAAAGAGCAATGATATGATGTAACAACAGTGGTAATTTCAGTCAGCTGCGGGCATGTTTTACAGAATACAAAATTTCTTGTATCCATTTGTTCCTGAAGTAATGCAAGTGAAAGTAATTTAAATAGGAGTTACAGGAGCAATAGGTTCAGAAAGTAATAGAAAAGCCACTTAAAAGTACCACCAAAAACGACTGCCCCTCTTTAGGGTCAATCTTCTTTTCAGTATATAAGCATGTTGATGTACTGAGGTGGTAAAAAGAGAGTCTTCTCTTAAGAATAAGATCAGTGAAGGCTGTKGTCAAAGCAGAGTGGATCAAAGCATTTAGGAGGGCTGCAGGAAGGAATTTGTCAGACTCCGGTTATCAGTGCTTGAGTAGGTATACATCCTTCCACTACTTTTGAGAACATTTTTTTTTCCATTATTTAATGATGTAAGAATGATTTTCCCTCTTAAAATATTTGTTCGTTAGAATGATCTCCTCTTAATACTAGATGCAAATATTGTATTAAACCAAAACCCTTTATCAGGYATTTTTCCTGCTCATAAGACTCTTAGCTTCTGTTTTCTTCTATCCTTCTTCTTATGCAGACCGCAAAGCATCATCATCACYTCAGACTTCCTTGTAACTAAAATTTGGTATTAGTTTTATAGTTTCTTCTGGGATAACATTTCACAGATGAACAAATGGATAGGAAAACATATAAAACTCTTGCCCAAGCTCTTAGCATCTTATATCTCAATTGCCATAGCAGTCTTTTTTTTTCTGTCCTTGACAAGTTCATCTTGCCCAAGCGCATGCTGCAGCGAAGCCTGTTTCTCTGTTGTATCACGTGTGAGCACATTATAGTCTGTCCTCTTCTTATGTTGAGATGTTGGCTTCTGCCGTCCATTATACCCTCATTGCCCACTTGTGAGATTTTCAAACTAGCACTTCTGTGCATTCTGCTCTGTTGACCCTTTACTTGAAGCTCTCCATAAACATTTAAAAGATGACCTCATTAAATTCAAGTCCTTAAAACTCTCCCTTGTTATGATGTGTAGAAAAAGCAAGAAGAAACGTTAAGCTCAGCTCGGGCTGTGGTGTGAATACTGCCTTTCCTGTTCTCCTGGTTTCTTTGTGTACCTGTCTCCATTTACACATCCTTGTTCTCCCTGCCTTATGTTCCCTTCTCCAGTCACTAGGAAATGATTCTCACTGTCCAGCAGAACAGGCGCCTRCTCTGTGATTTGAGGTCTTACAATGCAGTTAGTAGAAATAATTTTTAATAAGTAATTCTTCTAGGATTTGGGTTGTGAATGTATTGGTGATCATTTTTAGATGCTTGTCAGTCTTGCACAAAATAGACATTTGACTTYTTGAACTTGTCACCATCACCTTTTTAAGTTGTTCTGCTTATGTCAGTCAAACAACTTGTCCATATGAGTCAAACTTAACAGGTCAGGACAGAAAGACCTTAAGTCTAGTGGCTATGAGATTGACCTGGCGTAAAGGTACCCACTTTGTGATTCCTAATCTGAAACATAGAACAGAACCAGACATTAACTGAAGTAAATAGTATCTTTAGAACAAGGACCAAACCTAAATATTTTCCTCGGGTACCTTTCTGTGTGTGCGAGACTCCAGAGACATTCCCCCTGCTGCTCTGTTCTCCATGAGTGAAGGAGGACCTTGTAGTCCCTCCACCTTGTGCTGCACCCTTCAAGCATGTTCTCTGCTCTGCAAGCCAGAGCTGGGAAAGGGAAAACCTTTCCCTTCCTGGGGAACACATCTAAGGAACACACAGCCTCGCAGGTAGCTGGCAGTGAAGTTACCATTGTACAAGGCCCAAAAGAGTTTTAGATAAATGGTTACTGCTGTGCAGGAATACTTGGTTTTCACTAGCATGAAAACAGRTACATGAGTGTAAGGCATGAGTTGAATTTATATTCCATCAAACTTAAGACTAATGCATAAACATTCCTATTTTTTTTTTTTTTTGCTAGCAAGGAGCTTGCAGCTCTTCTGTCTTAAGCTTCTGTAGCCTGATCTGCTGATTACTCCCCTTTTCATTTTGTCAATAATATGAGAGCTTTCTCTTAACTCTGCTGTAATTTGCAGGGAATCAAGGCATGCTTGAAATTACTTACCTGACTGCACTTTGTGTGAAGAACTCCATCCACTCAGCTGTTTTAGATTAACAGTGAATTACGGTTCACTTCAGTGCAATTAGACCTAATGAGGTGCACATGGAGACTATTGGGCCACTGTATAACCACATTATATGGACTTGCTAGTTGCCTTTTTAATCAATTGGTTTGACCTTTGAATGCAAACTACCACAAGGCACAAAGAAGTTTTTTGCCCAGATACCTTTTTACCTGAATGTAGGCAGAGATGATAAAAATTAGTCTTTGTTTGATGAGGAAAAGCTGTTTCTTTGGAAAACCTTCACAAAAGAAACCCTATTTGCAAAAGGAAGGTTACAGTGATTAGTCAGATCAAAAGTAGAGTTAAAATATTAGCTTTGTGAAACATTGTTGAAAGTAGGCAAACTTCCTACAAAGCAGTTCGCTTTCTGCAATGGGAGTCGATAATTTTTTTGTTTTTGTGCAATGGAGGGAATATTTTTGCTTTTAAAGGAAAAAAAAAAAAGAAGAAGATTCTAATTTAAAGAATTGAACGTGACAACAAATGAACTGGGAGAAGGATGCAGAGAGATGTCAATAAAAATTGGCTGTTCATGGAGCGAGTTGAATATGGGGTGAAGCTGTGAGGGATGAGTGTTCTGTCTCCTGGAGAAACCTTCTGAACACAGCAAACCCAAAAATCATTAGTACTGTTATTACAGGCTTTATATAGATATAAATCTGTTGCACCCTAGGCAATCACTGTTCTTTCTTTACTATGTTCCYTACTGTCCTTGGTAACATTCACCTTCCCTACCCCCCAAAAACAAACAAACAAACAACAACAAAAAACATTATTCAGTTTACGCAGAAGGGAAAAGGAACAAGGATTTTCAGAGCCCTATAGAGTAGATAGTGTTTATAAGTCAGATTTTTTTTTTGTGGCTATGTCCACTCAGTGTTATATCCTCTTCATCCAATTCTCCAGCTTCTCTTGCTCTTAACGTACTGTCATTTTAATATATGTAGGTCAGAATTATATGAGAAGAGGTTTCTGTTTCACCTTCCAAAATAGTTTTTGTGTTTGTCCTAGTAAAGAAACGAAAAAAAAAAAAGTATGAAATATGAAATTTTTCAGAAATTCAAAATGTTTTAAAGTTAACTAAATATATATTGAATACATATATAAGTATATGCACGCCAAAGTTACGGCGGTGTCTTGTCTTTATACCACATAAAACTGATAAGCTCCAAACGTCTGGGACATGTATGTACCCTTATTTTTACCTCATAGTTATGGCCTTCTGCCATTGAGAGCAAATATTGGCACATAATAATGGAGACAATTCTCATGAGTCATTTCCATGAGACTGAAATGGCTCATTTTTATGAGTCTGCTTGGTTTGTTTGAAAATTATTGTCTTACAACTTTCAGAATAGCTTGTGCTGCWCACCTTGGAGAGGACGTGAGTCAGATGTTCAACCTAACAGGATCTAGATATGAATTCCTGGTTATGAGTCACCCTAAGGAACAATATCTTCTTCATCACTTGAAATCAAAAGCGTGTAAACTTCCTTCTTCCTCTTGTATTTGGCTTCTAAATGAGAAATGGCCTTCTGTACTTTAAGTTAAAGTAGCATCGTAGGAAATCATGCTGTATTCCAACTACATTGAAGGAAACAGCTAAGTTTTCTGGTAATAACATGAAATAACAAGCATTTTATAGATGGTACCAAAATAGACAAGTATTTCTCCTTATCTGCTTATATATGCAAAATTTGTGTTAAAACTTGTGTCTGTCACTATTAGATACTCATTTAAATGCATTTAAACTCTTCTTCTGTCTCTAATGTATGTTAATGATTTTGCATTTTCAAAATAAATACTTGGCTACACAGAAAATATGTATAGAAATCCTATCAGTGGATAACAGATGTAATTATCAATGTGCTGCATGAGACACTGCTAATTGCTTAATACATGAAGCATGTTGACTTGCTTATATATATTTTTATACTGGTATTTTCAAGTCTTATAAACTGTCCACTATTGTTATAGTTACCATAATTTGAACATGCATTATATTTTAAACATTTGCCAAACCTAATGAAGTCTGTCAAATGTTTACATGAAAATGAGAACATCCTGAATTGTATTAACTCAGCAAAAGTACTGGTAGCCCAAGGAAGAAGCATTCCCAGGATCAATGCCAACCTCTATGCACTAGGTTGAAATTTTGTTCATGTAAGATAGAATTTAGATTATGCATGTTTGCAGTTTAGCTGTTCTTCAATTCTTTAATTATACTATAAAGTAACTGATATGGGTGGCAGCAGCAAAACTGGTTTCACCTAACATAGCCTTTCCTATATAAATCAAGTATATTTCTATTTTATTTAACAAGTACTTGAATTTCTTGCATTATTTTGCTACTGAGAATTGATATTCAAATGAATGTAGCGGAGATACTTCTGTACAAATTGGACTGAGATGTAAGTGCGGGATTTGTGTGTAAATGGGCACACAGAAATGCACGTTTACTTGACTTGTATTTGAACTCCCCATAGCTGCTTTTATTTTTCTTTCCAGAGGTTGGTTGATGTCAAAGGCCATCTGTTTCCTGCAGTGCAGAAACACGTAGACACTGAGAGGGTAAAATTTAATCTGTTCAGTAAGCTACGATTTAAATGTTTGTTTCAGGAATCTGAGTAGTCTCAACATTGGGCTTTTGAGTAAACTAATTTTTCTGCCTGTCTGTGTATTTAAGGTCTGCGTTTTATGCTATATCCCGCTGTAATGAAGCATGGCATAGTCTCACTGTGTTTGCACTGGCACTATTTCAGGCTTTTTGAGGATACCCAAATTTCAGATAACATATGGGCCAATGAGTTGGATCTGGTGTGAACCATATTTCATTCCCTATGGGTGGAGGACCTTTCTAGTAGAAGGTAAGGAATGATCCACTGAAAACTGTGTGATCCTCATGCAGTTTTGATTGAGAAAGCCTTCGTGCTTAGCTGATAGTGTCAGGTTAAAAGAACATAAAACCCAAATCATCTTGAGAATTTGGACTGTTAACCTGGATTTCATTTCTTACTTCAGATGGGCTTAGCCCTTCAACATGAAAATAACTGTTCTTTTATTTCTATATTTGTTTTTGGATTTTAAACTCATGAGAGACAAACTTTATGAAAAATATTTATTGTCATTATTAAGTACAAACAATAGTTATGAAATAATTGAAAATGAATATGATGTTAAACTTGATGTTTGAAATTATATTGGGTTACTCTTGCTTGATTTGGCTATTTAGAGTCATGTGAGCTACTAAAAATCAAGATATGTTGGTTTGAAACTAAATGATGGTGGTTCTATAATTTTACAGTCYTTGTATTCAAAGAAATTTAAGAGTCAAACCCTGGTTGTGTAAGTCATGAAGGAAACCTGGGACTTTCTAGTAAATTAAGGCGAGCAGAAACAGGTCCTCCTTTCTTCCATCTCCAGAAAACTATGTTGAGTTACTGGGTGTAAATATAAATAAATATATAATGTATATATTTACTTGACAGTCTGTTGCATTACTAACTTCTGCATCTCAGAAGATTGAGGACTTATTTAATGTTGATGGTGTTACCTTCACAAGCAGAGGATTTTGAGTTTTGGGGTTTTTTTTTGTGGAAAGCTAATTTTAGCTGCCTAAATTTCATTTACATGTACTGTATGTACAGTATATGTTAAATGGTAGCCAGACATCATTTTAGAAATGCAGATTGTTAACAAAGTATAAAGTAATTAATCCGTCATTTTTCTTTCTTAAAATATGAAATGTGAAAGATGGTGTTTGTTTTAATACAGAAATTCATTGCACGATGCTTCATTACTTATATTGTAGCTCTTCTTTAGATAGTACAGCAGGACAAAGCCTGTCCTGTTGCATCAGAAATTCTAACTCTGAATGAATAACTCTATGTTTGTATTTCTGTCTAATGTACATGTAGATTCCATGCAGSGAAAAGTGAATATAACTGTAGTTTATATCAAAGATGATTTAAATGTTCACAAAGAAATACGAATTCTTGAGAAATTTCTGTAATTGAAGGAACAGTGTAGTTAGGCTTCTGATATCTTGGCTATATTTGTTGTTTAGATTAGCTTTAGATATGTATTTTTTGAAATGAAAAGTGGTGATACAAATTTGTTGATGATTATCTATCTTTCATTAGAAGATAGAATTTTCTTATTGATTTTCCTTATTGAATTCACAAGGATTAGCTAAAATTTTGAGAATAAAATAGAGTGTTAGCCATTCAGTGTAAGTAATTTCTACTTCCTTTGTCATTAATTTTCTTAGAAATTAACTGACTTGTAATTTACTTCATGGAGGGAGTCCTGGGCAGCTTGCTGTAGGTAACCTTGCTTTTACTGAGTGGTTGGACTAGATGATCTCCAGAGATCCCTTCCCTYCTCAGCAACCATTCTGACAGCCGGTATAAAATTTAGCCTGTCACTATGCTTTACCATAAATATGAAAACTTCTTATTCCCAGGTGACCTGAAACTGTCTTATTAAATAATGTGGACAATGGATTGAAAATTTACCAGAATCACTTTCGTTCTGGTGCTGTTGTTTTTTATGCTGTTTGTGTGTTTTTGTCTCTGGAAATAATAATAACAGGAAAATACTTCAGCAACATTTGCAAAACAACAGCATTTTGGCTTCAAACCCAATTAGAACAAAAAGCATAATAACACATTATAATATAAATCTGACATGTAGTTTTCCTTCAGGAGATATTCAGTTTTTAGTTTTAAACAAGTCCCTTAGAAGCTTTAGGGTTCTTAGGATGCCTAGAGTCAATTTTGAACAATTTTTCAACTTACTACAGGGAATCTTAATTCAAATTCAACAAAACCCTGAAAGAGGTAGTGCTTTGGGGTACTTAACTTCCTCAAAGGACCATCAGTGTGAAACCTCAGATGAGAAGAATCAACATGTAAATAAAATATCTGTCAACCTGAAAACATGGTAAATGGCGAGAATAGCTCTCACTTTTAGATGCAGAAAAGGAAAAAAAAAATGTGTGTGAGGAAATGAAAGAAGACATTCAGYGTGATAGAAAACAAAATTACTAAACATGTATTGTTTCACTATTAGAGAGTGAGAGAAAATTGTTTTCTATCAGAAGAGGTTGAACTGTTAGTGAAAAATACATGGTTGAATTCTATAGTTCTTGTATGAAAGAAATTCTGCTCAACTTAGCCTCGAAGTCTTCCTGCCCCAGCAGCTATGCCAAAGTTCGCTGTAAATAATATGGGCACACAAGTTTCATTCTGTGGGCTGTTTTTAGCATGGGATGCTCATGCTGACATGTGACTCATTGCTCATGTTACAGCGCAGTGTTTCTGATCTGTGATAAACCATATGATAGTTCTTAAACTAGAAAACCACAAATGATGAATTGAGTGCTCTTATGGTGATTTTGGACAGCAAAAAAAAAAAAAAAAAAAAAAAAAAAAGAATTCCTGTCACTTGCACAGTCTGTCTGTACTACTGAATGTTTGGCTTCATACTCATGATTAACAAATTATTTCACACTAAAATTAACAGTGGAACAACGTCAGTATATGTATCTCGAAAACTGAGCACCATATTTTGATTAATATTCAACAGTCCTGCTCTTTAGTGAATGCTGGTCTTTCAGTATCATTCTCCAAATGTAAATATGTAAATATTCCAGTGTTGTCATTGTCATCTTCCATTAGATTAACTTTTTCAAGCCCATCACTTTTTTGAGGTGATAGAGTTACATAGAAGAATGAAACTACTACAGGAGGAGTTTTGAAAATAACGTATTTCATCAGGAGCCGAAAAAAAAAATCTGGTCCAAACTTCATAAAATACTTTTTTTTGTGACTATCTGTGCCACCATACACAGTACACAGCCACATAGAATAAGACAAAAGACAAAAATACAGCATGCATCCGTGAAAGTATTTGGAATAACTTTTTTTTTTGATAGTTTATAACTGTGTACAGCAATTACTATTGTGCTTATGATAATGCCTTTGTATATTAATCCTAGTTACAAAGCTTTTAGACACTATTACTGCAGTTCCTAAAAGCCCTTTATCTTATTCATAAATGTATCGATATGCCTACACATGAACAAAGACACTAGCATATACTTTAAAAACTCTGTTCTGAATCTTTTCCCTAAAAGAGTTTGAAGGCGCTTGTAGTCAGATACCCACTGTTTTTAGTAGCTCTGCCTCACAGAGCTAATACATTTTTTCATACTGTTTAATTTAATCTATTGGTATGGAAATTGCGATGAAGATAGATACACAGGTTTTTGATTTTGACTGCCTTTGCTTGGGAAGAGCAGGGATAAAAATGGTTTTTCTTTTTCTTTTTTTTTTTTTTTAGCGAAGCTTTTCTGTTACACAGAGTATTTCTCTAACCTTGTATTTGAGTGTACAGCAGGCCTGTAGCATTGCTAACAATACAAGAACAGTGAGAATCACTTAAAAAGCTTGACCCCACTACCTGACCCTTGAAGATGTGCGTTACCATGCGCATTATCAGATAAGTTTGTGTTGTGTATTGTTAGAACTGTGTTATGATTTTTGAGAACAATACACTGGGGTTACTTCTCCTTGGCAATTATTATATCTCAAGGTCTTTGCCAATGATTATTTGACTATTCCCCCCCCCGCTAAAAAAGGAAGGAAAAAAAACCCAAAACATGAAATGTTTCTTCTTGTATTTGAACTAAAAAGGAAAAAATAAGTTAGCTTAAGTCATTGCTAGTAATTAAATAATCCATACATTTCTGCAAAGATTAGACTGAATTTTTGAAACTGGGGGATTAGTATTAACAGCTTTCTCTGTCAGTATAGAAGCAGCAGTAAATAAACAGGGGCCAGTCGTACATACAGCAGAAGGTATTGCTCCTGGCAAKTGTTAGCAGGGAAAATGATAACACTTGTAGTATCTCAGCCCCACAGCGCAGCACTGTAAGGTCAGAACATTTGTCCCGTGTTACTTCCTGTATCTTCTTCTGTTTGACACAGCACGCTAAAAAGACGTGCAGCTGCTGTCACAGTCCCAGTGGAGCGGGTTGTTGGTGTCAAACGTTTCCAGCCCCTCCAGGGCGGCAGCCTCGCCAGGCAGCCAGGTGAGCCCCGTGCTCCCGTGGTCCCTGCATTACCCGTGTCGAGGCCTCGCTGCATACGCTCGAGAGCAGAAAAGCTGCACGTGGATCCTGCCTTCACTTTTTTCCTTCGCTGAGGTGCTATGGTGCAGTGGCGAAGGTTTTGAGCTGATGCTGCTCACCAGCCTGGCTTGCCAGCTGTTTAATATCCTGCTTCAAGAAGTGACTTTTTGTGGTTTGACRTTACTTACCTTTCTCTAAACCTACAAAATTGCCTACAAAAATGGCAATTTCCATGCTCCCTCTCCCCAGCCTTTTCCAGAATCGTTTGATAAATAATGCTGTATGCCGTGATAAGTAAGTTTTCTTGAGTACTTTTGTGCAGCTGCAGTTCAATACTGGGGTTTCTTACAGTGACTACAGCAGGTAGCGTGAGTGCTCTCACCTTTTCTGTGGTTGTGCTGGGACATCAGGATGTCTCTGCTTCCACTAGCCTTCTGGGGGGCAGCAGGTCACCCTTTGGGACATATCTCCTCCTCTCTGTTCTTTGATACTGTACAATCTCAGAGATCAAATTGCCTTTCATCTCAAATTATAATCTATTTTTGCTCTGGAAATACCTACTTATCATGATTAACTGCAACATCTCTCAGAGTAAGAAAAAGAGTGCTTTAGTGTAGAATTAAAAAAAAAATGAGCACAAAGCATAACTTAACATAGATCTTAACCATTTCACTTAAAAAAAAAAAACAATGAATAGCTAGCATTAGCATGAAATCCATACGCAAGTCTGTCTCATGCTCACCAAGGCATTAAGTTTGAATTTTGAACTTTGTGCAGTCTAAGGTTCACATAAAAAGGACGTAACCAAATGCTTGTAGTTAAAGTTCTATAGTTCGTAAATTATGGCATTCCAGCAAAAAGTTTATGGAGACAAGACACTCTTGATAGTGTATTAACTTTCATTATATTAACTTTCATTAAGTGTAAAAGTTTTAAATGGCCATCTGCTTGTAGTAATTAGTAGTAAAATGCTCAAATTTGACCAGAGTGCATGCTTAGAGTTTGGCATCCTGTGATTTCTTGAGAGTGGAGAAAAGGGGTTGATGCGTACTTTTTTAACAGCTAAGTAGTTGTGAAAAAGATAAGCAGATCTTTTTGCCCCCTTGACAGTAACGTGGATGCAAACTGGCTAGTCAGGGACACAGCAGAGGAGTCTCTGTACCGTGGTAATGGAGCAGTGAATGCCGGGGAGAGCGGTGCTGGAGTTGATTGCAAGGTATCCAGGCCAGTCGAGGAGGTGTTAATTAGGTAGCTCTAATACATTTTTTTTTCTCTTGCTTCTGCCCTTCTATGTATTCCAGCCATTCATTGTTCTAGATAACGGAGAGTTTATGGGATTTACATTGGAGACACGGTCTTATAAATCACATGCAAATGTGCATATTTCAAATCCAAAAAGAAAATAGCTTTCCTGGACTGAATCAACACTTCATCTCTTCGTCAGAACTGGTGGGGGGAAGGAAGCTTTCTTTTGTGTTTTGTCTGAAAGGGAAGTAATGTCATTAGGTTTTTTTTTTTTTTTTTTTGGTTTTTGGTTTTTGTTCTCTAAATATTTGACCTGTGCTTTGACTAGAATTGATTGTTATCAATAACGTAGTCATCAAATGTAATGCTTTATTATCTAGGCTTTAGCTTTTACATAGCTACTCTTAGTAAAGAGCCCAGTAAACAGGCTGAGGCTGCAAAATCAGACTGCCTGGCAGGCCCTCCCTTTTTTGGAGCCTGCATTTACTGGAGAGATGGAGAATTCTCTCTTGGAGTAGTTCATTATTGGTGGGTTTGGAAAGTGTTTTGGGAAATAGAGAAGTCCATTTGAGCTCTTTCTATTTGATAAAGGAATTTGATCCATCTATAGAGCTCAAGTTAGGTGGCTAACTAGTTGAGTAACAAGATTATCATATAAAAGATGATCATATTAAAAGGAAATGTAGCCGACTCAGTTTCTGAAGGGCAGATATAGATCGGAATTAGACAGAGATACTTTTCTGGAGGCCACGCTGTAGGAAGGATGGAATTTCAGATAGAGGGATCTGGATTCTACTTTGGAGATCAGATGTCGGAAAGATAGATGCTAACTTTTGGGTCTCTAAGGTTCTTATTTTCATAGGTCATACAGAATATTTGAGATACATGATTGTATTTCTGATCCATTTCAACAATGGAAATTTTTTAAAGAGGAGGACAGACATAAGAGGTTATAGGATGGCCGTATAAACATTTTCAGCTTTTAAATTTAGTGTAGGTAGATTAATATTGACAGGATTGCTTTTACCTAAAGATTCTGGAAAACAAAATATTGGTCCTCTTCTCTTTATTCCATAAATACAAAGAAAAATAATAAATAAATCCATGATTGCCATAAAATGAAGAAGGATAGACAGAAGTCTAGTGAGCCTGGCGTTACAGGGTAGGGAGACTACTGAATAACATGGCCAAGATAAGCAAGAAAGGCAGCTCTGTTCTTCACATCCCCTTGAGTTCTGGTGTATAACAAATCCTGGTATTGTTCCTGCATCCCCAACGAAGGGCAAGCACCATGTTTTGTACACTATCACCTAGCTGCAGTCATGTTCATCCTCCAAAAAGAAGCTTAAAAGCTGCTTTGCAGTAAATATCAGCACAGCAATAACACTGCCAATCACGAAGGCACGAGTGGAGTGGTACAAACTATCAGCAACAATAAAAACGCTTTTAATATAATAACCTTTTGAACCCATATCTGAAGCCAATATAGAGAAATTTATTCTTTTATTATTGTGGTACTTGCAATTGGGGCACTTTTGTGTGAAGTGGTCGCTAAAGTTTCTCAGTATCAGTTTTGAGTGTCTTGTTATCGTCTGTGTAACACCCACTCTGGTGGAGTTGTTAGATAAAGCAGTGTAGTTTAATCCAGTGCAAGTGGATAAGAGAACAGTGAAAGGGTTAATATACATACAAATTATGCTGTTTTAATCTGTGAGAGACTTGCCTATGTAGAATAAGCATGATCAATTTATAGAAGATAAGGTAGTATAGAAAAATGAGCTTTCATTCTTTTTCTCTGAAAAGCAACTATTCTGTACAAATAAATGGTGTAACTTAAAAGAAAAATAACAACATTACCTCTGCAGTCTAATTTGGTCTGAAAGCAACATAGTATGTGGAACACTTAATTTGTCAAGACATTCTGGCARCTCTCATCAAAAGGCCAGTATAAGCTTTACTAGTTTGGCTCATTAAATTGAAAATGGGCTCAGAAAAGGTCACAGGGAATTAGAGGTTACAGAACCAATAATCAAAGCAATTAGCTATAACTTGAGTCTTCTGAGCTGCCTAAAAGAGAAAGCAGACCTGACCTTGTCAAAATAGAGAAGGATATTAAAATTGCATAGCAAGAAGTAATGCAGAAAGGCTATTACAACTACCTAGAGCATTGCAGAAGTTAAAAAGACGAGAAAAGCCTAAAACATCCAAACTTAAAAGAGTTTTAATATCTTGGTATACCTAGACTAAGCACCCTCTCTGTTTTAAAAGTTTCTAATTGACAGTCAAGATTCATATGCTTATTTATATTATGGTAGAGACATTAAAGTCTGAGGGTCTGATCCTTCTCAGATACAATATTGTAAATTTAAGAAAAAAAAAACCTCCATTGAACTTAATTGAGCTGCGTTAGTGTAAAAGTGATGTGAGAGTAGAAACAGGCCGTTAATGTCCAGATGAATTTTGATTAAAGTAATTCATTCTGTGAAACCTGAAAATGCATACCAAGTTGTTAAATGCTTTTTTCCTTTATGTACGTTAACATAAAATTTGCCTTTGTTCTTTAGCAGTTAGCCATCTCCCTGGGTTTGTAACACATTATACGGCAATAAAAAATTATCTTTAAGAAAGTTGTAGGCTATAATTAGGAGTTTGGAAGCTATCCATGTTGCTTTTTTTTTTTTTTTTTTTTTTTTTTTTTCCCCCCTCCCCTCTAAGACTAAAGCACTGTGTTAAGAATTTTTGAAAAGATTTTGGAATTTATTCAATTTTTTAAGTTTCAGGCACATATCAGATAAATGTCTGTTCAAGATCTAAAGTAGAGTCAGACTATGGAAATGAGTGTAGGTTATATTTCTTTTTTAATTCATCAAAGGATTTTCAGAGGAACATTTGGTTCACATAAGCATCCTGAAGATTATTGCTGGAGCTCCCAAGTTAGCCCACTTGACACAATATCCACCCTCCTCTGTCTTCTCTCCATCCCACATTGCTGATACAGTCAGAGCTGTTCTATGGCTCCCTCTGTAACTTTTTAAAAATGCATTTCAGGGCCACTCTGTTAATCACAGAGACTACAATTTACATTTTTGCATATGGGYGCACTTTAAATCATGGTTTGCATTACATTTCAGAATGATTTCTGTAGACTGAATACTGAAAATTTAAACTAAGCTCTCAGCTGAGATTATTAGACTCCATTGGCTTCACTAYAGAGCAAAGAAGCTGTATAATTCATGCCAGCTCAGGATTTGGCCCCATTTCCTTACARTTATTGGAAAATAGAATATCCTGTGTGAAAGCATTTAGTTGCTGAGAAAAGGCTTCTACTGGACTAGAACACAAAGAAAGCTCAAGATTGGAAGCTTTCCTAGGGAGCCCCAAACTGGTATGTTTTGAACTTCACTTAAAACCACAGATAAAATATTTAAGAAATGTAATACCACTATCAGCAGAGAACTGGAGAAACAGCAGAAGCTAGCAACTGGAGTGACTGTGAGGCTRTTTAGAGTAAGTGCAATGCAGCAGGCACAGATGGAAATTTAAGTTTGAAAATGGCCATCACATTATAAAGGGTAGAGAATTGATGAACCTCACAGGGAAGTGGAAGGCAAATGCTGCACTGCATATGGACAGCACTTGTATAGCAGTGGACKCTATTGAATTGAGCTGCTTGGAAAGCAGAAAAGAAAACTGAATAATGGCATTCAAAGACAAAAGGACTGCCACAAGGCAACATTTGTGATAAGTGCTTTCGAAGTGCTAAACTATCTTTTTGAATGTTACAGAAGAGAGCAATTGATGAGTTTAGGGTGACAAGGGGTCACCTCTACAGGGCTAGAAAAGACTAGGAGAAAAAAGAAGTTTGAGAATCAGCAATCTGGCAAAATTGTAACACAACAGTGTTACAGTTGTGTTGAGCAGTCATGAAAAAATCTGATTGTACTATTGGAGTATGTTTTAATAGCAGTGAGAAAAGCATAAAGCTTCTAAAGCCTGCCAAATAATGTCACTTCAGGATTATTCTGCTTGTGTGCGCTTACCATGCCACTCATGGCACCATTTCTTATTTATTCATCTATTTTGATCTGTGTTGTGTTACCCCTTGCCTCAAAACAAAAGAAGAAAAAAAGTTTTATATAGTTATTTTTCCTTTTGCAGYCATCCAGATATGGAATATTTAGCATTCTGAACATTCAAGCATTTTTGAGTTTTATTCTGTTGTGTTAAGTATGAAAAAAGAAAAGGTGTGGAAAAGTGATAACTTCACATCAAGTAATAAGGGCTCCCATTATAGGTTAGTTTGTTTAAGAAAAACACATGGATTATCTAATCGTGTTCATTTCATTGTACTTTGATCCTTCTTAATAAAAGATTTGCCCTCTATTTGACATATTGCAATAAAACCTTTCTCTGGAGGTTAGATATTCTTCATTTTCAGCTCTTTTTTTTTTCCCTGCATATTTAAAGTAAAATATGGGAGAGAGGAATATTCCCAATGATTAACTAGTAATGCGTATAAACTTATGAAATAGGAACAAGTTACATTAGACCACAGTAGCTGACTTAAGAACAAAATGTCATTACATGTATCTTTTACTTACTGCAAGTAGTCTTGTTTAATCTAGAAGGAGAGGTGGAAATTGGTGATATTTATTTTCTTATGCCAGCTTTTCCTTGTGGACTATATGAACTATATAGCCCATACCCTAAAAGCTTTGCAGTCTAAATGGAAATAATTGGATCTACCAGAAACCCTTTAGCTTTGCCCTCTAACTGAGTATTTTGGATTTAGAATTTAGAACCAATCTTCATATCTAACATTTTATTTGTAAAATCTGGAAATTGTGTGCTAACTATGCAAAATCTTGTAAATGGTGAGCAAGAGGTATGTTCTATAGGACCCTCTCTGAGTCAAATAAAACTAATGCACAGAACATTACCAAAGGTTTAATCTTGAAATGTAGCAGGGAACAGTTTCTTAATTTATATATTATAATTTTCTATCTCTTTTGAATGAACTATAAGCAGATGCCTTAGCAGAAGGCAAGTATTCTAAAGAGAGATTTATACTGAAAGAAAAGGTATTTCAGGAAAAATAAAAACTTGATGGAATGAGTTAAGAAGAAGAAAGTAAGTTATGAAAAAAGGTAAGAGACAATGTCGTTAACATGCACTGTAAGCATACTAATTTTCGGAGGATTACTTTGTATAGACAAGATTTCCAGGAAAGAATGGCCATATTCTGAAATATAAGGGATCATGAATTTTCAATGAAAATTCTGTATGGTTTGGAAGTCTGTAGAAGCCATATGAAGAGGATACTGCACTAGCTGTGCCCAGGTCTAGACTTTCTTTATGGCCAGTGTTTTTTTCAAACAGATAAGTAGATGGTGTTTTTAAATCATCATTCACTTCCTGGCACAATCCGAGGAGAATCTGTGTCCTTTGTGGCTTCAGCTACGGGTCTACAAAGGGCAGAGGACAGGATGAGATCAAATGTCTTGCCTGGGGTCACATGCAGTTCATTAGCAGAATCCTAGCAGAGCCTAAAATTCTGGCTTCTCACACCTTTTCTGAGCATAATACTTTATTTTTCAATAAGAAATAATGTAGTTTTCCTCGAGAGATCTCTCATGAACCAGCTGCTCAACTGATGACTTGGATAGCGCACAGCCTAGTTTAGCTATAGCCTGTGCTGAAAGCCCTAYTGGTAGGACAGCTATAATCTCCCAGATTAAAGAAAGTGGCAGAATCTCATTAAAGCTGAGTAGGAAGGGCTGGCTTTCCCTTAGAGGTTCTGCAAATGCGCTTTGTTATCAGCAGAAAATGAGACTTCTGGATTTTTCCCATTTTTTCAGGTGTCTGGAGGTATCACATCTCATTTTTGCTGGTATTGGTCTTGAGATGAACCCATATCCAAGATGATTTAATAGATTGTAAAGTTTTATTTAGAAAGCTGGAAAAGCACACTTCAAAGGTGAAGACAGTTTTCTGTTTGGTTTGAGTTATCTGCTCCTCTCCTGCCCAAATGTGGTGAAAAATCCTTTGCCTTGTATGAAACGTTGCTGTAGTTATATGGGTACTATTGCTAGTAGAAAATTAAACTTTCAAGTTTAATTCATCTCCCAAGGGCAAATTTCAGAAAGCCAAACTCTATATTAAAGGAAATAAAAAGATGGGCAATGAAAACTAAGATTTAAAAACTTACATACAAATCTTTTCATTCTCGGTGATTATATTCTATCTAGCGTAGCAAAATTCTCAAAACTGAGAGGAGGAGTTTTCAGGAAATCTCAGCCATTACTATATTAATTGTCTGAGTGAAAATACATAGGTTGTTTATCTTCATTTGGTAGTACTTGCCATGCCACTGATTTTGTCATTTTAATCATCTCCATATTCTAGATGTATGCAACTCATTGTAATGCAAACAATATGAATATTCCCCACTTCCCTTCTGGATGAGAAGTAACGGAGTACTGTGAGGTTGCTTTAACGTATATTTTTTCGGAGGAGATCAAAATAAATGCTTAAGATTATAAAATATGAAATAGGARAATCTCATTATTTGAATATTATGCTAATAGCACACAACTCTATTGTTCTAACAGAAAGTTATCACAAAAATTAATTAATATTAAAAAGAAGTATTATATCTTTCTATATTGTTCTGAATTAGAACCTGGTAAGTGTTTTGATCAGGATGAGATCTTACCTGAAAGACTGAAAAATCACTGAGTGGTTTCTGGGACAAAATTAGATCTTGACAATTTAAACAGAATTAAGATATGAGACAATTACAGAATCTACCCAGCTCTAGCACAGGAATAGGATGGGAAGAAAACTTCTGAGGGATATTGTTTGCTGAGCAAAATGGGCTCTGTCATTCAGTTAAGTGTAAGTTAMGAGGTACGCCCTTGCCGTGGGCTCTTGTGTGACATTGCCAGGGAAATGCCACTAGGGATAGCTTCATTCTGAAGCTACATAAGGAGAGGAAGAAGTGTTAAAACCATTTACTGGGATATTGGTCATACCAGTCATTGCTAGAGATTAGAAGGATATATAGCTGCAAAGAAAAATGTAAAAAAAAAAAGAAAAAAAAAAGAAAAAAAAAAAAAAAAAGAAGAAGGTCTTAGGGAAGTGGCAAATGCAGCCAGGGAGGCTGGAGTCAGTTTTAATGAAAGCAAAATGAAGCTCAAAGTATAAATGTGATGCAGTGTCATATGCTTGGGTTTGATTGGCTCCAAAAATGGATTAAAGACAGATGAAGAGAAAACACAGTATAAATAGAATGCCAGAACTGCAAACCTGACACAACATAAAGCATTTATTTGGAATAGGAGGCTTCCTGTTACAGTTAATATAACATCAAATGTGTTCGGCTTTGTGGAGGGCATTGTGGCAGAGAGGGTTTTGATGAGAAATGCTGGTCAAGGGGCATGTACGTGTGCTGGAACGGAAAATAAGTATTTATGTTCCTTATAAGAAATGTCCTACTATTACCTTTTTATCTGTAATCTCTGGGTGTCTTTATGTAATTAAAAATAGTTAATTGGTATCTGTATTTGCTGCCAACATTGGAATTAGGGTATCAAAATTAGAGACATGGAGGCTAAACTTAAAGGAGTCTGGCAAAAACAGCATCTTGCTGGAAAACACTGAGCATTAGTAATGTTCAGTTTTATGCCGATGAAGATTCCTTCAAGTGAAACCTTTTCAAAATTGGAGTAACTTTGCAGTTAACTAGATCAACTCACTTTATGAGATTTCATATTACTTTATGAGTAATTAATTTGCTTGTTACATACTCCACTAAAATTGTTCTAAAAAAAAAGTGAAATCAAGGTCAAAAAGCAAGTTCACTTGCTGACCTAGCCTGACTGCCTTAATTTAAAGAATCCCACTAATTCGAAGGAAAAGAGAATATTATCCAAATCTGTCTATTAACGGCTTGTGACAGATACAGTTTATGAATCTCTTGAGTTGGTCTTTATTGATCAGAAAGTGATCATAGCAACTGAATTAATAAAAGTAGACTTAAAGCCATACAGAAATGATGCTTGGACGTAAAGGAGAGGAGACTTTATTGATCTGCAGTGTCAGCTGTGTTTGAACATACACATATGTTCAACATATGAAAATGGCAGAAACAAAAATCAAAAGAAATCTCTCCTACCCTATCAGCCAATAAAATTTTAAATGTGTTTGTAAAGAATTGAATGGTTTCAGTGCAGCACATCCATGTGTGTTTCATAATATCCCATCTTAGAAATGAACAGCACAAATAATCAGTTAAAAAATATTAAGTATTTTTTGGGGGAAGAACAACTTTTTAGAAGCACAATGTTTACCATTTTACTGATTCTTTTTTTTCTGACTACTGAGTTATTTTARCTATATTTTAATAGGGAAGAAAAAACCTAATGAAAATTATTTTTCTGTCTGTGCTTCCTATGAAACATACCTGCTGTGGACACATAACATTCTTCTTGGAAATTAATTTTAACCAGATTTGGTATGCCTTCATCTTCCAAGAGTATTCTGTAAGCATTTTATGTGGCTCTTACAGCTCTTCTGCATCATATCATGTCAAGTTCTGGTCAAGGCAAAGAATCTTTGGTTTCTTGCCCTGCTTCAAGGTAGAAAGCTGTAAGCACATATCTTAGAAATCAAAGAAAGATTGCAGTGCAGATATACAGCACGGAAAGTAGACTAGATGTTTTTACACAGGATTTTCGTATGAGACCTATGGTCATTAAGAGGATATTATATGAAAAAGATGCTTATGTTTATTTAATACCTAATCCTTAAGGCTTGGACGAATACCAACATTGTTTCATTGATTACAGGATTAGGAGTACTTGGCCCCTGTAGTACTTACTTTTTTAAACTCATGTCACACCACCATTAGGTGAAATGCCTTTTGACATCGCTTGCTCAGATGTGGAAGCTCAGTTCTGTTATTTAGGTCTTTTGCCTGTTACCCATATGTGTGTTGATCATAATATTGGTAAATTCAATCTAAGCTTTGAGAAGATGTTAAAAGTGTTTAATAGAGATTGAGAAATCAAAAACTTATACATCTTAATGAGAGTGATACAACCTAATGTAAGGAAGAGGACAAATGATGCTTCTATTCTTGACTGTGTTATCTAAAACATACCATCTCTTGTCTGTTTATTTAAAAAAGGCTTCTACTAGGACTTCTGCTGTGCCAGTCAGACACAAATATCTGCCTCTTCTTTATTAGAGAGCGTCTTCTGAGACTGTCAGTCCATATTTATTCCCATTCAATTATTGTAACTTTGGATAAGAACCAAAGAAATGGATTTCTCCCTATCTAGGGATTGTTYGTTAACCTCTTAGAATATTTGTTTTAGATTGAACCTTTTCTTACTGTCCAGGTAAGACTGCAGTTTCTCTAGATGTCCATTCTGTTACTGCCTAGCATCATTTTGCCATTAGCATGAATTAATACAGAGCAGTGTTCCTGAATTATTAATATTGACCAAATATTCTTCACAAAGATCAACAAAACTGTGCATTGCAAAGGACTTCTTATGATGAACTCTTTTCATGTACCTCTTACCAGATTAAGCTGAGTGGATCAGAGCGAAACAAAGCTCAGGGTGCCAGAGCAAGAGGGAAAAAAAGAAAACCATGAATTGAAGAGTAACCTTAATTTAGGAAATAATATATTTAGTTGCTAGCTATATTTAGTTGCTATTGTTTTTGTTTGAAAAACAAAAAGAAATGTGTTTGCTTTTTGCATTGGCTTTTAATAACAACTTTACTGCTCATCCTGAAAGATTTAAAACTTTTTGTAGACTAAGTAATCTTATCTCTTTATTGCTAATGTTAAAGTACAGTTATTGTGATATTGTTATCCTAGTCAAAATAGGTCGTTTGAAGGATCGCAATTTCTTATTTACTGTTTTTGTTTATTTTTACAACAATTAAAAGACACTTTTATGATTTAGAAAGCAGACATATCAGTACATAGCATAAGATATGTGTGATGAGGGAAGCAATGAAGAGCTCCTCAAAAGAGGTATACTCAGGATACTCCATTCTTTAAAATACAGAATTTGTACTAYCCATGTGAAGCTGAGACAGTGTGCATGCATATGTTTGTTTAGAAACTTCACCCAAAAAATCTTTCAACAGTTTACACCATAAAATATAGTCAGTTCATCAAACAAAGATGTTAGAGCTATATGAACACAGTAAATCAATGGGATCTTAGAGAATGGTGACATTCCTCAAATGATTGGTGGTGCAAGCCATTTACCCAAATAACCACTTTAAGGAGCTGAGAAGCCAGTCTGCCTCCATCTGGGCAGTGCTGCTTCTTCCACCTTGACCGGGCAAGCCCTGCCCTTCTGGAAGTGCTGAGCAAGGCTGATCACAGTAGTGTTTTGTAGACATAATGTTTTCGTTTTAGAGATAGGTTTCCAATTTTAGAGAATTCAGGAAAAGAAAGTGTCCTTGGTAAGCATTTGTAAAATGGACCCAAGCTATTTCCTTATGGAGTAAACTTCCCAGGGTCTTCATTTGTAAGGCCTAGACAAAATAGTGACTTTGTCCCTAAAAGAAATAATCCACCCTTTCAGCAGTTTTTATCAGTTTGAGAAGAGCACATTTCTGCAGCAGAACTCCACCACCAAAACTGAAAAATATAATTGCTCTTTTTTTTTTTTTCAGAATCTCAATTCATTAGAAACTAAAATTTTGAGTGGAAATCAGCTAACTTGAAACATATTGTAGTTGTCAACCTAAACCAAAACAATGTCATCATAAATTCCAAGCAGGCTGCAGAAAAGCATATGGTTCAGTAAATACAAGAAACCTTCACTGCAGAAATCGTACACATAAACCAGATCTCCCATCTGAAATAGTAACAGAGATTATAAAGGAAGCCCATGCATAGGCACCCCCTACTTTAATGAAACAAGTTTCGGTTGAAAACTAAAAGATTAAAGAACCACAACAAAAAACTTTCTCAAAGTCATATCATTTATAACTGGAGCCAGTTTCCAGATGCAAAAATACTCAGCTGTTTCCACTAGACGCTTGCAATTCAAGCTGTGTCTGTCGCTGATGTGCAGAACCTCTCCAGCCTGACTTTGCGTGCAGTTCTGCCTGGGTGCCAGAGACCAGGCACCTCCAGCAGAGTGCTCATGCCTAGACGAAGTCAATATACAACAATTTACAGCATAAAGGCCGAAAACCCAGTCAATCCATTTAATCTTTTTCTCTCCTGTTACTAAAATAGGTGGCAGAAAGACTATCATTCGTCAAGACCAGGCATAATGTAAGAAAATAGCCAGTTTGTTATATTGTGTGGTTTCATGCTACTGGAAGTATATGAAKACGTAGCTAAAGAATACAGATTTAACTTAAAATGATTAGTCTTTGATACTYAACAAGTGGCACTACTTAAAACATAAATGTACATGTATATGAATGAATAACTGTATGTATGTCACTACTGCAGTAAATAGTTACTATTTACTTTGGTAAAGGTTCTGAAACATTTTGGGTTTGCATCAACTTTGTTTCCATAAAGCATTATCCAATAGATTACTTCTAGATTCTATAAGATTAGTATAATATTAGTATCTCTACTAGGAATTGTACTGTCTCCTTGCCAACCTCTCAAAATAAAATACAAAATTCATCTAGTAATTCAGCAATAATAATGTTAACCCAATTCGATACATCCTCATGTCATCCTCAACTGTGACTGGCTAAAGGCCAGATGTTTGTCATATGGATTTTGGCAGCAGATTAAAAATTAAATGTATTTCTTTATCTCTTTTTTTGTATCAGGCATACATTTTCTATTACTTTTTGACACCTTTTAAACTACTAAATGGCATTTTGTAGGATTACAGAGTTCACTTGTTAAAAAAAATAGCAACCATTAAAAATGATCACTGAATTGCAAATAGGAGACTCAGTTTAATTCTTAGTCATGTTAGTAAATGGTTAAATTTCTATTTGGATTTTAGGTACAGCCCAGTGATCTTGCAGATTTATAAACTGTGTGAGGTTTCTAGTTTTCTGGGATTAATATGCGAATTCTTACTTTGCTGAAAACTCTTTGATGATTCAGAGAGAAGGCATGCTGCCCAGTCCCAGTAGATTGTTCCTTTTTGGTGAATACCTGTGTCAGATGATGGAAGAAATGTTTTATAATTTTCACAAATACATAATTTTACTACTTGCTGACAAGGAATGAAAAGGAGATTGACTGTCAGGAACGTTATCTGCTCTAAAGAAAATAGCCAACTGGTAACTACCTAGAAATTGGTCAATTAAAGTTGAATGATCAATGAATKGTTATACTGGAATGTGTATCATTTTAGGACAAGATATAGGCATACAGGAACATTGTCGGTTGAGAGATTTATTTACTATTGCAGCAGAGATAAYAGGAAATTAAATCTGTCAATGAAGTTGCCAAGCTATACAATACAAAAGCTGTCCTCACCTAATAAATTGTACAAAATATAACTAGAAAATTGTTTGACTCTCCGAAGGATTATTTCCTTTAACACAGTGATACGGTGGTTGTGCAGTAGCTAGTTGGCCAACATCCGCTAGAAGTGTCAAGGCCATAAGCCACCAGTATTAACAGTTACGCTGCTTCCTGTAGTAGCTATCCACCYGCATATTCCTAGCAACGAAGCCAACACTGGTCACACTAAACTCATTGACTGAAATGTTAAAATTATGGCTATATAGGCATTACCTTTGGTAAATTTTGGGAAAATGCAAATGAGGAATGAACATCTTTGAGAAGGAAATATGACCTATTTTAAAAAATACAAGAATTTCCTGGAGTTGCACACTTGCAACTGCTTTATGAAATGATTAGTAYAGAATTTTATTTCCATGACAAATGCTAAGGACAGTGAAAAGCTGTTCATTTTAGAGCTTTTCTAGTTTCTCCTGAAAGTCTTGTCAAATTAATTCCATTCCTAAAGAATGTTTTGATTGTAATCAAGCCTTTTTTTTTTTTTTTTTCCTTCTCATGGGAGATGTTAAGTTGTTAATTTTCTTTCCAGATCTACTTTTTGTTTACTGTACAATGATTAAYTCAGTAGCAGAGGACAGAAAAAAAAATGCATTTGTCTTTTTAGAAAGTTCTTAAATATTATTTTTTTCCTTTATGTGTTCAAAGATCCATTGAAGTCTTTTGCGAATCCCTTCCTCTGTAATAGGATCAGCTACCTAATTTTTCCCAACTGTCAGTTCTTTCTGGAAAGTAGCTTCAAGTAGGGTATTGGAGATGATGAAGACATATCATGAAATTCATGAGACAATTCTATACCCTACAATTTTAGAAATAAACAAACAAATAAACCTCACCAAAGTTTAGACGTTTGTGTCAGCTGCTGGTTAGGTATCCATGCACCACTTTGGATAGAATTGTATGTTTGGACTGATTTAAGTCAACTGGGAAAAAAAGCTAACTTTTATTACTTAAGGCATGTGAATTTGCTTAAATTCAAAGTAATAATACAATAGGTTGGATCCATGTTTGCCCTGGATATATACAGTATCTGTAGCCAAAAGAATTGCATTAATGCTCCACACAGAGGCCTTCTTTTTCTTGGCCTGCACTTTTGGAACAGGGAGATTTCATTGATGAGAACTTATTAGAATGCCCCTCCCTATTAAGTTCCATCTTAAAAAATACAAGCATTTAATTCAATTTAATTCAGAGAACTAGGATTTCTTAGACTGTCACTTAAAAAATGTTCTTATTTCAGCACTGTTTCTAGGGAGCTCTGGAGAGGGAGCCTCTCAGAGAAGCATCAAAGGAGAAGCAGCCAAGCAAACAAATTTTGAAATGACAGTTCTGTGCAGAATGTCTGTGGTCTAAAAGAAATCTGTATGTTGAGATACTCTGCTTCATCCAGTCTTCAATAAAATCTCTCCAAATCGGCTCTCAGTTAATATATACACCTCTCAAGGGAGCTTATAAATGGGAGCATAGCTGGCTTCAGCAGTGGAGCACAAACAGACATTTGTAAACAACATGTAGTATTAACCAGTACCTTTAACTAACCTCCTTTTGCCTGGAACTTTTGAAGGATTTTTTTTTCTTTAAGTTAAAGTAAAAAGAACTGGCTTGCCAGATGGGGTTTTCTTGACCCCTATAACTCTAAGTCTTACTAAACCACACATAATACTGAAAGTCCATCAAAGTGCCCAGTGGATATTTGTTCATATCACACAGTTTGATTCAGTTCARCAGTTTCCAGGCAAGAAAGACCAAGAACTGGAAGAGCAGAAGGATGGCAGGTCAAGACATGGCTTTCTGGCAAAGCTGTGCAGGAAGGCTTGTGCAGTGTCTGTCTGCATTATTCTCAGCACTAATTAGTATTGTCAGGCCTTATTTTGAGGGGCACAAATCTCATTCTATATGTAAAATACTATATGTAGTTGTTTATTTTGTGCTTGATGGACTCTTTCTAGTCTAGTAGAGCGCCAGAACCTGAAGTTCTGATGTAGCCTTATAGAGAAAGTCAGTCATGATGCAAAGTGCTGATTGCTGCAGCAATTTCTCATGGCATTTTGTGGGACTTTGCTTTGGTTCCTGTAGATCAGGTAGTCTTTTCACGTAGATCAGTAGTCTTTTACATGTCTGTATGTAACTACAGATATTTATATTAGAATTTGATACAATTCAATATGTGAGTATTACATAAATTCATACTTTAATGATATCTATTTTACCTCTAAGCATTTGTCTTATCCTAGTAGTTAAAAAAGAATTCTTTAAAAAGAGACATAGTAAAAGCATATGTCTAAAACTGCCTGATGTTTTTTGAAGACTTTCTGCAAAAATTAATAATTTTTCATGGTAAATACCAACATGTTACTGTATCTGGCTACATAAGAGTGCACTGCTAGATACATATGCCATCAGATATAATGATTTCTATAACCTGTTTGTGTCGATTGTAGTAGTCTGAAGAAGCAATAACTCCTTTTGCCAAATACGCAAAACTAGGTAGGCAGTACACAACTTACTGCACAAAAGTCATTGAGCCTTGTTGTTTAAGATAATTCCCCTATGTCTGTTTGAAAACAAAATATGGGGGGTTGTGTGTTTATCAGTAAGAGACAATGTTTATGTTGACATTGAAGAACAATATCTCTATTTAGACTAAAATGTCTTATTGAGTTTTATTGAGAAGTTCACTGTGGCATTTATTCACACCTAATTAGCACCTCTTGGGATTAATACCTCATTTTATCAGACTAATACAACCTGAGTATGAAAAGATGTAAATTCAATATGATAACAACGTGTTCCTGGCTATTTTAATTAATCTGTCTAAACTGAACATGCCACTTCAAATTTATCATGATCAAGCTTTAAACCACCATGGAATTTTCACCATATTAATTGGCTGTTGTGCTGGTGGATGCTCTCTTTGTTGTTCAGAGTAGATAATACTTCTTAGAATACTTGTTCACTGTTGGCAGGTGCTGCAAGGGAATAATCTGTATTTTAACACACTAAGGAAGTAAGTATTAACCACAGTTAAGTATAGCTCCTAATTTAATTGAACCTGCATAAGTTCAAGCAAGAGTGAGTAAATGCTTCTGGTATTTTTTTTAATTTTTAAAGTTTATTTCTTTATAATGGAGTTTCTTATATAGATGAGAAAACTACAAACAACATGGTTAATAGTGGTACAACAGAAATTCTGAAAACAGTTTTCAGAAGTATTTGAGACCTGTTTCAAATATCTCCATAAAGAACTTTTCAGACTTGCCCTGTTGTACCTTTATATCTCAAACAAATTACTCTTTGTTGAAAGAGATTCTTCTCACTATCAACTCCATTATTGTCCAGTCCTTTTTTTACTTGCTTATCTATCTTATTCAGATAATTTCAACAGATTAAATAACTTTGTAGATACTACTTTTTATTCTTCACAAATATGTTATTCCTGTGCATGACTTTTCCTTTTTGTACAGAATTTAGACATAATTTCTTATCAATTTTCAAGTAACTCAAATACCTACTATGTCCTACTATTGCCTAGTTATCCTCGCACACATCTTGTCTATATTTTATAACTGCTTTTTTGTCATTAAATAGCTAATATGATTCACATAAAGTATAATTCACAATATCCACATGTCCCATGGATAAAAAAAGGTCTGGGTGTTTTTGCAGATACTGTTGGAATCAAACCAAGACGTTCTGATTCCTGTGTCTCCTGGGTCAACTGGTGCTGTACTTTCTTTCATCATGGGCTATGTCTACATTAACACACATAACAGAGCAGCACAACAGAGTAGTTGCAGATCTTATAGCTTTGCAAAGTTAAGATAACTTTTATCCTTTAAAGTTAAGATAACTTTTATCCTTTAATCTTCCTTTGCTGAATGCCCATTGTCTGTCTATGATCTTGATTCAACAAACTCTGTCTGGATTATACTGGTCTTGTGCAGTTTTCTATCATTAATAAGCTAAATTACTCTATTTCATTTTCATTCTGATAGCTGACTGGTTGTCTCAGCACTGATTTTCACAGCATTTTAATAATCACTTCCTTTTTTTTTTTTTTTCTTTTTTTTTTTAAGTCTAGAAACTTGTAAACTGTATGATGCTCTTTCTAGTCCTTTCCCTGGAGTTGTAATAGTATATCACTGAATCATGGAATGGAATTGTTGAGGACAGAAGCAACCACTGGAGATAATCCCGTGTAACTCCCCTCACAAAGCAGGGTCAACTAGAACAGGTCCAGTCAAGTTTTGAGTATCAGCAGGGATATGAGAGACTCTGCACCCTCTCAGGGCAACCTRTTCCAATGTTCAGTCACCCTTGCAGAAAATATGTGTTTATTTTTTCCTAATTTTAAAAGGATTTTCTTGTATTTGTTTGTGYGCGTTGCCTCCAGTTCTTTCAGTTTGCACCTCTGAGAAGAGTCTGTCTGTGTCTTTTTTACTGCCTCCCATCAGGTATTTAAACACATTGGCTGCTCTTCTGAAGTCCGGAATTGTGATTCTGCTGCTTGCCTTGTTCCCTCTGCTCAGGATGCTGAACACCACCATTTCATGGTGACTGCAATCAAGGCAGCCCCCAGCCTTTGCATCACCAGTCAGTTCTTATTTATAGCTATCAGATCCCGCAGTGGTCTCATTTATTCCTTTGTCTCTTGTCTCAGGAAGTTGTCACCAGTACCCTCCAGGAACTTCCTGGATTGCTTGCAACCTGCTGCCTTGTCCTTCCAGCAGATACTAGAGTGTTAAAATCTGCCATGAAGASCAGGGCTCAGCTAATGTGTTGTATGAAGAAGGCCTCATGTATTTGCTGTTCGTGACCAGGTGGTGTTTAGCAGAAGCCCATTGCAGTTTTGCTCAGGGTAGTCTGCCCTCTAATCCTAAACCATAAATTCTCAGGTTTCACATCATTTATCCCAAGGAAGGGCTCCCTGCATTCCCAGTGCTCTCTCAAGGATGGTTGTCTTCCTGGCCCATTCTTCCTAAACGATGCCCACTGCACCATCATTACTGTCGTGAAATCTGTYTCACCACATCTTCCTAAGATCATAACCCTGCAGCTGCACACAGACTTCTAATTCCTCCAGTTTGTTCCCCATGCTGTGTGCATGGGTGTAGAGGTTCTTCAGAGAGGCATCCAACTGTGCTAATAACCCAGAAAGTGTATGGCAGCTTTCCCCATAATGTCCAGTTGGCCCTGTATGGCCTAGAGAGAATCATGCAAATTTTCTCCTTCCCTAGAAAGGTCAATATGGCTGGTTAGAAGGAATCAATGATGTATAGAACACACTTTTAAAAGAAAGAAAGGAAAAAAAAAGACCACCAACAACCAAAAATAAATATGATGTACAGTTTTTGAACCTGTTGTCTCGTAAGTAGGATTAAGAATTCCTAGAAAGTAATAGCAGATTATTTTCAAAGATACTTCTTCACTGCAATGAGGTAAAGGTGAAAGAAATAAGAGAAAGGTTTGATAAGATAGAACTGAAATTTATATGGCATTTGAGAAGTATCAAGCTGCACAAAGGATATATGATAAATGCATTAAATGCAAATCTGTCCCCTCAGCAGTATTTCCGTGCATGACATCAATAATTTACTTAGTTTCCCTATTTTGTTTTTCAGATCAGAGTCATTGCTTTGCTAATATATTTTAGGGCCTTTGAAATATAATATTTTATTAGTGTCCTGAATGGTACCTGAATCCTTTTTAACAATTAACCTGCAATATACTAGCAATTTCTACATTTGAGAATGATAAGAATACAGAGATACAGTTTGCCTTCTAGACAGCTGATTCTTGGTGCTCTGTATCAGCTCATAATAACAAAGGATATCTCGTATTCTCCAGTCAAAAGTGCAACCCTCAATGTTTCTTTATACATCTAATGGTAAGAGCATACCTCTTGATGTAATTTAAATGCTAGAAAATGTCATTTTCCCACCTACTCCATAACACCATTCCCCCTATAATTTTAGACCCCTTTTCTGTAATTTAATCAGATTTGATATCATATGAGTTTTCTGGAGACTATGTAAACCAGTGATGTGTGACTATGTAAACCAGTGATGTGTGGTGCTAGGAAAAATAATGTCATAAAGTGCATCCATTTAGTTTATTTATTGTTGAATATCCAATGACAGTTCTTTTGCCATAGAAAAGATATCTTCTGGACACAGTTTGCATTTTGTTTAATGAAAAATCAGTAGCTAAATATGAAACAAATATTGATAGAATGCAGAAGATAGGGATTAACTTTTGGTCTCATTTTGGTTCATTTTAAAGCTTTTAATTTCAATAGACTTGCTCTGAATCTGCAATAACGTAACTGAAAAAAAGAATTTATCCCTGGAAACCTGTCTATTTTCCAGTGCTTTAAGTTGTGGTCTAGAGATGTTCGTCTCTTTAACTGAAATGAAAGAAGTACAATTTAATTGTGATTTTATGCACAAAGAGCAATAATTTTCTTCCTGACTGACAAGCTCTAAATGGTTGTCACTTATAAAGTACATAGCTATCAATTTCAGGTAGTTTTGTTTGAGTTATGTGAGCATTGCAGCTTCTTGTGAAAGTTGCACGAGAAAATATTATTTGCCTTAAAAAAATAAGAAATGTAGCTCTACCGTGGGAGGAATCAAACACAAAAAAATGTGAATTAAGGCCATTTTGTTAAGCAAACCATGTGACAGAGAGACTGTATCAGGGAAACCTTTACACTTGCACATGTGGGCATGCCGATGCATGGCCAGCATGTGAGACTTGCTTGAGTTTTGCTCCTGTGAGAGGTGATGATTGAGCCCGGGGTGGATGGTACTTTTTCCAAAAAGTCCCATTTCGGGGTTCTGGGGTAGTGTCTCAGCACTGGCTTGTAGCACCTGTACCTTGGGTGGAGTGCCCTGCTTCTGCATGGTGCTGGGCATCCTTGTAATACCACCTTCCTGCCCCTGCTTTTGTACCACCATGTCTTTACAGCTGCATGTTGGTACAGGCTACCGCTAAGATCCATGCATGGTGATACACCACCATATACCTTCCAGTAGCTTTGGGTGTTATTTCCTTGTCAGTTGTTGACTTATGGACTGGAGCAAAGCCTGTTACAGACGGTTCTTGTTTGTATCTATSGGTTGGCTACGATTCACTAAGCTCCACCCTTGTTTACGGTGTAATTGCTCTCGGACAAGGGAAGACCATGCGATTTGTGTGTCAAACTTCAATTTTAGTGAGCTGGGAAGTCACAGGACTGAACATCCCAGAAGAAAGTATGAATCAAGCCCTACGTGTGAGCACCAGGCAAAGTTATTAGCTTATATATGTGTCCTTTCACATCAAGGAGACAAGGTGTTTGTCAAACCTTGATGTCTCTTTGGTAAAAGTATAGATGAGATACATCARCAGGGATCTGATGACAAAGAAGAATCGCAAAAATCCTCTTACAACTCCAACCCGAATGGCCAAAAATGTACATAACTGGATTTCTTGGGGATGGTCTCTGAGCAGCTTTTGTATCAGAATTGTTCCTAACACTGTCAGATGTTTCCAGTAAACATCTGTCTTACAGTAAGTAAAATGATGGAATTAAAGTATGTAGTTATGATACAAATTCACCACTGATAACTTATGCTAGAACAATTATTCACTTTCTTATGGACAGCTACAGGCAGGATGTCTAACTTGCCTTATAAAATTTCAAGAACAATGGAAAAGATAGTGAACCATGATTAACTTAACTGCAAGAAGCTTTATTTCCTGAAAAGTTAATGCTGTGGCAAAGTGACCTCTGCCTTGGAATTACTGTGCTGCAGATACTAGTATTATCATTATGTTTTTCTGCATAATGTTTATTCACTCTCCAAGTTGCTAAGGTGTGAAGAACACAAACTGTAGTTTGTATAGGTGATTTTTTTCTGGACCCAATAGTCAGCTGTCAGTAAACAACCTTTTTAGCCTTAACAGGAGAGCCAGCCAAATGCGTTAGCCAAATAATCAGCAAATCTTAATAACAGAAAGTTCTGAAAGAAGAATAATTCCCAATGCAATTTCTTTGCTTTTACAAAAGAAATTGTTTCTATTGTTTTACAATATTTAGAATAATGAAGGATCGTATCTGTTTATCATTATTCTTCCTTTTCCTTTACTATACAGTTTCCTTTTGTGTATGGTACCATTATGCATCGTACTGACCRCAATATAACTTATAAATACTTTTATTTTCTGTAACAGAAAGAATCTTTCATCTATATGTTTAATCTATTTAAATATAATGAATGAGAAATGGAAATGTGGAGTTCCAATATAAGACCAAAAAGAGTTCTGTTGTTGTTAAAGAGGCTTATTTCTGTTTTTTTTGGGGGGGGAATTATTACTTACAATTTCTGTATCGAAATTGTTCTGTGCTATGCAAATTTAACTTTAGTTAGAATTTATGGGAGCTGTAAACACATGCCTGCGAGTAAGTGTTGATCCTCCAATATATAGTTACTTCCTATGCTTATGAATTCGACTGAAACAGTACTTGGGCCATTAAAAAAAGTGTAAGATACCAAGTAGCATATTCAAAAGATCTACAAGCTTCTTGTAGCATTTCTGTCAAATGATAGAATAGTGTTTGTATAAAAAATAGGAAAGAGGGTCACTGAAGTAAATATTCAGTATATTGGATAACAAGTGGTTCAGGCAAATTTCAGAAAAGTTACTTCATGTTTTCCAGATGGTGTTGGTGCCAATTAGTCTATTCTCATTCTTGGAAAGTAATAATTAATGTAAAAATTGAGACCAATAAGTTTCTCACTTTGAAGGACTTGATATTACTTGGCAGTATTCTCAAGTAAACCAATGGTCAAATATACAATGACAGAATTTCAGATTAATTCTTTCTGCTGTCTTCAGCGTGGTACTAAAGACAGATTGTACTAGCATATTTTATTGAAGTCTGTATTACTCAACATCAATCAGATACATTGGTTAAAAGACAACTTTGATCATAACCACTCTATACTGTAATTCTGCAAACCCAAAGTTTAGCAAAACTTTATTATGAGCTGGTTATTTTTAAGAATAAAAGCCTGAGCTTGATATTTGTGTAGAGAATTGTAATTAGACCCTTCTACTCCTTTCTAGTCTTGCTAGCTAAAAAATAAGAAGGGGTGCAGGGAATTTCTTGATGCTTTCTATTTTCAAATTTGAACAGGGACAGTGTTTTTTTCTTCCTATTTTCTTTAAGATTCTGAAAGAAATGAACAAAGAGAGTAATTTGAAAGTGGAAGTTGTGTAGGGATTATGGGGAAATTAAACATAGTGGAAGACAACTTGTAAGATTTTGTGCCCGTTTCTTTATTCTTTGTTCAGGGTGTATGAACACAGTTATGAAATGGCAAGATAAATTAAGGCCCTGGCACACTGGATTAAACCTTGTGTATGCAAGCAATTCTCATGATGTGAAGAATCTCTTTGACTTTATTCAGTCAAATAATGAGCCTGTTTTAAAATTCACTGAAGAAAATAGGAGTCTTACAGCTTCCAGCATCAAGTTATAAAATAATTGTTGGCATGAAAAAGAAAGTCAAAAATTGCATGCATGTATTACAAATATGAGAATTTTTTGGAAGTAAGAGTTTGTGGTAGATTTATTGTACTTCATAGTCTGCAATATGCTGAAAGCCTTAGTCCTCTGTGATGATAGGGCTACCCAGACGTGACCTCTTCTTATAATTACTTATTTTATCATGTAGGTCATCTCCAGATAATCCAGAGAATAGAAGCTCACTAGGGTGAGGTGTTGTACAAGTGTATGTGATACAGCCACTGTTTTCAAAAGGTCACTAACAAGATAAGACAAATAAAAATAGTGTTATCTGTGTTTTGTATGTGCTGAATTGAGGCACAGAAAAAAGGGAGCTGAAGCCAGAATTGCAAACATGATGCCAAATTGATACATTTTCTAATTTCCCAGTAGTAAGTGTTTTGGATAATAWTATTTATAATATAGTGACTGACTCTCCTAAAGCTGTTTTTCACTTGACATTTAATGTCTACTCTCAGGGAAAATGCAATAATCCAAAGATAATTTTATAATGTAAATTAAGAGAAATYTATAAATTCTTCATAAACAGAGTTCAGATTCATCAGTTAGACTCACCATCAATACTCAGGTTATTTTGCTTTTAGGTATAACAGTATTTTTTAATTGTCATCCAGATCTGTCTTCTATTTAAATGAAAAAGAAAAAACAGCTTTATTGAGTTCTGCTTTTTCTAAGATAAAAATCCTCTTATGGATGCTCACTTTTCAAAGCAGCTAATTTGAACAGATCTGTCATTCCCAAGTCCAAGGATTTTGGGGATACTGACTTTCTATTGAATTTTTAAGGAAGATTAATAATGTTTCATTAATATTTGATGATTATCTGCACAACTGGCATCTCTGTTATGTCTGCTTTCAGCAGTCAAAGTATCAGAGTCCAAGTTTATCAGAATTTCTGGAGCTTTGATGAAGTCTATGAGACACTGTTGGGTTTTTTTAGGAGGAAAGCTCTCTAGCTACTGTGTTTGGTTCAAAATGATTTGGATAAAAATCTGCCTGCCTTTGTGTTGAAAAACTTGAACTAAATTTTCCCAAATGACTCAAGTTTTCTCAAGCTTAAGAGAGGAAATACCTTGTGCAGAATAGAACTGAGTTTTAGAAGGCTGCTGTGCTGAAAGTCTGCATTTTATTTTTGAATTTTCTGATTGGTAAAGGTTTTGTCTTCTTCTAGACATGTGTGTCTTACTGTGGATGCATTTTGTTCATTTTGGACTCTGCTCTTCAGTGACATGTAAGAACAGATGCCGTTTACCCTAACAGTTTAGGGAGGTGGTTCAAGTTTTTTTTTTTTCCCTTCATGACTAAGTCACTACCCTGAAATTTGAAAAAAAAGCAACTTGAATGAAGGAACCTAATTTGTCATTGTCACAGCACAGACATTGTTCTTGTCTTGAAACAAAAATTTAACCCTTTAACTGTTTTCCCTCAGAATTTGTTTATGAGTTATACTGTGTTATTATGGTATTGTTATTGGATTTTCTGGCGTTCGGAGAAAGATTACATAATATTAGTGTGCAGTCAGTATACTCAGAAAGATTTTATTAATATTAAAAAGAGATTCATAATACCTATAACCAAAGTTAACTGTTGCACATACAATAGAGTAAGATATAATGAGTCCAGGTCTATTTAAAGATTAACTGAGGCTGAATAAATATTAAAACTCCAGGCCATTTCCTCAGGCTGATTAATCAAATACAAATAGCTATAACACTAAGATAACATTGGACATAGTTTGTATGTGATTTGTTTTTCTTTGCATTTTTACCCCATCTTTAGAAGAAAGATAAGAGAAACAGGAAGAGGACAAGAAGTTTATATCTTTAACTGTACCTGCCAAAAATGCTCCAGGCAGTGAAGGTTAATGACAAAAATTTAAGAGCTCTTCATCTGCCAACTAATACAACAGTAGGAAACAGAGAATAAGAGTATGCATCAAGTATGCTCCATAAGGARACAGTTRAAGGACAGAGTATAATCCAAGCTTTCATATTCATCTCAATAGTTACTGGTCATTTCARCATTAAACATGTTAACAAACATTAATATGTCTCAACACTTAAAAGCTGTTTTGCTATTTTTAGCCCTATATCTTTTTAATAGATATRTAATAATGTATGCATATATTGCTTTAGCAGACAGTGAGTTGACATCTTTTGATGTAGTGTGTTTGTTATACACTTATCTATGTTTGCTTGAAAAGAGGCGTGTCCTTAAAGTTGTTCAGCACTTAGAATAAAAAGCTTGACTTGGTAATTTTAACAATTAAATGTTTAGAGGTAGCCTGTGTTCTTTGAGACTGTTGGTTCCTGTTACTAGTCACAGAAAAAAACTCAAAGATACTGGGACAGTCTTAGCCAACACACTTGGATCTTTTTTATTCAGGAGAAATATGTGATTTAAAAGCTATTGGCTCTGTACTTGTTCCCTCATGCTGACAAGGCAGGCAGGCTTACARCAACATGCGATGTGTGACCTCTTGGTGGCAAAGTCCATAAAAAGCCCCAAAAGGTTGTTGATYAGGTACACAAAGCATGCAAGATTCACTCCATCTCAGTAAGGAAAATATAATCCTCCTGATTTTAGGATTCTTGCAAAAGTACTGTCTTTGTAGCTTCCTGTTTGAGAAGATGGCATCAAAAGAAAAAGAAGCAATTATTTTAATGCACAGTACCATCTAGCATTAAAATCTCTAGACATTATGTAAGTTATCTGCTCATAAGGATGCAGTGGTGTTATTGATGTTGTATCCAAGTATAGAACAAGCTCAAATATAAGAACCTTAAATAGATTCCTTAAAAAAAATAAATCTGAAACTGTTTCTTCTTCAAAACCTTACCTCCTGGTGATTCCTTTGGTAGAAATCTCTGAAGCGACACACAATAGCAATGTAGACAGAGGATASCTCTGTGAAAGAAAAAGAAGTAAAAGGCAACTTTCCTCCTATGTCAGGCCAGTAGACAATAATCTGTCRATGTATGTGAGTTTTAAGAGCTCTGTTCTTGTCTTGCTTGCAAGGAGAATGCTCACAAGTTGACATTCTATGTTCTGCTTTTATATCAAGTCAATAACATATGCTATCTGACTTTGATAAGCGGAGCAAACTTGACTTATTCGTCAACTTTGAAGGCTTCATATTCATGGTATAAGCTTAGATGACACATGTTTCACCCTCAGTGTATTCTTCCCCTGTCAGCAGGCCTGGTTAGAACAAGTTGTCTTCTAATATGTGAAAACAAGCACGTCTTGAAGAGCCACACAAAGTGGTCTGGTATTTCCTACAAATAAGTGCAAATGTGGTTTTAATGTTATAATTTTTTTTTTTTCATTTTTCACCGTATTTCACAATAATGATTGAGGATATTTACCTAGCAGACACAGAAGTTGGCACTGAGCAGCGGCGTGCTAGGAACAGCTTGCTGATCCCAAAGTTGCTTTCTTACCCTTTTCTTGTGCTTGTTTTGGAATAGGAGTCTTTGCTTTCTCCTGGGAATGGGATAAATCTTCTGYTTGTGTTCATAGTGAATGAGACAGACTGATGCTCATGCAAGACATAATTAATGGCTTTGGTTTGTGTGAAGTGCAAGGATGAAGGAGCATTTGGAAAAGACCCATCTCTTGCCCTGCAACATTCCAGGATGACACTAGGCTAATGCAGCAGTGTGGCTGCACCATGTTCCCTTGGGAAGGAATTTCAGTGTCTGCCGTCCACTTTCTTTTCCAGTGCCCCTTTGAACTGTAARCAAACCAAAAGCTCCCAGACAGACCCCAGGAGTAGCCTCGGAGTCAGCAGGCCTGCTAAACTGCTGCTTTATTGCAGTTATCTTCTTGGGAAAYGCAAAAAGGCAAGAAGGTGCTCCATGAACCACTGTATTCTTTTAGTCCTCTAGTCAGAGAATAAAAGAAACCTACTTTTATTCTAACATAGACCGAAGGAGAGAAAGAGACAATGTCAGTGTTAGAATTTTCTCACTAATTGCCCAGAGAGTAAGGGAAAAAAAAAAAARAAAAAAAAAAAAAAAAAAARAAAAAMAARACCRWMAMAGWAAAAGGGAAAAGAAAAAGAAAGAGAAAAGAAAATCCCCTCAGGAACCTAATGAGGAGATGGAGAAATATTTTACAATCATACTGAAGAAATCTGGCCCTCTGACATCTCCCAGTGGCTCCAGCATTATAAGGGAGAGTCAAGGGGGACAGTTTCCTAGAATGAAAACTGTTCTGTAATTGTGTTTATTGAAAAAAAATAAATACATTCCTGTGCAGCAGAGGCTGTTGGAAAGGACAACATTTATCATGCCATGATACTTCATGTTTCCTACTGTAATTTTGGCTCCCTCCTTATATTTGGAGGGGAAAATTCCACCAATATTACAATATATTACAACTTCTACTGTTCTTGCAGTGCTGCTTGCTGAATGCACTGGAAGAGAATTTCTGAATAAATGAGAACTCCTAAACGAGTTATATCAACATTTTGCTTTGGGGAAACGAATATAATAAGAGCAATAAAATAACCCCAGATACATGTCGGGAGTCTTATATCAGCTGTATTCGGTTTTCATACAGCAGTGAAAAACAATCTTCTGTCCAACAACTTCCCCTATTGTCAGGCTGCAGTGATGACAGCTCCTGCCAGCTGAAATCCTTCCTCCTCCCCTCCCTGTCCTGCTCTGGCTGTGCTTCCACTCCAGCCAGTTTCTGTAGGCTTCTTGATTTATGTAGGCTTCCAAAATAAGAAAAAAAAAAAAGAAGTAGAAGAAAGGAATACCGATAGGAATTTCATCAGTCTCCCAATTCCCCTTGAAGATAATGGAGGTCATGCAGAATGTAAGGCACAAGCTGGCAAGGGCAGCCTTTACAGGGCAGGTATGAGCAAAGAGCTCTCCAAGCTTGCATTGTGAAAGACCGTGTCGTTATCTAATCAAGGAGTCAAAAATTGTTTATTTAAAATATCAAACACATTTAAGGTTTGATCAAAATTCTTGCTTATGTTACAGCCTTTTGATCTTTCTTCTCTAGGGAAATACTGTCTTCCACATTCAACATTTGAACTAATTGCACATAGCCTTTTTACTTTAACACCAGTAAACATACCGTCTTCAGAACTGGAAACTGATTTCTCAGCAGTTGTGCAATGCATTTCCAAACTGATGCAGAGGAAACTTTGTTATCTAACTGGATGTAAAAATCTATAGGTTATCCCAATAACTTTATTATTGTATGGCGTCCAAAATAGAGTCTGTACAGAGATGCAGAAACAGTGGCAGATGGACCAGTAAGCCAGGAACATGAGCACTGGCTTTCCTTGACTTTCTGATGTTCCAGCATATTATAAATGGATGATTTTTTGCCTGTGCTTTTATAAAATATGTACTTTTAGCACAATGATTAATTATTTAGGTTTCATATCTGAGTTTTAGTGTTTGATGAAGCCAAATTGTTCACTGCAAATAGTTCATTGCAGTTTATTTTAAATGCCTTATATTCTGTTAAACAATTTTAATTATACACACTAAGTCTGATCTATAATTTTGGTGACTGCAACACAGGGCCCCAGCATATGTGACTGTGGGCATTACATATATGCAAGCACATATGTTGTGGTGATGAATGTGATGAAACAGAGAACTATGTGATAAATTGTGCAACTGTGTGATACGCTAATTTATTACGCACCTTTGACTGCTTCACCTGCCCTCTGCCCATTAATCCTCCTCTCCCAGGGCTCCCCCTGACATTCCAAACCTCTGAGCAGATTCACACAGCTGCCATTAAAATAAAATAATAAAAAAGAAACTTCTTTCCAAGTGCTCCTTTCTCCTCTTCTTGGAGGTAGGATTTCATCTCAGATTACACCTGCCCAGTGCAGAGAACCAGTCCAGTGACAACTGATTTAGAAGCAAAAAAGTTCTGCCTCTAAATGCAGATAACACACGTGTGAGTCCCCAAGGTCAGACACAGAGGCTTGCAACCACTGGAAGGGGACAGTTCCCATCTTCCTCCTGTATCCAAGATGTTTTTTGGTAATGTTTGGCCACAACACCATCTATTCCGTACTGCTAGGTATAAAGATTTTATTGTCTTTTAAGGAATGATCTCTATAAATGGTTTTGTGATTTTGCAGTGAGGAAGCTCCCTTGAACTTGAGTATGTGTATGTGTTTATATCACAGAAATCTATATGTGTTTCTCATAGGAAATATGTAASTTATGGTAATAACTGAGTGTAAATTACTGGATGAAATATTATGGTAATTAAGAGATCGTAACAGTTCATTTTTTTCTATAGGAATAAATGGGTCAGTGATTGTGCTGTTTATCCTTCAAATGTATAAGCAGCTGATTAAGATAGAGAACAAACCTTTCTCTACATAGTGGCMACCTCTTTTCTGATGTAGTTTTCTTATATTGCCTTTACGTTTCACATCTTTCAAAGTAACAATATCAGATTTTCTGTATCTGAAATTTTCAAAACTTTTTCTCTTCTACTCACAAAAACGTGTTTTAGAACTTTGGTCTTTTATACTTGGAACATATAACATATATTCTCTTTATATTATGTTTTTAAAAACTATTCTAAGTGAGTTTGGGATATTTCTTTGTTTCATTTAAAAATATTATACTCAGGGCTTTTGGCTTTATGGCTAGGGAGAGAAAAAAATAGCAATTTTCAGTGAATGCAAAGGAACATACACTTTACATGGTAATACATTGATTTGCATAGATAAAACTCTGTAATATGCTTATTGTAATGGACTTGCCATGAGCTTACTAAAAGTACTTTTTCCTCACTCTAAATGGGAACATTCTTCCATAATGTAAGTTTTGAGCTACTTGGTGGYCACTAATCTTCGCAGAAAATTTGACAGCTTAGAAAATCAATAAATTTATATTTTCCATTCTCATGTCCATGCCTCTAGTTATATCCCTCAGATAGATAGATACTGCATATATAAAAAAAGCTAGACTTGTATAAAAATAGGCTAGACTTATARCATTGTTAGAACTTAATTTTTGCTTTTCCTAACTTTTTGTGATTTTAATTGCCAAATATTAATTTATTTTAACATAGTAATTTGTATTTAACACATGCACACAGATATACAGTACAGCAGATGTCCAAAGAGTGAGAGTTACTTCGGACTCCCTGTATAGAAATTCCATACATTAAAAAATAAAATCCAATATTGTGACTCTCCTTCTAGTATCAAGGAGCCTTTGTTGTACTCCATGGCCAATCCCACATAACCAAGAAAAAAATAGCAACTGCAGCTGGACTGAATGTCCAGAGGAATAGCTTAGCCAGCTGCAAATTCATGACTTCATCTGGTTTCCAGGATCTTGCATTATGACTGTTGTTCTTGCCTGAAGAATGTTTTTAATCCTTTAAACCATTAAAAAAAAAAAAAAAAAACAGTATATCAGCAGTAGTTGGAATCCTTGTTTATTATGTAGAGTAGTTGTTTTGCAGAATGTCTTTACTAAAAAGAAAATTCTCTTTGACATGAATAGGATACTTACAGACCTGACATAAAAACCACTTGCTGCAATAACAGTGTTAAGCATGCCACGAACAGACAGAATGCGGTGGCTGAATCAGCTACAGAATTCTAATCTGCCCTGTTTGTCTGGTAAATTATTAAAAAATAAAAGAGATAGTGACAATAGGCAGAAAAATCACAAAGTTATGATCTCTAGCTCCATGAGCCTGACTGCCTGGTGACTTTCATGATTCTAACTGAAAGCAAAATGTCTTTTCTGGCATGTTTTATTCATGTGCAATGACTTTTGTAATAATATTATAGACAGTTGTGTATGTTCTAAATGAGGAAATGTGTGAAGAATATAATTAGTTGACAGGAAAATCAGAGTCAAGGCTGCTAGTAAATTTTCAAGTCATGACACTATGATTATTACACTCTCGATTAAATAGGACACAGCTACGAAGATTATGAGCTGCAGGATAGGACCCATCATCTAAGACCACATACTTCTTCAGGGTCCACCAATCTGGAGAGTATGTAAATTGTAAGTAAACCATAAAAGGATTCTCTAGAATTTAATTGTATGGGTTTAAATATATGGCTTTCATGTTGTTTCAAATTGATCAGTTATTAGTGTTCAATATAAGGGAAATTAAAGATAAAGTACAATCAGCAGCATTAGGTATTTTAAAAATGGATTTCCTTAGTTTGCCATTTTGCAGAAGTGATTATCAGCAGAAACCATGTGTCCTTGAAATGTAGAGCATTCAAAATCCAGATCCATGTATTTGAGCTTATCTGTCGTATTTCGTGGTAGGAGACATGCTTACCCGCCTCCAGCCTATTATATTATAGAGAGAGACAGCATGTGCCATATGGTATCCCAAAGGATATATAACTCCAGGAACTAAATAATTATTTAAAAGCTGTTCATTTAATATAAGATACCAAATGATTTTATGATGTCCTCAGAATCTTTTTCATACAATTCTGAATAAGTACTTATAAGTACTTTGTATGTCATAAACTCTGGCAAAAAGTTTAATATCATTCAGGGTGTAGTAAAATAATATAATCGGGAATATTTAGGAGAACTGGAAGATGAGAATGTTGGAAATGCAAAATGAAAGGAAGGTCAATTGTGGTTTCAATTTTTTGAGCTTTGAATTAGACTTACAACTCCCATTGTTAGCAGCAGATCTGTGAAGTTGGATCCTCTCTCATCTCATTTACTGTGCATAGTACTGGAAAAATGCCCCGACACCCYTGCTTTTTTATTACTTATATACTTTATTATTTTCATTTTAATCCTATAAAATAGAAAAAAAAATCAGGACAAGGGAGGTGAATAAGCTTTCCTAGCAATGTTGATCTTATTTTTAAAATATTACAGTGAGAKGTTCTACAGGCATATTTGCTGTCCCAAGCAATTCAGGATAGTGCAGAAAAATGCAAATTATGTTTAGTAAAGATTAATGCAAAGTTATGTATCCTTGTGCTAAAATATTAAATACAGCAGAACTGAAGGGCACAACATCTAGTGAATGGAGTATGAATTGCATGTTAAGTTAATGATAGTTCTTGTCTCAAATGCACTTTGCAGTAAAAAATAGCAATGATGGTACATTAACTTTGAAGGGAGTATGATGAAGATTCTGAAACTGTGTGAGATACTTAATTGCACAAGCATCTAAAGCAAATTTAGCCAGGAAGTCATGGGCCTTGAAGAAATGATTGACAGTTAGAACTGTCGCTTGTCAAAGGACTACCCATACATGCTTATGGCAAGAAACAGAGGTTTAGCTATGCTTAAAATGAAGAAAAACCTATGAAAACAGTCTCTTTACTATCAGAAACACAAGCAAATTGTTATTTCACTTCTTTTATCTATTTGTCTAAAGGAAAAGAAACTTTTACAGGTAAATGCAGGTAATTTTTTTTGTTGAGATAACCTGAAAACTGACCCAGTCAGRTCTGACAAAGAAATTAAACTGTGTGATGCAGTGAAAACAAACAAAACACCAATTTTGTAAAAGTGACAGCCTAGTCTTTATAAGAGAATCAAAATTTCAAATAGGCCTCACTTCAGCTTCAAAAATTGTTGGTACTGCTTTTATATACAGGCTGACTTGTGCCTGAAAAATTCATTGCTCTGAATGCAGGAAATTTTTATGTTTAATTCACACATTTGTATACAGTTTAGGGATGTAGACGGGGGCTTTTGAAGATTTACATGCAGAAAAAGTGGCAAGCATAGGCTGCAAAACACTTTTTAAAAATGCAACTACTTTTTAGTGTTTAGTGTTTAGTACATTCCCAGTGTGAGAAGTGAAGATCTCAGGTAAGACAAGATTACTCAATAACCAACTCATATTCAGAATTGCCTTGCTGACAGAAATAAGCAGCTTGAAAAGGTAAAGGCTGGCAATCAGTGGTGAGGTAATGGGCTGATGAAGCATTAGTCTTCAGTGTGAAATTCCTAAAATGTCTCTGAATGGCATGAAGAATTCCATTGCTCTGAAGAACCTACATTTTAAACCTTTTTTGAAAAGGTCTTTCAAAGTGAGAAAGTCCAACTCTCATTTGTAGTTCTTTGATGTCATTAATACATATTTAATTAGAGATTAGGATGTCATACTATATACACTGTACTTGTGTTTGTTTTGCATGGTACTGAATACTACTGTGKACATTGTGTATTTACATCTCAGTGCTGCATGTGACAGCAGGAAAGGTAACACTATTCTTTTTGTGTGCATCTCCTCCAACACTGGAGCAACAGACACACGAGGCAGTGGTAGCTCTTGCTAATAGGCCAGCTGTATCGTAGATACAGTTAGATTCAAACTAATGTCTAGCTGCCTAATTAACCTTCCTTCACCATCCAAATATGAAGCCAAAAGTAAAATTAACAAATGGTTTAGGTCAAGTGTGCCTTATTAGTCTGTCTCAGTATAGGTCAGGTATGACTGGATAATTGTAAAAAATGCCCTTTAATTGCTGTCAATCTAGTTAGATAGGATTGGGATAAGTCAACTTTTTTGTTAGACTTCCCAGATTTAATGCAAGCTACTCTCAGCTCCCATCATTGGTCCTTTTAATCAGGTATTTCGGTATCTGGCCAAATTTAGGATTTAGAAATAAAGCACAGCAGTGGTAACTGTCATGATGTCATCGAACAGAAAATATTTCTGGTCAATATGTGCTGTAAGGTAAAACTGTTTTGCAGGAAGAGCAGGCTTCCTCCTTTTCTGGAAAGGCTATTTCCAACCCCTTCCAAGTTAATCTCGTGTCCGAGAAGAACAGGGGGAAGCAATGCCAGATCAGGCTCACTTCTCTCATTGCCATGGGAAATGGCATGTTTCTTCAAAAGACTTTACGAAGAAAAGAAAAAATAGAAGTCAGGTTTTCCCCCCCCCCCCCCTCGATAACCATACTCCAGAGTGCAGAAGAGCAGCAAAGGAAAGTGTGCAAAGGTTATCCCTATGCAGACATGGAAACTTCCAAATGCGCTGGTCGAGCAGAAATTTGGTCCATGAGGAACCTCTTCTTTTGCTTAGAGGGCATCAGGACTGGCCCTTGGCTTTGCTCTGAGCRCTGCGGCTATTGCTCCATGCCCCGTACAGAGGGGATTTTGCACAGCTGGTACCTTTCTTTTGTGCCAGTGCTTTACTTTCAATTTAAATCACCTGCTGCTGTACCCGGGGAAGGCACAGAGAGGGGGACAGATATGACCTGGTAGCAGAGGCCAGCAGGAGCAATGGGCCCTGATAGGGGCTGAAAGGCACCTGTTTCTTCCCTGGTTGGCACAGCTGCTGGTGGTAGCTTGCACACCAGGCTGGCCATTGGTTACACTTTTCCTTCATCTGGGAGCATCACCCCATCTCCGTAGTAACAAACAAGGGCAGAAATTAGGTAGTTAGCTTGTAAATGAGGTTCTTTTTGAGGGGATACTCAGGTGTTCCTGGTATTCTTCTGGATGAGGAGGTGCTTTCAGTGTCCTCCATGCACMTAGGTTGGGTCAGAGCTGCTTCTGGTCAAGGGTGGTGGTGTCTTCTATCCAGTCCTGAGCCTTTCTCCTGAGTTTGGTGTCAAGATGTCTAACCAGAGCTGTTTAAGCATAGGTGAGTACCTCACCTGTCTTTCCCTTGGAATGGGATGAGAAATGATTGTGTAGTTTATGTGCCATGAGCCCTGAAGTGAATGAATTGGGTGTGAACTATAGTTTGTCCCTATAGTGTACAGAACAAAGCTGTACTTGTTTTTTTCTGAGGGGAAGGGTTTATGTCTTACAGGATCAATAAAAAGTTACCTTATGAGGTTTTGCCTTCCTTAGGAGTCGTTTACTAAGTGTATTTGAAAACTTGCATCAGGTTTTGATGTTAACCAAGGCTGTTGTTATTCCTCCACATAGAAATGGCTGAGCTGCCAAAAGCTCTTTAACAGCAATCCAAAATCTGATTAAACAGTGTGCTTGTGTTCATCTAAATAAGCTTGGGCCTGTGCTGGATGGAGTTATAGTTTATATTGTTATCTACTTTATTCATGGAATTTTTATACACTCCTTGTTTCGCTTAAATGAGCAAAGGTAGGAAATGAGTAGAAACCAGAAATATGAAGGCCCGGTTCATATACTGAATTCTTATTCTAGCATCAGTCTAGTAAGGCTGCTTTTTGTAAATATTTCAGAATGAGACTTAGAGTTCTTACCTGGAAGACGAATTTTCTGCTGTGAACTGTAGTTCCTTAAATGTGTGTACTGAAGGACGCAACTTTCTTGATGAGTTTGTCTCTATTCCACACTAGAAAAAAAAAGTCTGTGTTTTGGGGAGGAATGGTAAAGAGCAAAAGCTCTGCCAGCTAGTATTTTGTCCCTTGTTATTTATAGTATCTCATAATTTTGTGGGTTGTGTTTGTTAATCTGAACATACGTTAGATATAGCCTAGTTCAGTTACTTACAGTTTCCAAATAAATTCAGTACTCTGTAGTCTGACTAGCAGAGATGAGTATTAAACATGTCTCCTGGATTTATTCCTTAAAAATGAATCTATTACTCTTAATTCTAAATAAAATTATCTGTTCTGTGTGAGTGAAGCCTTACTTCTGTAGCTGAGATAGGCTAAAACTCTGGAGGAGATCATATATTGAGAAATGTCAAGCATAATAGTGGAAAAAAAGAAAGAAAGCTCCAAAGGGAGGAGGCTGACCAGAGGTGCAGTGAAGGGTCTCCTACTCCATGGGTTCTTCTGCTGCAAGCAGACCTGAGCTAGGAGAATCACGCTGCTCCCAGGAGTCTGTCTTGTGTCACTTGGGTGCCATTCATCAAAAATAAAGCTCCAGATAAACAGCATAATGTCAGTTCTTTTTGCCAGCCTAAGATAACAATTTTTTATTACTGGAACTCTGCTGGAATGCTTTCCTTTCCTTCTTCTTTAATAGTCTGAAATGTTAGAGGATCTAGTCTAAAAATTATTAAAGTTTTACAGCAGGGGATACCGCCTGTGAGTCCCCTCTTCTTTTGGCAAAGCCTGTCTCATTCAGCTGTTCAAAATGTTCAAAAATACACATTTTTCCCTCTTGTTGCTTGCCAGTCAGAGAGGAAAGAGATTAGTATGCAGTAACTTCTGCCATCAGAACTGGAATTTAAATCTCATTTTTTGGTCGCGAAAGCAAATTCTCAAATATGCAACTGGGGAAGTGGTAGTGAGGTTTTTCTGAGAAGTAAACCTGCCGTAATGTATGTAAATACCTCTACTACCTATGTTCAGAACTCGGCTTATCTTGTAGTATCCTGCTTCATTATCTGGAATTAGCTCTAAGAATGCCAGATTCTGCACTACTGTAAATAACTGCTGCTTTGATCCAGCTTACACTTAATGTGTGAGAGGGGTCTAGGCAATCTGAGCACTGGGAAGCCTTGGGGAAGCTGCACTTTCTTGTGTGCGTGACTATATTTATGTAATAGTATACTCTGCTATACCCTGTTTGCCTTTGAAACAAAACCACTCTCCTTTTTGGAAACAAAATACAAGCAGTGGATTCTTATGAAGGCCGAATCCATTTATAAACTAGATGTGTACTTAATACAGGTTACAAGGGCTAAAATCTCGGCCGCAACATGTCAATTTAGCCTTGTATCTCTTGAGGACAGATGGTCAGGGAACTGACCTGGTTTGGAACTAGACAGGATGGAAGTTAACTCCTGACGGGAACTTGGGAGAAAGAAAGATAATATCTGATTTGATTAGTAATCCAAAGGGTAAACTGACACTATAAGGATATATTGTTTATCTATAAAATTGAAAAAATACAACTGTTTAGATACTCTGGAACATTTTCCTCTCATTTTGTTACTAGTACAGCTTTCTGGATACTATTAGTTCCACACTGCTTTAAAAAAATTTCATATAGCGTGTAAAGCAAATGTTACAAAATGAAAACAGTATTTGAAAAAAAAAAAAAGTGCTTGATCAGTTAACTTTTTGACCTTTAATTTACACATCCTTGTAAAAAACATTGTTTTACTTTGAACAATCTTGAATGGAGATATATGTGTATGTATAAAATGTCTTAGCTTCTTACAAAACCTAGCTTACAAGACCTTTTTTAATGACTAATTTATTAGATTTATTTTCTCAACACAGAATGAAAACAAATGCATAGGCAGCTTAGGTCATGTATTTTGTTAGTATGGATGTGGTCTGGTCAGTGTTTGAATTATATTCAGAAAATTGAAGTTAATTTCAGTCTGCAAAAGGCTTTTCGTTTCAAATGATGGTTTTGTTCAATTTTATTGGGAAGCAGTTCCATTGAACTGAGGGCTTTCTAGGAGCTGACACTCTACAATAGTAGTTAAAAGTACCAGGAAACTATTTGGCTAGCCTTGTCTAGGTTAAGGACCAGTGTACATACAAGAAATAATTTAAAATCTGTGTGGACACAATTTGTGGCAATTAGCAATTCTTGAGTGCACATATGTCTGGATTCATGTATGGGGGTGTAGGCAGAGGGGACAGAGCAGCATGAAGGGCAGAAAGGGACTGCTCAGTAGGTAATCACTTTTTTAAAATTTGTTAATTTTTTTATGGTTTAAATGATGGAGCAAATGGTTCCTGTGTAGTACCTGGCAGGAGATATTTGGTAGGTAAACCAATTTTATCACATTAGGGAAACAAGATGCTTTTAGGGATTTTACAGTATGTGCACATAACCTGATTTTTTTTTTCTGTTAATTGGGGACAGGAAAGGTAATCAAATACAAATTTACCCAAACTCACAATTGGGACTTACACTTAAAAGCCCTAAAACTTCCATACGCATATCCTGTTCTGTCTTTAAAATGGTTCGTAAGTTTAATCACCAAATAAAATTGACATTGCAGCTCAAATGGGACCAACATGAGTGGAGCTTCTTGTCAGATCTGTCTGAACAGAGCTGCTGAAGCCGTAAGTTTTAACAGAGTGGAAAATCCCCAAATGTCTGAAGTCTCCAAGCTGTGTTCCTGTCCTAAGGACACTGACTCTTTGCAAAGTGTACATAATTCAAAACTGCTTAATTGCAAATAAATGCACATGTTTAGCTCAGTTCCTCAGTCATTATGGTACGTGGCAATAACAAAATGGTCAGATGTGCGGATCTGATTATAACAGCAAATTGGATTTCCTGTAACGTCTTGTCCTGCTGCAATGCTGTTTATTATACTTATCATTTTTGAGAGATGGATTTGATTTAGAATGGTGCAGTTTTCCAGGAAGTATATCATTACTAGAGAAATGATGAGCTTTGTTGGTTTAAGCCAAGGAGCCTTAGTCCATTTTAGGTCATTATTAATTGTTCCTCAGATGCCTCACAGAAACAGTTGGATGCATAAACAGTGTCATTAATCAGTAACCCAGTTAGCACTTGGCCCGTCTAACGTTTTTTATGTTTCTCAAACTTTCCTTGAAAAACAACAAAGGAGAATACGATTTGGTCAAGCCCTGATAAATCAATAACTTAATGCAGTTAGTTACACTTACTTAGTGCAGTTAATATTAAGAGCTTGTAGGAGTTTCTTTGTATTTACTTCTTTATTCCCTTGTCGGCCATTAAAGAACATTCTCATTTTCCACATGAAAGCCTCAGGAGCCATTTCACAGCACAGACCCCACAAACTGAACGCTGCAAGATTAACTGGCTACGGTGCCTAGCACTGCTTGTTTAGCTCTGCCTCTAGGATTTAAATGTGCACTACCCTTCTGAACAACCAAAACCAATTTAACTGCATCCCAAATGCTGTGTAGGAAAAGCCCGTTAAATTCCTTTCTTTCTTAGATTGCATGTTCAAAGTAATTTATCCTAAATTAAATGTTTCTGGTTTCTGTTGGAATGATCAGGACTATTCTCAGCTTTAATAAACAAAGTTACTTTAGTCTAAAACTACTGAGGTGAGTCTGGAAAATAAATAAATGCCTATGTCCAGTATTCCACGCGGAATGGAAATAATGACATTATGAGCATTTATTCAGATCTAAGCTTCCTGAGACTTTTGACCCCACTTGTAATATAGGCTGGGTTGGAAATACAGAGCATTTAGTTTTAACCAAGTTTACCCTTACAGCTCTTGCTTCCATTAAAATTCTTTACCTCGTGCGTCGCTTATAGCGGGCAGGTTTTGTAGGTTATCGACTACGTTGCAAATCTCATCAGACTTCCAGACAATTTTCAAATATTTCTTTCTTCTAGAGATTCTTTTTGTATTTAGTACAAGCGATGAAAGGTAAAACAGTTAAACCTCCCTAACTTCACTTCATAAAATAACAGCTTGACTCATAATTACCTTTTTAAAGCTCTTGTCCTCATGTTGCCATTTCTTAGTGCTGTTCTCTATGTGGAACAAATGGTTTTAAATAATGAGTACAATATTCTTGTATTTAAAACCACATTTTACTCAGAGTAGGGCTGAAGCCCTGAAGAGCTCTGTTCTCCAATGGACGTTTCATTTGTTTCCAGGTTTTCCCCAGATTTATCGGTCTCCTTGAACTGTGTGTTGCTCTCACCTGCAGCCCCGGGTTTCTTTTCACAGTTAACAATTGTGGCTTCGAGCATCATGGCCGTGGGTTTGTTTCTGCTGTGCCGCTTTGATACAGACAGGACGCAGTTCAAAGGAAGGCAAGGGAGCCTTCATTAGGGGACTGCAATACTCGGGCTCTGGGAACTCAGCCAGGGGGAATCAATCGGCAAAATATTCAAGGAGAAAAGTATTAGCACGTGCCAGGGCAGGCTGCCGAGGCGCGCAGCAGTGAGACCGAGCCTGGGCTCGGTGGCTCTGCGCAATGAAGGCCTGAATGCCACTCGAATCCGTGCTCCAGGTTACCATGTGCTGCGGTTTCAAGCCAAGGCTTCCAAAATTTCCTTGCGCTTTCCTGTACAAGCCTCAGGGCAGCAGGATGCTGTGAGCCCAGGAGCAGTTCGGGACGTGTCGGACCAGCCAGCCCCGGGCTACAGGAGCCCTCTGCGATGAGCAAGGGAAAACTTGTCCTTTCCAGGGTGCTCCTCAGCACCGAGAATCATGAGAAATATTGAAAGATTGTTTCTTTATAGAGCAAACTGTCAGGAACTTGATGAATTATGGCTAGATGATATCTTAGAAAGGATGTAACAGTAATCAAAGGATCAAGTAGTAATAATCCTATGGCAATATTTTCGCTGACTTAACAGCCTGCTGTAGTTAAGCTTATTAGTAACTTGATAAGCACACAGGTAACTAATTGTAGGTATTTAATTATGGAGTGTAAACATTTGAATTTGTCTGAGTTATCTTTTGAACTGAGTGGATTTCTCTTAGCAACCTGGGACTAAGTGGAAGGGCAGGAAAAGAAAACTTCTACYGCTATAATCCACTACCTGTATTAGCTTGTAATTTTATCTGATTTATCTTGTGCTAAACTGGTGTTATTTCAGTTGAAATCTAGTTACTTGGAAACACTTTCTTCAAAAGCTACAGTAAGTACACAGCAATGGTAAACAACCCTTTCCCTAGATGCTGTTCTGTGTTTGCAGATCACTAATATCTTCAATGCTCCTGGTTCTCCCTGTTTTTAAAATGGGAAATAGCCATAGCTAGCTCCAGGCTGAGGAAAACATAATGCCATACTGAGTATGTTAACAGTTTGATTGTTAAATGTGACTGCACCTGAAAACCRCCGTTCTCTCTGTTTGCTATTTACCGTGATACATAATGCGTCCAAATGCCTCCCAGTGCATATCCACACACCTTCTAGATGTTGCAGGTTTTGGTTAAAAATATCTAAAAAGAATCTTTTTAAAGGCAAGGCCTGAAAGGAATAAGTGGCTGACTCATATTTCTCCTTACATTTTATATGTCTGCCCCTGTTGACCTTTACTGGTGGTTATATAATCCTGTTTTATGTGGGATTGTGTTCATTAACACCTCTTAATAAAGCACCATCTAATATTACAGTTAAGCATATCCATATTTAAGGTACTTCTGTTTTGTCTCTTTTTTTTTTTTCTTTTTGTTGTTTTTTTTTTCTTTTTGTTGATTATTTTGTTCTCTTTATTCTCATGTTTTCTTCACTTTTGGTTGCTGGTTTGGTTTTAGGCACTTCAATTAATGTAAAAGCCCATTGGGCTGTCTCGGGCAGAAAGGTCTTAGGGCTTTCAGAATTATGATTTTGAATGTTATTCACAAATGAATTCCCTTCTTCTAGAGCTTTCAGTATAAACAGATTTTGAACTTTGTTTAGAGTATTAATTCTTCAAGGATGCCTGGGTACAGTAAGTGCAATATGCAGCTCTTGAAAGAACTGGAACATTTTTTGGTGGTGGTTTGTTTTCCTATCGTGATACACTAGCCAATGCATGTCTTGATAAAGTGCAAGTCATTGACTTTGAAAAGAAGCACAACAGTCCAAAGTGATGTAATTGTTTACGATATGCCTTTGCTTTTTTTTTTTTCTTTGTGACAAAACAGTGTATTGATTATTTTACCTGAGTAATATAAAATGCAGCATATTATTTTGGAGAGGTGGAGAATCTGCTTTCAACGTTCAACTATACCGTTTGTGGGTGTTTCCCCCTCACACACACTTACCCCCCTCTGTACAGGAGCTTCTTATTTGCGATTCAAGAGTAGTTAGAGAGCTTCCATTTCATTTAATTAGCCTGAAGGATTGAAGTCAGTTATTGGACTTCTCATGCAAAGTTCCTAAAGCGTAGCCAGAAAATACTGTGTAAATAGAGCATTCCATCAAATGTATGGCTTCTGTATCTATAAATAATATGTAGATATTCTACARTCATTTATTGAAAATAAATTCAAGGTTACTGTGCCAGTTTCTGTGCAAAATCTTAAATCATGAGTGACACTTAGATGTCCATTCATACTGTTGCACCCTCTTGATTCTGTTGTTCCTGTTGTTTCTTCACTTCTGAGCCATGTTTATTGGAAATGGCTTTACATTTTCTAGAAGAAAGTTTAGGTCATTGACAAGTGCCTTTTAAAAATAATGTATGATAATCAATGGCCAACATCAATTATTCATTGTTTCTTTGAGTTCAGCTGTAGGCCTGCCTTCTTGTTAGCTGTGGATCCTATGCTGTGTTCCATAACTTGCTTATGGGAGATAATAAATAGTATCTATGATTTAAATTTGGATATTTATAATGTTTAACTTTATAAGCTTGAAGATTATTCATCTATAATATAGTGAATATAGTGTTATTCGCCTATCTATATTACTCTTCATAAACTAGTGTGTACAGATACTTACCCTGTAATATTTGATGTATGAAGGTGATAGTAGATGAGCACAAGTCTGTTCTCTTGAGTAGCTCAGTAACTSTTGCAAGCTGTGAATTCTTTAAAGGCCTAAATCAAAGCCAAATGAAAGATTGCAATGACTAATTTTATGGGCTTTTGATCTAGCTTATATATTTTCTGTGGTTAGTGCTATGTCACATATGCATTAATTCCATGTTTCAGAGAAGACTGAGAGTGCCAAACAGCAGAAGGGAAATAAATGTACCTGCTAGCTGAATGGGGCTTACAGTTCTTGTTTTTGGAAGCTGTGGTCACTCTTTCTGAAYGGTCTGTAAGTTTTAGTAGCGTTACATGCCCAGCATTGTGTCTGTCATGTTGCATTCCAGCTACTGTGAATTAACCGGGTCTKTAATGGGAGGTATTATGACTTGTTTTAAACTGCTGGCATTATATGTGATTTTGACCTAAAACTTAATCTTTTCATCTAGCTTCATGTGAACTGCCTAGGAGATGTCTACACGACCTGGCTTCTGTCAGGACAGACTCGGGCTCTGTGTGCCTGCAGGCTGCCCCTGTTCTGCGTAGACTATCCATGTCCATATGCTAAGAGTAGGTATGTTACGAAGAGCTCATCTATTGCAGGCGTTTATAGACCATGTAAATAGATGCAGCAATGTTTGAGTACCAGTGATGTATCAGTTAGCARGGAAGCTAATCTACTTTCCAGGGAGACGCAGCAACATGTGAATGTTCAATTCTGCTGTTGCTTGCCAAGAATGTAAATATTTTTATATGGTGATATACAATATTAGATCACTCTCTGGATTCTTCCCCTGTGCATTTCACACCAAAAAAAAGTGTAGTTTTCAAACACTTGTACCACATACTGAGATGAACCCTAGTTTTCATGTTTCAAGTACTGACACTGAAGTGAGATGTAACCAAGTATTTTACGCTGAGAGCTGTCATACATTGGTGTTGAAGATTAGACCACTCACATGTGAGACGTACCCAATTCTTTTATTTTTTATCCTAAAACATTATTCCCACGCATTTCCCTTTGCTGAGAAGCGTTCAAATTCTGATGGATTGAGACTCTCGAAGAACCTTATGATTTTCAAAGATTGATTGTAATGCATTGAGACATGGGTGTACTGTCTGCTTCCCGGGGGAAAAGAAAGTAATGCTGTTGCTATATTTACACCACTGTAATATGCTCAAAGAAGAACTTTCCTAGTGGGGAGGGTAAAGGCAACAAAACATAAYGGAACACAAGCATATCGTTGGCTTCAAACAATATATAAGGAAATGCCATGATTTATTATGATAGTACAAAATAATCTCATCATGCAACGTCACAGCCTCTTTTGCAGAGGGATGGGGTTGTGGTGAATGAAGCGCTATGACTCTGGGCAGCTGTACAGGGGCAGAGGAGCAAAAAGAGTCTGGGCCTCTCTGTGGGAACAGAAGTAGAGCCAGCAAGTGCTATTTGATGCAGAAGACCATCTGGCTGGTAAAAGGTGCCCTGGCTGAAAGGGAGACACTTCACAGGGGCCCRGGTAGTCTCTGGACTTTGCTGCCTACAAGTCCTCACAACACTGGTATCCCCACATTATCCTTAAAAGCAGATAGTTATAGCACTTCAATAGTGCACACGTCCTTTCCTTTTTTTCTCCCGATTCCCAGAAACACTGGGRATGAGGGGTAAGGTGAATGTTGTACACTTTGTATGGAGGTGCCCACAATGACGTCTTTCATGGAATACCTGCTGGACGCCTGTGGATGACAGGTTGGTTATGTGGCACAATCTCTTCATTGTTTGATACTTTGTCCAGTTGCATTAGAAGCAGCTGAAAAGCAATATTGAGTAAAATAGATATTCCATGTAGGAGATTGCTCTGCTTGCCGCAGGGACACTGAAGGACTCTGAATGGAAAAGATCCTGTCTGTGATGCAAGGGGGAGGAGAGATCTCTTTATTAAAATATCATGCAGTCTGTGCAAAAAAGTTTCAGGACTGCTGCACTATAATGAACTCGCTTTTGGAAATATACTGAAAGCACCTATTTACTGAGGATATCAGTTGCAGCCCTCTGAAATTGAGGGTCAGACAGAGCTGATTATTGCCAGCCCAAAATAAGGAATCTCAATAACTTTGCAGCATTACTGAGCACCTATTATTTAACCCTAAATGACACTTATTAAGTTTGTGCAGCCAGTGGACTAATGGAGTCTCTTCCTCATTATTAAATGTGCGTTTTTCTAATCTTGCATCATCTTGGTGCTTTATTTAAAACTAATAATCATGGAGCAGAGGGCTTCCTCCCCACATACCAAGCTCCTTCATAAATCTTTGAGTACTWCGTAATTTTCAAGCTTCTTCAGAGCAGATATTGAGTTAATACATCTGCAGCAAGGTAGTCTCAAAGAAGTTGCCTTAAGTTTCTTAAATATTAAGAATGAACCAAGGTTGTTGTGATACTGTTGCTCCATTTTTCCCAGAGATGATTTCTCTCTTGTATCTGAAAAAAAGTTACTGAAAAATATYACTATACTACAATGTGACTGTAACATTAAAGGAATAAATAATCAATGCTTTTTTTTTTTTGTTACTAATGCAACAGCCTATTAGTTGTGGAATTTTACTAAGGAATTCCATCAGAAGCTAAATCATTACTATCTGAAAAACAATACAATGCAGATTTCAGAAGTTAAATCAGTTAGTCTGATTTTTATCAGATTAAATGCAACATGTAACTGCAAGTTACGGCAATAGTGCATTTTGCCCACATAATTTGTCATAATGCATCAGGTTAAATTGAATGAAAGGGTAGTAGTGTCTTTTGTATAAAGACTGCTAAGTCAGTGGAGTATTCTATAATATCTTCTGCTTTTATGTTATCCTAAAATTATCATGCAAATGAATGCTCTTTTAGTTGTTGTGTTGAGGTGTTTGTGTCTGTTTTTAAGCCAGGAATATGGGAAACAATATGGTAAAATCCTCTGAGAGCCCTGCATTCATGTGTTCAAAAGTTAGAGCATGAATCTCAGATTGATAGTATTTGATTAATCTGAGTATGCTGAGTATCATTAAAAATAAAATGAGGAAGAAATAATAGTCTTTCACCTGCAGAAAGAGAGGGCCTAGAAATCTCTGTAACGAATCCATCAAAATGGAGTTAGTAGATATAAGGATTAAAGGACTGTAATAAGACCATGCTGCAGATATCCACAACAGGAAGGGCTAGGGAAAGAAGAAATACTATATGATGAGATAAGAAAGGTATGTATGGATAATAATGCTGTGATGATGGCTGATAACACCTCCACAATACTAATTTGAAAACCTTTGAGACATGATAGAAATAATAGCTGTTACAAATTACTGCCTCCTGAATCGTATCAGGAACAGCTCAAGCACAAATCTGCTGGTAGCAAAGCTAATGCAAATACCAACCTGAGTAAATAAGAAATAGTTGGTACACAAACATTTCCCTAATCTGGGAATTGAACCAATCACTACCAAAAAGAAACCCATGATTTCAATGGCCTTTATTTTAAAAAGAAACTGATTGACATGGGGAAATGGATTGGGTAGAGCTTAGCAGAGAAAATTAAACACTAAGGCATAAAATTAGCCAAGAATTATTTTTTTTTGAGCTTATTAAATTTCCACAGATTGGGACAAGAGTAGAATTTAAGAAACATCAGGTTATAAAAGATTGTTGTAACATAACAGTTGTACAATTACTGTGACTAAGCAATGCAATCCAGTAGCTGGTTGCTACTTCAGTGAAGATGCTCTGCATGCCAATTTCCTCTTCTGCAGCTGCTCAGGCAGTAGCTTCCAGTGGCATCTCCTGCCTGGGCATGGAGTGGTGTAAATGTGGAAGTCTGATATATACTGCAGAAATCGGTGCAAGATATGGTAGAGCACATAAAAGATGGTCAGAGGGGTCAGAAAGTGGAGAAAACTTGCTGAAGCTCTGAAGAAGTGGAGACAGGGAAAGCAGGGGAGGTTAGGGAATGGAAATGAAGGACTGCAAGCACTCGCCAGAGAAGCTTGAGGACCTTGGACTCRAACACAAAGCGTTCACAAGAGAACAGTTGCAGCGAGGAGAATAGGAGAGTCCTTGCCAGGTCTTCTAGATGCTGCTGTTGAAGAAATATGTAAGTGTGGGGTGTTTTTYGTTTTGGCAAAAAGTTGGGGAAAGAGGGAAGAAAGAAGTAACCATCTGATGAGAAAGTCGAAAAGCTGTTCCTAGTGTAAACAAAAGTGCAGCTCACACTTTCTAGTGCTCTTCCCTAGACATCTGTTATTGGACACTGCTGAAAACAGAATGTGAGATCTGGCCTGATACAGCAGGCTTAGGATTTTACTGAAACGCTTGTCATAAAATGTGTTGCYGGGAAAAAGGACTTGCCCTGCCAGCCCTCGCTCTTAATACACAAGAGGAAAACATTGGTAGAGTAGAAGTTTCTAGAAAAAAAAAACTTGGAGCACCATATACCCCAAAATGCTTATTAATAAATGTAAAATATTGTCAGCATCATCCTAATGTCTTGCCATGCAACTTTTTTTTTTCCTGTGGTAATTTAAAGGTAGGCAGGCAGATTCCTAGCCTTTCTTTTGATTAGTCACAAAATCAAAGTGTATGGATATTTTTGTCTTTTGCCTTCATTTCAGCTTCCACATGAAGAAAACTCTTTACAAAAGCCAGCAGCCATTTTGAATCCCAGTCTTCAGCTGGGGGAAAGCACATCATAAATTAATTTGATGAACAGAGGCTGTTTCTTTCAGTGGGACATGCGTAGAGTYGGGGACAGGGCAGTGCGTCGGCTCCCTGCCGAGGGCCCCTCTTCCCCAGGGCTTGGTTTCTTCCTCCTRCAGTACAATATTCCTTCCTGCCTCTGAAAGGAGGAAAGAAATGGGGGTAGAAACAAGATGCTGCATGTAAGGGAAAAGATTTTTTTTTTCCCCTTGTGCAATAACTAAAAGTTGATTTCAGAGCATGATTTTTCAGAGTAATGGTAGTCTATTTCCAGCTGCTCTATGCAGTTGGAATTCTTCAGAAGGCCAAATGAAACTTGGCTTTAAGTAAAGCTGGAGGATTTGACTCAAAGCTCTTCAGTAGGTGATAGTCAATTATAAGGCAAAGAAATCTCCTCTTCCTTTCAGTCCTGTTTATTAAGGCTTGTGGAATGGGGATTTCACGCTGTTCCATGAACACAAGCAGCAACGGTGGGGAAGTGCAGGCAGTGACAGTGGTTCTGTTGTGTCGTGGTTTTGGCAGGTGCATGGGGAATGTGAGTGGCCCAACAGTTCTGCATTGTGATTTCTATATCACAAATTGTCTTGTAATGGAGATTAGAAAATTCTTGAAAGCAAGATAGCTGTTTCAGTAGGTAGAGGCTAAAGGTACCTGTGCTAAGAAGTAGTTGTTGACTTTCTTGAATCTTTGTATTCCTTCCATAAGGAATGGCATTTGAAAGGAGACAGGGTCTAAGGTTCAGACATGCTGAACATCTAACGTCTCTTAACTTCAGTCATCCTGGTGCTCTTTAAACTGCAGAGCATTGTACCAACGATATTTGGTATTTCTTTTCAAAAGCAGCTGAGGTTAACTGCCTTTAAAACATGATGTTGTCTTTGCTTAYGTGCACTGCAATTTGTGACTATGCCTGTTTCAATATGCTAATTCCAGGCACTCAAGTAATGTGGTTCAGTACTTCTTCTAAGACATTTATTTCTTTCRCTGAGTTGTTATCAGGTGATCGGTGTAATCCTTAAGTTCAATTCACTTGTGTTCATGGCACAAAAATTCTTTTGCAACTTCAGAACAGGTGGCAGCATCTGTGCTTACTCTACAAGCTATGGTAACTAGCATTTTGTCTGTTAGCTCTACTGGTCGGGGTGCAGACTATAGGTGTAAATATGCAGAGTAAATAAAATGGATGTAATAAAAGGAAACATATAAGGCCTTTTGTTTTCTGTKTTTCTTGTTCATTCAATTTGGAGCAGAATTATTCTCTTTGGAATTCAGCTGTGGAATTTAGCTTGCTGCTTTAAGAAAAATTGCTCCTTACATTTCTGGCTATGAACAACTTGAAGTGTTAACTTGTCATGCAAAATGAAGTGATAGCTGATGTATAGTTGTCTGAGTCTGCAATAGTTGTCTGAGCTGAAAGCAGTGGTTCTGCAAGAAGTGTGAAACATGCTTTTTATCACAATGTTCTTCCTTACTCGCTCCTAAGGATAAATGTCTGACTGTCTGTACTAATTCTTGTTGCAATTCGATATTCACAACTCTTTCAAATCTGTCTTCAAGAACAATTATAGGATTTTTTTGTTTTGTTTTCAGTATGTTGAAATACCTCTTAATAATATTTAGTGCAAATAAAATGTGGAGCTGGAGTTTAATGAGTGTCACTTTCCTGTTTTGCAAAAGCTGGAGTATTCCATCAGGAAGGAGAAACACCATTCAATTAGTAATCGCATGTTGTGAGATCCATGTGTGAAACATCACAAATAATTAAGTGTGAAAGGAAGAAAAATAAAATKTAAATGTATTTGGATAAAATACTAGCTTAGCAGGTTGCAATGCTGAGCTGATATCAAACCTTTTCAGAGTGCTCCTTTATAAGCTCTTTGTCTCACTTTGCTTGTAGTTAGTAGCCATGAGTTACATTGCTCCACACCCAAATCTCTGAAGACGTTTTTCCTTTTTTTCCTATAGCTGTTGAGTGCTATTGAGGTCTGTGCCACAGAAGAATACAGAGCTATGGTACCTCCTTAGTGTGACAGGAAAGAGATAAAAAGCTTAAGGTAAAAATATGTTGTCTGCTAATTCACATGTAGCTACAGTCACCTACATTTTTATAGTAACTATGGCTGTCCTTTTTTGAGGACCAGATATTGCAGGCCTAGAAATCTGCTTTCTGCTCTTACTGGCAAAATTTCATCACTTACAGCATTGAAAATARAATGTACACATGTCCAGGTTGTGCCACCCGATTTTTGCTGCTTTTCTTATTTTTGTATTGCTTCCAAATAGTTGCCTGCATAGTTGCCTGCATACCCAGAAATGCCTCCAGTAGAATTTAGATGGCTGTGGAATTGTGAGAGAGGATACACCCCTTCAGTATAAAGCAATTCAATAAGTATCAATTGATTTGACAATAGATGGTGTATCTGAGCCTAGAAGCAACACGCTGTCTATCCCAGACCTGTTTGTCTTGGCTGCTGCCAGCCCCAACACGCATCTTCCTTTTGGAGACATCCTATGTCTTCAGCTAGTTCCTCTGATTAAGTGCTATATTTCCCTGATAGCAGAGGGGAGCACAAAACAGAAATGTAGATAAGGAAAACAAGAGTAGCAACAACCCTTAATACACACATTTAGTCTAGCTAAGATTACATACTTAAATGGATATTGGAATTGCATGAAACTCCACTGTCTCTTAAAATGAAATATTGTTTAGGCAGAAATGTTTTCCATAAAGGACAAGATGTGCAGTCAGAGCATTTTTTTATTATATCTGCTTAAAAAACATATAAAATCCAAACTCTAGGAAACCATTAAACTAGCTTTCTGTCTATAATAGTGCTGTGCAAAGGCTTTTCTACCTGACTTAAAGCTATTTCTTGGATGTGAGAGTTGGCAGGCAATGGGAGCTATGATATATATCATAAAATATTATTATTGATATATCAATTCTAAAGAAATTTAGGAGGTGAAAATTAAGCAAGTGAAAAGGCATGTATTATCTAGCCAAGACTGAAATATTTTATGGGAGAGAGAGAGGAACTGAAAGTAGCCAGAAATGGCAACCAAAATGCCCACGAACGAGGATTTGCCTCTGGCTAGGAAAAAATGAGTGGGCTGGTACAATTTATAGTTTAGTTCTGGGAAGCAAATGAGTCAGCAAATAGGTGCCAGGCTTGTGCAAGCTAACAGTGCGACCATGGATCRGGTACACTGGACACTCATGTTTGCGCTTGCTTATATTAAAAGAACATCCCTTGAAAATAAAATACATTAAAAGCTCACACTTTTTTCCATCTCTTATGTAGCAAATAATGAAGTCATGAAACTTGCTGCCACAAGATATGATGAAATTCAAGAGTATATTGCTTTGGGGTTTTTGTTTCTTTATCTATGCTTTCTAAGATATTATGTTATTAATATGGAGTTAATACACTTTTTTTTTCTCTCCTCCTTAAGACTTGTAGCTACCCTTGTTTTTTCCACATTAAGGAACCGGGACAAGAAAGGCTGTGAATCCACTTAGTGCCTGAGAGACACTAAACAGTCGGGACCTGGCATTTTGACCAGAACTGCCATTAAATCTGGCCTAATGTGTGTAACCTCAGCTGCAGCCTCCTCTCCTCTCTGATTAGTTCTGCAGCCTCTCCGTTAGCAGCCCTCGCAGCTCCTCGGGCGCAGAGGGGCAGCGTGTTCAGCTGTGCAGCAGCCTGAGCTGCATCGCGGTCTCGTCTTGGTTGGAAGCTACTTGTGTGTGACACTGCATGAGCAGCCTGTCTATGCACCCTCCTGGGCATTTGGACTGGGGTGGGCTTTTTTTCCTTTAAGAAAGGAAAAAAGGGGGCTTGGGATGCAAAGCCAGCACCTGATATAACTATGAAGTCAAGTGCACTAGCACCATGGTGGCCCTTAGGACAGGAAAACGTCAAATTTCTCATATGTATATATGCACAGCAACCTTAACCCTAGAAGCTAATGGGAATTTAGAGGGGAGGGGAAGGTGATCTCGCAATGCAGGACATAATGTATGGAAAGTATGTCTGATGCTTGAATTGTTTATCCTACTATCACTTAGCACAGAAAAGCCAGCTTTAATGACAAAGGTAACGGTGCTTTTTATCTCAYGTAAAGCCATTACTGTGGAATTTGCAGAGTAAGAATTTCAATTGCACGAGACCAAGTCCCTCTGTGCCTTGGTCCTGACTGCATCATAGGTGGAAGTATCTGACTAAGTATCTGTCCAGTCAGAGAAAACARGAAGGGAACAGAAGCAAGACAAGATTGGTAGGGGGAAATCTTTGATACAGATCAGAACTGTGCAATGAAGAAGCAGTGGCCCTAACACAATGGTGTGGTATTAGTTGTTAATGATTGGTTTTGTTCCTGTAACTTGTGCGTTGGTGCACAGGGCTGTGGATGCTTTGAATAATCAAAGGAATCACAAAATTGACAAGAACAGTATGTGTGTAGGAGGTCTGCCTTCTTTTTTCCTAACATATAGCACTTTGTGCAGGTGTGATATAACAGTGCAYTTCTAACACGGGCCTTAGCAATCAATCCTGGTTGTTGGGCTTTGATAAAAGGCATCATATCTCCTTACTGTAACTTAATAGGAGCCACAGCCAAAAACCTGTGTCACATAATCCCACTGATTTTGGTGTCCCCATTGYCAAAGTGATGACTAAAGGCAAGGAGTGAACGTGCTCATGTGGCTGTAGATCCAAGCAGATTGTTTAAACTCTCTTCGTTCGTGTCGTATTTTTGAGCTGAAAGGAGTAGTGGGATATGAGCAGAGTGGCTTTGCATATTCRGTAGCACATTTACACTTGTAAATGTAAAACTTGGGACTGGAGAAAGTCAGGTTGTTTATGGGTTTTGTCTGCAGTTTGGGCTATGGGAAAACAGCTTGAATTGGGCTATAAAGTATAGTTTTTATGCCAATATAAATATTTTGGTATATTCAGCTTGTTTGAGCTCCATATGATCTTGAAGTGACTTAGGTATTAAATTAAATATATGAGTTCGTAATAAGTTCTTTACACATCACTTTCTAAACGATGCTAAAATCACTTCTTCGTGAGCAAAGAATCATCAGCATATAGAATTGCTCATTATAGTCCTGTTTATGTTTATTAAGGACCATGAGGAATGCACGCAAATATGTTCACTAAATAGTGGAAATGTTGTTTACAACGGTCTTTGTCTGGAAGCTAAATCTCATAAACTTTATATTATTAGTATTGACCATTAATTTGTGCTGCATCAATTGAATTCTCAGTGATTTGGAGATAGTATTAAGCTTCCCCTAGGCAGGACTGGGGAGCAGAAAATCTGAACTACTTCACATGCATAATTGATGTGACGTATGTGATAAAAAGTATGAAATTATGGGCATGGATTCCAAGCAGAGCTAGCACAGGGGTGGCTTTCTGTTACACCTATTTGTTGTGAGGGTAGGGTTGAGCTCAATGAAACAGCAGCTCCATAGGACCTCTTGACCAGCACRTGAGGTGAAGTGTTCCCATTTGCCCTCTCTGTGTCCTCAGAGCTTGGCTCAGCGCGCTGAGGCTCCTCACTCTGTCTTTCCCTCGTGGGGATGGACAGAAAAGCTAATTAATTCAAGCATTCCCAGGGACAAGGCCTGCTGCAGGCATACTCCAGCTCGTGGTCTAGGACACCACATGGGAAGTGGCTAGAGAGCCCTYGCTCATGGGCATGTGGTCATGCTGGAGCTGGGCTTGTGGTTGCTGTTGGGGGAATGATGTCAGGAGAGAGCCTCTCCTGGCCCCACTGAAGTGGCAGAGGGGAATCCCATTTAGACCCTTTTCTGTCCCATCCCTTTGTATGCAGCATCGGTGCAGGAAAGCCCGGAGCCAGCTCCCTCTTAGGAGGTTTCCAACAGTAGCTTTAGACCTTGGGTTGTCCGTTGCTCTGCAGCAGTGCCAAGTGCAGCTTCSCATTTGGGGCAGTGTTGCTGAACTCCAGGGCAATCCCCTTGCCCAGCTGCACAGAGCAGACCCTACTGGAAAGGGAGAGTTTGAGCTTGCTGAGCTTTTGTTCTTTTGCTCAGGAAATTCATSCCGGGGTGCAGGTCAATAAACTGCTGTCAGAGCTTGTGGGTAGAGGTAGCTAACTTCAGTGTCAGATAGTTGAACTGCTAACTCCAAGTCTAGAGCAGTTACATACAGGTAAATACTCCACAGTACTCTATGGCCAGCTGTCCCCATCTCTTCCGGCACACCATGGAGACTGGTTTCCTGAGCTGCTCTCACTGACTTGCTGTTTGCCTGAGTGTGGTTGGTTTGTTCTGCTCAGGAAGAGTTACTGGGAGGAGCAGCAGAGCAGCAGTAAACTTAGTTTTTTTCTTTTGGCCATCATTTCCTCAGCAATGTATAAAGAGCTTTTTCTGAAATAATCTGTGCCTGGAAATCAGAAATTCTGCCCTGTCCTCTGCTCCATATTTGTCTTCTTGCTTCCTTTTCCATGTACGGAAGAGGTTGTACCGGGAGAAGTAATGGAGATTCAGAGGTGATATTTGTAGCCAATAGATGGATTAGCTCTTTACAAGAATGATTGCTGCTGCCTGTCAGTACCTGTGCAAAGGGGCTTTCATCTGCCCTTCTTTCGTAACCCCTCTGTTGCATTGATTTTAACTTCGGCTGTTTTCCAGTTTTACCCTCTTGACTCCTCAGTAACTGGCGTGGTTTCCCTCTTGGCACCAAGTTTGTTTGAAGGCTACAGCTTAGCAGTGGCTTCTAGGAGCACCCTTGTCTTCCCAGTCCTAACTGGTACCATTTGCTCACTGTTAAAAACAAGAAGTGGGAGCTCTCCCACAGACAGAAGCTGTTTTGTGGCTGTGCTGCCCTTGTCTTCCTGGGAGCTGTTTAGATCCTTACTTTCTCTTGAAAAAACAACTTGCAAAATTTAGTTTGTCTTGTGATGGAACAAAGTTGTTCCCAGTGATAAAAGGGTTTTACAGGTGATATGCCTGTCTTTCTCCAACTGTGATTACAGATGTGCACTCATAAATTTGTCTTACAGTATTTGGCCCCTAATGGGATGACCATTTTATGCTTTTATGTCATGCAGTGATATGTAGAAATTCTCTCTGGAGCAGATAGCTGCTTTTCTGGCAGGTAGTCAGCACCCAGTTAAGATCTGAACATGTATTTCATGTGGATACAACACCTGGTAGCCTAAACAGAATAGATAATTTTATTGGTATATTTTGGGAAAGCCATGAGGGAATGTTTTAGCAGAAATTATTGCTAACTAAATTAAAGATCAAGGGCTTAATTTTGCTTCCAAGGAAAGATGACGAAAGAATTCCATCCTTCCTCTGATTGCATTAGTTGAAAGAGGTTTGTACATATTGTATTCTGGCACAAGAGAAGTGGATCCCACAGTATTCCTTTCATTTCACTGATTAGGCAACACGAGCACGCAGAAGTGACAGTGATACCATTAGGGCATGTTCAGGACTGAGAAAAGATAAATGGATCTGCATGATAACATTGCATCTTGCTGTAATTTAATATCYTAGCATAAAGAATGCACTTGACAGAATGTCTTGTGTCTYTTGGCTATGTACYGYGTGTCATCAGGGGCCTCAATATCAGGAACTCAGGATTTTGTTGCTGCTGCAAAGGGGCATTTTTAAAAGCAGGTGTCCATGGGATGTGTGCACCTGTAATGTTCTGTGGCATCTATCACCTCATAAACAAACCTGCTGGTGTAGGTGAAATCATCCCCATTTCACAGGTAAGGATTTTGGACTCGGATATTTAGCAGTGTAGCTTCCCATACCATAAATGGCCAATTGCGATCACCCAGAAGTTTACAAAGGAGCTGGAAGAGATTAATCCCCAACGCAATCCCCTTTCCAAAGTGGGAGCTGTATAAACAGCACCTTCTTAAGTTATATGTGTTAAGGTAGAATTTTTTCGGTATAGCAAAAAAAAAAAAAAAAAAAGCTAGCACTACCACATGGCAGGTCAAAAAAAAAGAAATTATAAAAAGTGCTTTTTTTATCTCTTGTTAAAGAGTCTTTCTTGATGTTGCAGTAGCAAATATGACAGGTAAATGTCAGAGGCACTGGATCACATACCCCTAATTTAGAGAGAGTTCCTAAAATGCATGCTTTTGATTCATGCTTTTTTAGTAAAATCCAATTCCTGGAGATGACTGAGAATTGAAGGTTTTTCATTTCATTTTCTGTGCTTCTGTTATTGTAGAAGGAAACTGGAAAACATGAACTGTGAAAGCTGAAGGAAAAAAAAAATAAAAACAACCAGTGTTCCAATGTTTAAAAAAGAAACCTTGCAATTTGCTTTGTGGCTCATATATTTGAGTGCTCGCAGTTAGCAAAAGCCCTGAGTTTTGCTTGCAATATAAATGGTGCAAGGAGGAGTTTCTGATACGGGTTGTTTACCAAGATAGTCACCTCTTTGCATTCAGCRAGTACCTGACTGACTAATCCTGGTGGGAGAACAACCCAGGCAGTCCCTCTTCTCCCATGTCCTATGCAACTTGAAGCTTTATGCAGTGACCAAGAAAAACCCTGCAGCACACTGACTGATCCGTAGGTAGTCACAGCAAATCACAGTGTGGATGTCATTGAAGAGCCTGGACCAAAGCCCTTGATCAGCTACACTGTTTGTTCTGCAGTAATTGCAATGGATGAGGCTTTTTTCAGGGGTATACACAAATAAAGCACATTACTGTAATCCACAGATAACATGGACGTTGTCACAGTACGGACACTTAAACTCCTCATTTAAAGAGCATGCATTTTATAATGCTCGTTATTTTAACCCTTTTTTTAAAAAGCTGTCCCTTCTAATCATATCTTTAAATCTGGATGCAACAAATTCAAAGGATCAAAGCATACAGAACAGAATCAGAAATGCAGACCTATCAATTATGGAAACATATGTGATATAGTGAAGAATGTGATCAAATAAAGCAGCTATTTGGTACGTATTCTTTAAAATACACATGAAGGSAACAGCATCTCTGTTGCATGTGTGCCTGACTGCCCATGAGAGATTTTCTGAAAGTTATGCACAAGAATGAAGATACAGCACAAAAGAGAACTGAGAGTAAAGGAAGTTATATTGTTGGGGCAGGAGGTAATGAAGGAGAAAGGCTTGCTGTTCCTCCTCCTCCTCTTCCCCAGACCACTAGATAAAGGAGATGGTTTGTAATCATGGGGGATGGACAGTCTGTGTTTTTTTTYTTTTTTTTTTTTTTTTTTTGTATGTGTGATTAAAAGGGAGMGAGCAAGAGTACAAAAAGTCATGTATTGGCAGAGAGTCAAAGTAGATTACAAAGGACAGTGCACACAGAAGAAAGGCAGCTAAAAAAGATGTTGGTTGACTATTTTTTTTTCCCCCTTCACTAAAGAGCTTAAGAGGGAGAAGAAAAGTTCCTTTATCTAAAAAGGAAAGAAAATCGAGGATGCTAGCAGTTTCTGGGTCAGCACAAAGGCTCAGCCAACAGTTGCACATTCTCCTTTGCAGGAGATCAAGTTTAGGAGTGACCTCAAGAATTGTCTTTTTTCGACCCTGCAGGCTGAGCTGGGAGGCCTAGAAGGCACTTTGCATAGTGCAAGCTCACACAAGTACAGTGCAAATCCCACAGGTGTGGAGGGAGAAGCAGAAGCCTCCACAGGTGTGGAGGGAGAAGTGCTGCTTGCTGATAACCCATATATGACTGCCACGTTGGGTTTGTGCTGACTGTAAAACCCAGGAAGACCAGCAGGCGTTTAGGTCGTTGAGTAACTGTAGCAGCAGGATCCAGAATGGACAACAGCTCATAGCCTTCTGTAAAATGTATATATTTTTCCCCCGGCTAGCACTGGTGGAATTAACTAGTGTAACAAAGTACTCTGCTGGCAGCTTCCACCACTGAAAGTGCAAACCCCTCCAGTAAGCCTTGTTGTAGCTGTATGGCAGTGGAAAGACGAGCATCTCTCCTACATTCAAGGTCCCAGCACTTCAGGAAGCTGTAACCTTCTGCTCTGCTGTTTCCAACTTTAGTGGCTCAGCAGATTAAAAGGCTAAAYTTGAGGCACACGAAGGTCAGTAAAACAAGCTGCGATCCCTGGATTTAAACTGGGTGCTAAAACATTATACTCTGAAGTCAAAAGAATATGTACTGAGCAAATTGAAATCCTACTAATATGGTCATCTCTGAGAAACTTCACCTTTATTGCTTTTTCCTTTTCCCACATTCCTCAGACCCTGACATTGCAGCAGTAGAGAGAAATAATTATAGCACCTGCTGGGGCTGGAAAACTAGCTTTAACAGACTATTTCTTTTAGCTTACTTGGTTTAAGATGGGCTCTATCTTTCACAGCCAGAAAGGTATACTAACCTCTGTTTTATGGGGAGGTTTGTGAAAATAAAATACAAAAAGACCAAACCCTGTAAGTTCAGTAAATTCTGCTATAAAGCAGGAAATGGCCCCAAACATGAGCAAGGAAGTTATTTTTCATGTTGTCTGCACAGACCCAACAGAGTTTATGGTTCTGTATGTGAAACAAGAAGGGCTAGTACCTCCTGCTGTGCCAAATCTCAGCCATGTTACATCATGGTGGAGTTTGTGCTCACTATTATACTCGAAGCCTTTTTCTGCACTTACTTGCTAGTTTGGATCCTGACTRAAGAGCATCTCCTCCCTGAGGACGGATTGGTTTCCAATGCTAACTCACTGAACGTCCTCATTTAGATTCAGTGCCAGAAAGGAAGGTTTTGGGTAACTCTTGAGTTTTGTTCTGTTGCGTCAACAGGAAAGTAACACTTCAGACTTTCTCTCTTTGGAGCCATATATGAAAGCAAAACTAGCTTATCATAAATATTCCTGAAGTAGATTGTGCAGTATATCTCCAGCTGCTTGGCTGGAGACTTTTTTTTTTCCTCTAAATGTCAAGCATGTATCTGGCTGAGGAGGCAGCATTTGTATGCCGCAATATATATGAGTCAATGAGAGCTACCAGGTAATGACAAGGAACACTCACTAGGCACGTCTTGGGCACTGGCATCCAACTGGGCAGCTATATTAAGTCCAAGAAAGTAGAAATTYCCATCTAAAGCAGTTGATTTTAGTCTGGTTTCTGTCTAGACTCTTTAGAGTTTTCAACAGTGTGGGCTTAGGATTGCAGGGATATTTAGCTATGGTTATCCGAGCTTTTATGTCCTCTAATATGGGAACTTAAGGGCCAGAATGTACAAGCCTTGCATTGCTGATTTTGCCAGGAAAGCATGTGCTGAGTGCATGTGCCTCGCAGACCCATGCAATGGGATACACATGGTGTACAGCATCCTGAGCATTAGCTGTGCTGTAGAAGTAATTGCTTCATCTTAAGCTGCATCCAGATGTGCAGCCTGCAGTCTTGGCCAGGAGTTCRTTCTTTTGCCAGAGCCTGGTGAGAAGAATAAAATCTTTGCATTACAAATGTTGCCACATTTAGCCACGTCTTTCTCACTTGAAACAAGACTGCTGTAATCTGTTCTGCATGGGGCTGCAGCCTGAGATCATTTAGAAGTGGAAACTAATACAGAATGTCCTAGCTCGCTTATGTCATTCTACAGAGAGATCTCATTACCCTCTGTGTAGGGGTCTGAGGTGGTTGCTTGTGAGTGGAGTTAAAGATGCTGGTTTTAGCTTTCCTGCGCTGTTCCACTGCTGCAGGGATTAGTGGGTGTGAGCTCAGGGGTGGGTATGGCCCAGGAAAGAGCTGCAGCTCTGGAGCGTGGCCCTTTTCTGAGGAAGCAGAAAGGAGGGAGAAAAAGCTCCAAGCTCATCAAGGTGGAGGCAGGCCTGCTATTTGTTCAAAGCTATTGCAAACAACCTTCTCTGAGGTACAGGGATACTGTTTTGTACTTTCTGCATAGTGTGGTTACTACCTAATATGTGCAGTGATGACRGTGAAATTGTGTGTGCTACTTCCCTTTTGGGTCATCTTCTGGGGGTGTTCTGTCATTCTGCCTTCTGATAKTTTGGGTTATTTTTTTCCCCCCTCTTCCATGCTTCTGCAGGATTTCCAGGATCAGCTGCATTTAACTAGCTCTTTTTCTCAAACTACAAAGTAGGTCCAACTTTAGCCAAAACAAGGCCAAGTAATAATAATAGCTTTGACATAAGAGAAAAATTATATAGCAGACTGGGGAAATTATGAAAACTGCTCAGAAGCCCTCTAAGAAAGTGTTGGTCATTATTCTCCTCTACCAAGACAAATACCAGCCTGTCAGGGTACACAGGTAGCATGTTTTTAGGTTGGCTCTTCTCAGAGGCAAAAGAAGTCTTGTGGTCTGGTGCTTAAATGGCCGTGCAGTCTCATAAAGGAAGAATTTAGCTGCATCATACATTATCAGTGCCACTCACCTGGGATTAGGCAGTTTCTTCTTCTTTCAACGGGGATTAGGCAGACAGTGAAAGGTTACTTTCCCAATCATTGTCACCATTTTTTTATATTTGATCCATATGCCCGTAGAGAATCTTTATGCATTCAGTGCCTCATCACACTTTGTTTTCTGCAGTTTAATTTGAATATAAGGCTATAATAAAGCACAGGATGCCTGCCAACATGTTTACTGGAAACCTGCTGCTTTATTGGTATTTATTTTTCCATAATGGCGTCAATGCATCTTGTCCTCCTGTTGGAGAATTAGGTAGTATTTAACTGCCATTCACCTGGAATATTGTTTTGACATAAATTATATTTAATGTTAAATTATAAAATTGAGCTTATCATATTGAACATTTATGATCTGTGATACATGCCATGTTTCTACAGAATTAAGAAGAGGCTATTAAATGCTTGGTCACCTTTGATAAGTGTTATTATCAATTATATCCTTAATTATTATTATCTGTCAAGATGGGCTTTATGAATGAGTGCAAAGTAGAGTTGAGAGGTTATGTTTCTGAGTCATTAATTCAAACTCATATGTACTCAGTAGCGTTTGGCAAATTGGTCTGTAACTCTGAATTTTTCACAAAGTGATTTATCCAAAAAGAATAAGAAGCTAAAAGGGAGTTAGTTTAATAATAAAAGGTGGAGTCCCTCTGAGATCCTTTAACTTACAGGATATTTACTTGCAGGATATTTACTGCAAGAATGGTGACTATAAATGAGACATTGTGTGTACACCTACAGGTCTAACTTCACATTTGTGAATCTGAGGAAAACACAAAGAACAGATCCAGATCAAAGGCACCTGGCAGGAACCCAGTTTTATGACTTCTGTTTTTTCCCAAAGAGATGCAAGCATCAGTGTTTGTGCATGCCCTCGGATYGGTTGTGCTGGTAGCGACTGGCAGGATCAAAAGCTGAGGAGTGAAGTCCAACTCAGCTCTTTTAAGACCACCTGTCTGAGAACTGTGGTCAGTGAGGACAGAAAGATAAAGACAGAAAGATGAAATTCCTCCTTAGCTGAGGAAACACCTTCAGGAAGTTCAAATGAACCTCCATTTATCCCTTTTTAAATGAAGAGGAAATGCTTATTAAAAATTGTCCGTAATGAAATTGATAGCTGTTCTAATTGGAAAATGTGGAGAATTTTTTTTCTCCTTTTTTTTTTTTCCCTCATTTTGCCAGGAGGTAAGATGTATTCATTTAAACTTTTACCCCAAATACTGAGCAGGTACATGAGTTTCTGCATAGCTACTGAAGTACTGCTGCTCTTCATGCCCATGTTCTCAGCTAGGGATAGGAGTTAAGCCCAAGCCACAGTCTCAGCTTTGTGCTGGCGAAACAGCATCCTTCCATGGGGAATATTCACCTCTCTGTTTTTTAATTTAGTGCATTATTTGCATTGTACAAATCTTTACTCATACTTTGGGGAAAAAATACTGAATRCACTGTGAATGCATCTGATTCACAGCTCCTCTGCAGCTGTTGCAAAATGTTAGCTTTGAAGCCACGGTAGGATTGTGTTAGTACAGACRATTCACGCATATGAAGCATACTGTCATTATTAAATGGTTCAGTCTTGACACTGTAAGGCATGGCAACACTATTGTTTCAATCTATGCATAATGGTAATTGAATTATTAATCTTGAACTTACCATACTGAACAATTTAAATCATCATGTTTCTTTAGAATTAATGCAAGTGAAAGAGAGTGAAACTATTAAATGCTTGGTCACTTTCAATAAGTACTATTATCAATTATATTCAACAATTATTTTATCTGTCAAGATCAGCTTTATGAATATGGAGCCTTCATGATGTTAATATGCATATGCATATTAAAATATATGAAAAGTTGCTATGCATGAACAGTAGCTCATTTTCATTATTTATAATTCAAATATTTCCATTAAAAAATCCCAACTTTGTGGTTCATACTAAGAGTTAACTGTCAGAAGGAAAATAATGTTTTGGAACCAGTAGGCCTTAGAAAGAATCTACGGCTAATAAAGTAGTGTTTTAAAATAGCCAAACGGACTCCTATAAGAATGTGCAAATTAAAACATTCAGTTCTTGATGGAACATATAATTTCTTCTGCCAGATGGCATTAGCAGGGCCCAACTACRATGGTGATGAAGATGATCTGTTTAAAATATCTAAAGTGACTTGTTGCAGCCCAGCTGCCTGATCATCTACAAATTGTTTTTGTCCACATTCTCTAGAAATTGGGTGACCTTGACCGTATGAAACAAAAATATTCCTTATCTTAGGAAACACAATATAGCTGCATCAATAAAATTGAATGAATGAATAGGGAATATACACTTTGATCCTGATAACTTTGTTCCTCTCTAACCTGAACCATATTTCACTTCTCTAGGAACATATTCCAGACATGTTTTTGAGACRATCTCCTTCGGGAGTTGGAGGGGAAGTGCAAGAACTTTGCTATTTTAGTTCATCTGCATCTGATTCAAAGGTTCCTTTTCACACAGTCCCTTATGGAAGGGTGTGCCTGACTGCCATCGCTGTCTTACTCCAGTTTTGTTAGGAAAAAGACAGCTAAAGCAAATCTGTGCCCTTTGTTTAACCTTATGGATAATTGTTTAGTCGTCAATAAATTACTTGTCTCTTGAGAAGCTGCTCCAAACAAAAGTAAAGGAAACAAGGAAACACTCTTAAATTGTGTAATTTGTCCAAGCATTTTGAACCCAAATCTCCAAGGTAAAATGTATCGGCTTCCACAGAGTTTGAGCCATATCCCATCTTTTAGGTCATGATATTGTTGGACTGGGAATACTATCAATGTAATCTCTGAAACAACAACTTACTGACAAGATTCATGCTTTATACCCATCTTCTTTTAGGAAACAGATAAAAGGATTTAATGGCTGTGGCACTTTCCATCCTGAAGATCTGATTTTGCTTATTAAGAAGCCCCTTTATGACTACATAGTTGTTTGGATCTGAACTGAGTAAGAATGAAATATTTAATATTAAAAAATGGAAAGGGACAAATGACATCTCCCAAAACAGATTTTCTTGATCCATTCATTACTATTTCTTYACCAGTTAAATATTTTTTGCCGTGTATTTTGATGACTCTACCCATCTTTGTTCCTTGCATAGAATACATGCTAAGAGCTGAATGGCACTTGAATAACTGAAAGGTGTGCAACTCATTTTTCTTCTCTTGGCCTGTGAATCTGCCTCTGGGTTTCCTCTTCTTGCTTCCCTTGTACATAAAGGCAAGGAGATCTTTTAACAGACCAAACCATGGGATTGAATTGTCAAATAGCCTTAGTATTTCAATAGCTTTCATTTTTTTATTTACATTCTCCATGGATGTTTTCAACTGCTGTCTTTGCTTGGCTATATTTTGGGGGCCTAAGAAATGAAGAAAAGTTGCAATTGTTCTCTGTCCCCCTCCTTTTTATCTCTACTGTTAGCAATTTGTCTTTGATACCTTTCTTATCTTGAGGAAAAAAAACCCCAAATCTTGTTAAGTGTATATTTTGCGTGGCCTTTTCTTGGTTTCTAAACTGATCTCCTGCTGGTTTTGCAAGAAGAGCTTGTACTTGCAAGAAGAGCTTTTTTTTTGCAAGAAGAGCTTGTACAAGTACAAGCTTGGGAGAAGCTTGTACTTCTCCCAAGCAGCCTTCTTGGGAGATGCATTAAGTTCKTACAGTCTGCCATACTCAAACTAGTCTTGGTAACTGCGCTTTATGATTACCTCATCTATCTCATGACATTTCATGTCAGATCTGAAAGTACAGCTATTGTGAGCTTCTTGCTCACTAGCATTAACCTTAGAACCGAGGATGACAGACTGTGTAACCTCTTACGTACTTCAGAGCCCTCATTGCACCGGTTTTCCGTCCATGAACAGAAGCAGTACATTTTCCTTAACAGCACAAAATACAACTTTAATATTCTTGAGTGATTACAGCTAGTGAGATAAGACACAAAAGACTGTTTTAAAATGACATTGTCAAGTGCATTTTAGTACTTTAAAAATATGCTCATAGAAGGACACATATATAAAAGAATGAAAAGCCGAAGTCAGAAGCAATCGATTATAAAGCCTGTGGAAAATCTCAAACACATGTATTTCAAGTAATCTATCAAGTATCTGAAAACTTAATTTCATAGTCAACAGTAATAGGCTACGATGTGTAGAATATACAAAAATATGCGTATTATACAGCTAATTTTTTGACAGTTGCAGCAAAGGCAGGCATTGGTAGGCATTTGCTGTGAAGACCCCTAAAAATGGTTCATTCCAGTTGGAAAATGGAAGAGCCCAAAACTTTTTTTTTCTTTTTTAATATATTTAAACGGATTATGCTTTAGCGTAATCCTATTAAAATGTTACCGGAATAATCTGCACATTTAAATATCTTTAGCATCAAAAATGCTATGAAATTAGTTTAACCTACGGGCTGTTTTAAAGTTGGGTACTCCAAAGTCCAAATCATTTGCTATTACATTAGAGAAAATTGTACTACTCATTAGGAAGAGTTTTTTTCCTAACTGTAGATGTGAATGTTTGTTATTTGTTTTAGTTTTCAAACAGTTTTGTGAACACTGGATTTTAGACAATGCTTATGAATTGCCTGCAGCAAGTAGATTATTGATTATTGTGCACTCTGAACCTGCTTTTGAAGTGTTTGATAGCTCAGCCAAGAATGTGGAATGTGGTGTTTTCCCTCTCTAAGAGTGTTGGAGGAGTGTTTCTTCAGAAAATAGGTTGGTTATGCTTGCATGCCTGTTAACAGATACTCATAAAACTGCTATGCATTTATGCAACTTCCTGGAAAAAGAAATGTATATAAATATTGCTGAAATATAAAGTAATGTGGACTTTCAAACATGTATATGAATACAGTTATTTCTTCTATGGATCAGTTCCAAAATTGTGTGAAGTCAGTAGAAAGGTTCCAAAAGATGTTTAGACAAGGGCCTATTTGTCCAGCTATATTATGTCAACCTTCATAAGAGTTTAATCCAAAGACAGAAATTTGATACTATTTTAATATATGTTCAGTATTACTATTGATTCCTTTTTTTTTTTTTTTTTTTTTTTTTTTTTTTTTTTTTTTTTTTTTTTTGATGCTCATTACTCTTCCTTCACATTTGGTAGGGCCAAAGAGGGGACTCAGATTCTTTCAATATACAAGCAGGGCTTAAAATCTCTAGTGGAATTTTGATTTATTGTCAATATTTTTTTTTTCTGTTAGTTCAGACAATCTTGTCTTGATAAAATTTCTGCTAATTTCTAGGTGATTTAAACAGACTTAAGCAATATCTAGGTATGAAATGTGCTTCTGTATGAAACAAAGATGATTTTAGAAACTAATACATTAAGTGGAGAGGCTTTTAAAGATGTTTTAATTAATCTTTTTAGACAAAAGTGATCTCAATTTATTATAGTAGTTATTATAACCAGTATGGTTATGTATCTTCTGAAATGGTGCAAAAGTAAAAAGGGCATTAAATTTTCATTTTGACTTAATCCTCAATCTAAAAGATAAGCTTCTGTCTTGATTTTTCCAGATGGCTTTTTGAAAGGTATTCAATCAGTTTGCACATTCAGGCCACTTTTAATCCACAGAATGGAGAGCTCTTGAGTTTTTAAAAAAATAAATATGTTGTCTTTTGAAATAACGATTTCTTGTAATGTGTCAGATACTGGGCATATTGGTTTGTTGTTTTTCTCTTTGGCTGTTTGGAAACTGGAATGAAGATCACAGATTATATGTGTGATTTGGGGGGTTTATTTGTTTGTTTTAATTGAATTTTCCTCTTTATGGGATTAATCATTCTTGAGACCTCTCCAAGCTCTCTGGCAATGTCTTTGGATCTTACTTGGTATAGGACACAGGTCCTAATTATATGGCAGGTCAGTTCTGTCCAAGGAGCAAGCTTAGAAGCACCTCACTATGACAGAAACATAACAGCACAATCATAAAGCAATGCAGTAATCAAATGATGGCATGTGTGACTTGCAAGTAATTAACATTGCCATAAAATTTCTGCACTGAATATTAAAAGGAAATTCTAACTATTTTAAAGGTGACTAATGTAGCACAGCAAACGTGCATAGGACTGCCAGCTGCTGTAGAAGTCTGGCAAGAGCTCTGAAGACTGTGATAATCCACTAACACTTGATATTTCATCTCATTTGATTACACAAATTCTTGCAGCTTTATTTCAGTACAGTTAAATATCATAACTTTGCTTCCATAAACTGGCTTGCCATTTTGATAACATCACAGACCATAACACGTTCTCGTCAGCTGTTTTGCTGGTTTTTACTCCTCTGTTGCTCTTATTTCAGCCAACTTAGTGGAATTACTAACAGCATCCAATGCCAAAATTCAGCATCTCATTCTTGCAATGTCAGAATGTTATATATTAGAGAAGGCACCTTAGTCCAGGATGGTGGAAATCATGCCCTAATGACCCTCTTTGCATGCTGTTATGCAGAGGAAGGAAAAAGAGTGATAGAGGGCTGCTCTGTGTATCATACGAAGGTAAACAGTATTAGCTAATAATATAGACAAAGCGAGCAAATTCATGTTTAAAAGGCAGCACAGTCATAGCAGTACCAAGATGTGGTGGGTTGTCCTCACTGCCATCAGAATTAGATCTTTTCCTTCAAAGTCTGTGGCTCAGACAAGAAGCCTTATGTTGTGTGTTACGCATTGGGTCTAATTATGAAGACTTCAAGTTTCCTGTGAAATAGGATTTGCTTATTTGTTCCACTAAATTTTCACCTTCAGGCCATTTCATTTTGGGACAACAATATTTATTTTGACACCTGGGACAGTTTGAGACTCTTTTCAAACCTTTAGTTTGCAAAATTTAGCTATTAATTATCCCTTCATGATTTAATACTTTCAGTATTTAGTCATTTAGATGCATTATTTAATATATTTTGATGTTCTAGCATTTTCCAGCTTTTTACTACTGAGAGAAAATATCTCTTTATAGTAGCTTCTAGCTACGTTAGATTTGTTGAGTGAAACATTTATGTAGGATTATCCTACTTTTTTTTATCTGTAATGTAGAAGCTCTGATTGTAGTCCAGTGTTTGCCRTGGTAGGCCCTGTGTAGGTCTCATTGTCAAGGCAGCTGTCGGCTGTGCTCTGTAAAATACATGCTGCTCTAATTATGTATTGTGATTCACAAAACCTAAATGGCAATGTTGAATCCTGTTGGAGGTCTTTCTGCGTTTTGGTATTGTTTCAAGGATGTGTATTAAAGTTATATAATTCTTCAGGCAAAGGGGGAATTTATTCAACTGATAAAAGTGCTGCTGTTGACAAGGTCTTTGTGGTATAGTTGTACTGAGTAATTTCAGTATCAAATATGAGGCTTCCAGATTCCGTTGAATTTGTGATTACACGTTTAAAACTAATTGAAATTTGATAAGTACACAGTTAAAGTATGTACTGAAAAGAGCAAAAATAATTTTCTTCAGACTCAARCCTTCTGTCAATGTATCTATTAGGGCTTTACGTTACAGAGATTATAATCTATCTGCTGCAGACAAATTAGAATTTGAGTTTTGTTAATACTTGATTGAGAGGCACTGCCTAAATAGAGTAAGTAACAGAGAAAAATATTATATAAAAAGAGATTTGGGCCTAATGCCAATACTGATAACATAATGCAAAGATGAAATACATAATGTCAAAAATTAATCTTTTAATGTAATATCTCTGAGTGGCTCAAGTAAACAGGAGACAAAAAGGATGACACTCATTTAAAAATCCCAAATATCTTTTTTCTTATTAAAAAAAAAAAAAAATCTTGCCACCTCATGACTCATAACAGTCTAAAACCACATTTTAAATACACTGTATGTGAAGAAAGAAATTGCTGGCCAGCTGAGACCATGTAGACTGAATTTCAACCTGGAGTGAATTTGACAGCTGAGTTATTGCAGCCAGTGCTGTAATAACAACATTACCACCCTGACTGGATACATACATGAAATATTCTTTACACAGGAACCTATTTGCAATTCAGAAAACTCAGCTTGAACTTTAAGCACCAGTGAAATGGATTATAGCTTCACAGTGATACGCCRGAGCAGGTTCACGCTGCCTCTTGCTCGGTCCTGACTTAAAACTTAAGGCAGGACTGAGCAAGATTGGTTTTGGAGAAATCACCCCTCTCTTTGCTATTGTAAAATCATCCCTGTATGTGGTTATCTGAARAGATGCTTTTTGCCTTCAGAATGTAGCTCACTAACCTAAAGGGACTAAATGCATTGACTCAGGAAAGTTGATGAGAAAGAAGCCCAAACGACCTCCAAAAAAGTCAGGCACATACATGTATATTCTGGGCAACACACTTCCAATTATACACATGCAAAAGGAGTAAGGTTTTTAAAAAAGTAAGTTTCCATAAAATGGACTAACTGTGGTAGAAGTCATTCTCCTTGGTACTGCTGTTTGGCCCCTTCCCTGCTAACCTCTCTGCCAGTGCTTGYGAAAGCAGGTTTCTGCGTGGCTGAAAAGCTGTTCTGTCTGCCTTAGTCCCTCACCTCTTAGGATACGTGATTTCACCGCAGGCTAAGTGGGCTGCTGAATGGATGTAGGAGCCCCTGGTATAAAGCTTAATTGTAGCTTCATTGTGAAGGAGCCTTTCAATTAGTGGACTACAGACAATACCAAAGTATTTTATATCTTCCCTTCTCTAGAAATAGCGCATCTTTATCATGCTGAAATGTTTCCAAAGAAAGGAATCACGTGGAATTTGTTCTCATCAATTGGGTAGCAACATCCCTTCTCTATTTTAAGGTCTATGCATATAATAATAGTACCTTGATACAAAGAAAACTACATACTGCCTGCTTTCTTTGTAGCTGTCCTTATCTATTTTCAGGATTACATTTACAAAACTTAGTTCTTTCTATCATTTTCAGGATGAAAAGTCACCTTTTGAGGCATTATTTATACATTCTTTTATTTCACTTCATTATCTTGGAATTTGTATGAAACTCATAATGAAACCTTGAATCAACTCTTGGCATTGGTGCGAATGCTGCTTTTATTTTCATAGCTCTGTCTGTTGTACTTCCACGTGTCTGATGCTCAGGCTGCATGAAAACACAAGCTGCTTGTCAATAGAGGAAATGTTAGTCCTTCCAGAGAGGTCAGTGATATTATAGGTTTGGAAGAGAAAAAAGTGTTGACCCACAAGCAAAAAATCCCACGAAATCCCTGAATGGAAATGACCAAAATGTTTAATTTGCTGTAACTGTATTCTTCATTTGAGAAAATAGGAACAAATATCAAAAAGCTGGCCTTTAAATCAGAAKTGCCTCCAGGCAGATCTAACTTGCAAATGGAGCCTGTACTACTATAATAACCTCACATCACAGGAAACCACTAACACAGACGCTGACCAAAACAGTTGTGTCTTTGCAGTGGTTTCAGTGTAATTGCTCTAATGAACTCATGCAGTATTAGAAAAGTTTCCATGTACAGTAATTCACTATTAAAGTCATTGGGTGCGTACAATGGGGTTCTCTGTCTATTCACATGTTCTTAGAAGCCCTTTGCATAACTGTTTGGTTAGTAACCCAGCCTGCACTTTCCAGGAGCAAGTGTGCTGTGGTTAACTGTAAAATACAGCATACCATTTGGGAGGAGAAAGTAAGACTAAAGGAGCACAAAAAAGCCACAATTTTAGATCACTTTGAAAGTTTCCCCTCACTCCGTGGTGCCTGACAGAGAACCCTCCACAGCTGAAACCGGTTTCTAATGTGCTGTGAAGTTGTGCTAGAGGATGTGCTGACCGTGCTGGGGTGTCCTCGTGCAGTCCTGCCCCAGGAGCAGGTGCCTCTTTCTGATGCATGACTCCACAAGCACGGTTTTTCTAGTTTTTCTAACACAAAGTGTTTGTTAATACTGCATGTAGGGAAGAAGTGCATGTATTGAAGCATACAGAGGTATGGGCTCCTTCAGGATTCCCAGGAATAGTGTTTGTTTTGCCACTGCAGCTTTTTTAGTTTATTGCACAAAAGTACCTGGAGTTAAAGCCTTTCTGGGTGACCTTGATGTTATACTGCACGTTTTGAGCCAAAAAGTATACATTAAAGATGTGCAGGTGTTAGGCCAAAAGATCRCAATATGAAATAATGTAATACTGAACTTTCCGTAATGTGTTTTATAGCACAGCAACTGAAGTAGGAGAGGAAACATTTTAGAGAAGCAGCGAGCTCGCATTTGTGTCTAATAAATAGCAAGTCATTTGTCAGGCTTTTGTGCTTTTGTCACGAATGTTGCAAGAATCAGCTGAAAATTAACCACCCTCTGCTGCTATTTTTAAGTTCCAAATATTGGTTTAATGTGATCCAGTTCCCTCGAAAATGACCACAGAGTATTTATCCTTTAGATAAATGTCTATCATCAACTTAGCAGTGTGGGGCATATTTGTTCTTTGAGACAACACTAAATTGTGCTCTTGTTCTAAGAACATGCTGAACCCTATTTATGATCGCTTTTTAAATCTTTATTTAATTTTTTATTTTTTTTTTTACTGTTGTAGAAGGACTTTCTAGTGAAAGACCGTGGTAAATTCTGACCAAAAGGCAACTTACTGTCACTATCAAGAAGACACATTTGACAAGCTTTGACCTCCTTTTAAGTTTTATTTAAATCAGTGAATTTGTGATGTTATCATTGCAGAAGTAATACACGTGGGAGCATTAATGCACAGAGAAATTAAAATCCCTGGTGTATACTTTTACTCCAGTTACATGTCACTGAATTAAATAGCAMATTTGCTACAAATCAATTATCATCAAATTGTATCTTGCAAGTGGTCATCGATATTGATTTTCTTTCCAAATTGCACATTTTATTTTATTTTTTTAACTGATTCATCCATGGAACTCTATTCATAGAAAAATAACTGATAAAATTACACATATTGAAAGAAGTATCATTTTAAGACTGCTGAAAGTGGATTAAAGTGTTTATCTTGGGATTAGCATTATAGTGTTCAGTACTCTCATGAGTTTAGTTAAATACTTGATATAACTCATCCGTAAATTTAAATTCCCCACTGATTCTAATAAAAAATAGACATTTGGCAATAGTAACATACTTTGTTTCAAAATTATCTCTATTGAAATTGACTTGGTAAAATAACCTTTGTCTTACAATAGGGAAAAAAATAGGGAAAAATAAAAATCAAAATAGGGAAAAGAAAATCTACATAAATGTTGACAATAATTGGTAATACTCAGTACTCACCTGAACTCAAAGTTAAACTACTATATCAATACCTAATATTATAGGARGTTTCCCTGCGTGTTAGTTATGCAGCACTGAAGGAGTCGGTAGAAATTGCATACCAACAGTGTGACKTACTGTATATGTCAACAATCTGGAGCAGTCACTAACTTCTCAGTAATTTGACTGAGAAGAAATAGAACTTGGAAAAACCTGGATAAAGACGGTTATTGTAAACCTACGTGTAATTTTCACTTACTCCTGCCTAGTGATCATTATCCTTTCGTATAGTCTCTGTTAGGAGACCGATACATGTCAGTATGCTTATCCAGGTAGCTTTAAAATAAGACCCTTACATGAAAATCAACTTATTTATGCTTATTTATGCCATTTTTAAGATGACTGTTTTGTCTCTGAGCCCTGTTATTCCCCGAGTTCCTTTTTTTTTTCCATCCCTTTAAGGCAGTTGAAACAACTCAGCTTTTCTGGTGCTTATGTTTGACTGAAAGCAAGTTTCAAAGTTACCTTTAAGGGTATTGCAGCCAGCACATCTAAATTCATTCATGGATTGTTAGGGGCAGAAATAATTTGGTAGGTCACAGTAAAAATACTGTGATTTAGATGATCAGCCATAATTAATGAAAACAGCCTGGGGAGCCTCAGTATTCAGAATACATATACAGGACCCTATCCACTTCCAGGCCCTTAATGGGGACCTTCCGTATCATCTGTGAAATACGTGATCAGTTTTGAGGGTTGCACTGCATGAGGAATTGTTTCTGGCTGATGATACATTTAAAACCTTTTAAGGTAAGTCCTTTAAGATCAGAACTCCTGCAGATACTAATGCTTGTGCCTACCTATGCAAATGTTAAATAGCCCCGCTCTTTTGCTGGCTTTTACATTCTCAGAGCTAAACACACATGTATAACTACTAAAAAGCCTAGGACCGTGTTGCTGTCAAGCAAGAGGTGCAAGGTTCAGATACAGAAACAACAGAATATTGCAAGCAGTTCTGCAGGATGTGACGCTTCATGGGGTAGAAGTTATGCAGGAACAGGACATGGATCTTATGGCTTGAGTTACTTAACAGAGCTTGGATCTTATGGCTTGGATTCTGTTGAGGCTGGAAAGCAGGCTCTGCTATCCCTTTGCTCATTCCAGAATAAAAGCCCAGGACTCAGGAGGACAGAGTCTAAGAACTTCAGACCTCAGCCAAAAAATTAGATATTAGGGACTTTCTTGTGTCCCTGTCTTAATTAATTTAGTACAAAAACACATTTGAATGTGAAATGCCTAAATACATCCTGCCTGTGGAGTTGTTATTGGATAACATAATTGTAGTGTCTCCCACAGTGCAACTTCTTACTGTGTCAAGATAGGTAGAGATGGCTGCTTAAAGGAATAGATGCTTTTCTAAAAGTTTGTGGTTGGATGACATCAGTTGTGTGCGGGACTGGTAAGTCSCACAAGAGAGGCCGGGTAGCCTGTAGAGCAAGCTTAGGCTGTGGTGCCGCTGCAGTAATTAGAAACAGCTGACAAGGCTGGGCTTGCAGGCAGTCTGTCACTGCTGTGCAGGCACTGGCAGAATCACTAACTAGGCTGGGGGACAAAGATACCTGAAGGGTATTTAAGGGATTGGTAGAGGAGGAACAACTGTAACATGTATTTGCTCCTTGTCTATTCCAAACAATACCGGAGCCAGCCTTTTGAAGAAGGCTGCAAGCTTTTCCTGTTAGGTCAGTAGTCAGTGCACTGCAAGAGAGACACGTTAGGAGTGGAGGTGATAAAGATGATAATAGAAAAAAAATACTGATCTTGCATAAAGCAAAAATAGCCTATTCTCAATATAGCAGCAAAGAGTATGAACATATTGCAAAAACATAAAACTATTCCAGACCTTGCCTAGAATTCTTGACATTCATATTTATTTATGCAAACTGCATYAATTTAAATTCTTTGCAGGCAGGGCACATGAAAATTTTGAAATTAAGTTTATTTTTGCAAGTGAATGAATTTACTCTTCAATATTAACATATAAATATACTGGCCTTCACTGATGGCTAGGAGAGTGGGAACGTCATTATTATTGAGAAGGATTCTCTATGCACAGAGAACTTGTGTTAAAGTTGTTTAGTAACTAAAGATAGTTACATGCTTTATTTTGCATAGGAGTATGCTATTGATGTCTGAAGCTGCTGTTGTGTATGTTAAATTTTCTATTTCTCTTTTTCTTCCTATAAGCAAAAGTATAAAATATGCCACCTTTGACATGCTTTAAATTTAAATTCAGTGGTTGGAAAAATGATGAGTGGATCTAAATTCAGACAATGCTATTTGGGCATTAATTTTTCCCTTCCCCCAAATGTAGCTGGGATTTATTTTCTTTTTCACCCAGGATGTCAGAAAGCTTGCAAGATGGATTTCCTTTGCTTCCACGCTCTCTCCTCRTGTTGCAAGTCAAGTCCTCACTACTAGAAGTAATTGGAGGGCTCAGGAACCTTTCATCTCTGTCATGTCTTTAATTCTTTAATTTGGATGGATTTGAGGACTTTAAAGGGAATGGGGCTGTATTAGGTGAAGAGAAATTAGGTGAAGAGTGGCCTAGATAAATCTAAGGCAGGTATTTAGAGTGAGATGTTAAGCATGCTCCTGGYTGGTTGGTGGTGTGGGTTGTGGTGGAAGTTACACTGTTGGTTTTGGAGGGGGTTTTTTTTGAGGAAGAAGTTGTGTATATGGAAACTGGTGTCCTATGTGGGAGATACTGGGATCATAGCACAAAAGTGACTACAAATAAAGTCAATATGCCTCTCTCCAGTCACGCAGTGGTGGCCTCAAGCAGCTTTTCGGCGACTCACTGCTCATCTGTGGGGGTCAGCCCTGGAGAACCGGTGTAAGAACCCAAAGTGTGCACTGCCATGGTCCGGCCTGTCGTGATCAGCAGAATGGTGTTGAAAGATGAGAGAATGTATGACTTCCATTCCCCAGTTCCTGAGTGATGGTGGTCCTTCTTTTATCCACTTAGTTCAGCAGACCTGTGGTAGGGAATCACATTACAGCATTCTGAACACCATGGTCTGCAGGGAAAAATGAACAAAGACTCTGCATATGAACTAGAAAAGTAGAATCAATGCTTTTTTTCTGGCAAGAATGTGGTTATGCATGGATTGCTACAAAGATGCTAACAGCAAAAGAGCAGGCCTAGGAGTGGATTTGCTTGCTCCTTTTTATTGTCTATTGCTGTAAAATATATTTAGAAGTCCTTTGTGCTGAGTGTATCGTACAGATACCGACACTCGTGTTCCCAGTTGTTTGCTGCTGCTCAGCTGTATTTTGACAAATGGAGAGAAGTGGCTTGTGTCATGGATATTGACAGCATCAATCACAGGGATGTCATGAAGTGAGAAAGGGCCATCATGAGGAGAAGGATCCATGAGTGTTTATGTTCATTCTGCTTCTCCATATTTCACTGTCAGGAAATGTTTGACTGCTTAAAAAAAAACCCTTGAAATTATCCCTTTTGCTTTGCTTATGACCAGAGAAAGTGACAGAAATGCTTTCTGCTACAAATATTGATCTGAGTGGACATTAGTGCTCATTAGAAGGAACTGTTCTCTACGAATAACAGAGCTTGGAAAAAAAAAAATGCCTAGAGGGAATTACTTAATGGACTAATTCCCATAGATTCACATGCACTGGCATTGCCTATGCTTTACTGCTCACCCCAGCTTTATCGCTGTGCAAAAAGCCCACAGCAAAGATGGGACAAGTCCTCTTTTGCCTGTAGCTTTACAGGAAGACAGGCACCATTTGAGAGCGCGATGTGAGCTAAGTGCACCCTCCTAATGAGTATTGAGCCATAGGTAGGCAACCATGCGCTCCCAGCAACGGCTGCTTAATGTAAAAATGGTGATCACTGGATTCAATCCATGTGTTGAATGTGACCTTACGTGTAATGGTATTTTGCACGTCAATGCCTGTCTCCAGTATGATTTGCAATTTGTGTCAACCTGAAAATCCCCGTGTATGCGAGGTTGTGCATGGTGGATATTCATGCATACTGTGCAGTTACTTCTGCAAATGTGATGAAGAGAAAGTGAAAATAAACTCTAAACAGCCAGCAAAATCAATTTAATCTTTCTGTCATAGTCGAGAAGAAGCCTGTTTAATTCCAGAATTTCAAATACATCATTAAACTTGATCTATCTGGAGAAAAGAATTATTAAAACCTAGAAATTCCTACGCCTGCCATATTTTCACTGTAAACTGCTTTTCCATCTGTCACTGGCACACACACAGGCTCAAAGGGTTCTAAATACATCTTTTCTCATTCTTCTTGTTTATAAGTATTAGAATACATAAGAGGAAACCCAAATCCTCCAGTGCAGTTACTAAATGTAGGCAAAGTAAGGTGTTGGGCTTTTTATTTTTTTGGAGGGGAGGGAGAGGCTGGTTTTTATGTTTTCAATCATGCTTTTTCCCATAGTACTTAAGTATCTCATATATAAACATCACTGGCTCCTTTAAACCTGTCTGCAAAGAAAAGGACTAGTCTTATCAAGGCTGCATATAGAAATAAAATAGATATATTCCCAAATAATACAGAACACTTATGTTAAATTGAGGGAAACATCCCCTGCCTGGCTCCTGAGAACTATCCTTTAGTAATACGCAGCGATCTGTTTTTTCTTTCAACAGTGTGTGGGTGTAAGCTTAAGGGAGCCTGACACTGAATCTGGCTCAGACATCGTGTCAAATCATAATTACATTTTTGACCACCCCATCTGTTTTAAGTTATCATAATTCCAAACCATTAGTCAAATTCTTTGCTGTTGTACATCCTTTTGTTTCTAATGGTCTTAATCCACTGGGTCTTTGTCATTCACTAACCTGGCATTAGCCCTGTCCCTCTCTGGCCATGCAAAGGATGCATCACTTTTTTCAAGCTAGGATTTGTAGAGCTGTTCTGACTTTTGCYACTTTCAACAACTCTGGAAGGACACAATATATTTTAAAAGGTATAATTCTGGTGGTGGTGCAGTACAGCACAAGTCTGTAAGATGGTTCTTGAAAACCAAGGTATTGTTACAATATATCATTATCTGGACATTTGTCATAGAACAGGTTTTCATAATAAGCTTCAAAGGAGGTGGAAGCCCAGATCTAAGCTTCAGGTTTCTCAGAAGTACTTCTATAAGAAGAGCTTTATATTCTTTGCACTTTGACCAGTAATCTCCACATGACCATTAATGTTGAAATAAAGCTGGTTTCTCTCTCTAACAATATGAGGTAAAGCTGAAAAGACTGATTTTTGAATCTTTTATTCTGTTTTATGTCATTTAAATCCCTATCACTTCCCTGAATTTTCCTTAATCTATGCCTTACAATGTACTGAAATTAGAGGTTGGGCATAATTTTCTGTTGAACACCAGCCCCCTTTCAGTAAGTTTATTAAAGATAAAAAAATACCAAACCTCAAGCAGGTTAAGGAGCTCATGCAGAATGCAGTTTGGATCTGCAAATCACTTTTTCAGTTTGGACTCTGGTYATTAAGATGGTCTTTTTTGCAGTGTTGCAACATGGGCATGGTTGGTCCCCAAATGCAAGCTGAAAGAGAAGCTGCTTGCTCATAATTCACGTCTCTAGCAGATTTAACTCCAGTTCTTTGAGTACCTCGTACCTCCAGAGAGTCTGACTAAATAACAAACAATGAATTCCACTTAATTATCTTACATTTTTACATGCAAATTGACACATTTTTAAAGTATTAAATAAAAAGCAAACTTCTTATTTTTATTTTTTGGCCCTCACTTCTGATCATCAAAAATGTGTACAAGTTTTTTTTAATATKTTTTTTTGTATTAGCCAGGAGGAGGGTGACCAGATAAATATCTTCACAGTAATTTTTTTTTCCATCTATATTAGAGAAAACACCTGCAACAGGAGAAAATTCCTCATTTTTTTTCAAGTAAGGCTATCTTTCTCTAGGTAGTGTATATTTGCTGGGAAGTGGCTTAGGGATGCTGAGAAATCATGTTACAGGTTAAAGGTTTTTTCGTTTGCTTGCTTATTTTCTTCCTCTCCATTGGGGAATATGTTCATGCTAATTCTAAAAATCTTAACCAAGAGATATCACAAGGATATCATTATTAAATATTTCTKCTGTCTACAGTTAGATATTTCATCTCTCTCTTTCATGTCTATTTGCAATCCTGTTTTTGTGGKTTTTTTTTTGTTTGTTTGTTTTCTTTTATTTTCTTCCCCCCCCCCTAGAGAATAAGCAGTTTTAGATATATGCAACTAGAGTACCAGGTGGTCTTTCAACCTAGGGGTCAGACAAGTGAACTGACGTAGCATTTTTAAATATGCTGCTTTGTCAAGCCGATTGACAGTTCTCCTGTTATGTACATAAAACTGCATATTGCGATGAATGCTAACTTGCTTGTCAGGAGCAGTTTCACCATTCTTTTTAGCCTGTGTCATGTAAGATTCCTTTAAGCAACTAAAAAAACAGCCATAATCCATTTGATTTTCTGTCTTCCCATGAGGAAAACTTTTGACAGATGATAAATAGCAACTGCTGACAATCATCAATGTGAAGCTATCATGCTTTTACATTAAATACAAAAACAGAGTTGTAAAGTCACTAGGGATAAGACTTTTGACACATAAGAGACAAATATATAATCCTCAGAACTAAATCACTATTGGGATCTAAGGAAGTGCAACAAAGCACAGCTGCTTTTAGAATCTCACAAAGTCAAGCTAAAGCTAACTTTGATATCTGGAATTGTATGCCTGTTCCAGTCCAGAGTGTCTTGCTGTTGAGCCATAAGCTACTGTTCTACATGCAAACATCAGTGGATGTGTGCACAAAGTAGAAAGACACTTTGCAGCCCTGTCTTGTTTAATTAGGGCCAAAAAGGGACCAGCATCAGAATAAAGGATCGTGTTTTCTGAGTGAATACAAAGTGTCACCTCTTTTAACAGTAGAAAGTCAGATGTACTAGTCATAGCTAAGTATTCTGTTCTATATGTCTTGGTTCATGCTAGTATTTTACCTGCTTACTCACAAAAGACCAAAAAAAAAAAAAAAAAAAAAAAGAAAACAAAAAGGCAAAAAAAAACCCCAGTAAATTACAGTACATTGTCCTGGTTGGAAGTTTTAGAAAAAGAGCATCTGAATTACAGTTCTCTCTGAGTGTTTTTAAAATTTCTCTTTCCGAATAGCAGAGTACTTAGCATTTTAGCATTTCTAGCATTTTACTTGGGATAATCACAGTTCTTTTGAGGTAGAGGTCAGCTCCTTGGGGCAGATAAGCTGTGTGCCTGAGCTGGTAAGACCTAGCACCCGTGCTTCAATTTCTAATGAGAAATGCCTCTAAACTTGATAARCCTCGCTTGCCTAGAAGAGCACCTTTTTATTGTAGCCATAAGGAAATCCATCTTTTTTTCCCATCCAGGAGGTTCCAAGGTATAACTTCTATCCTGTGAAAAAAAAATCTCATAACTTAGTCTTTTTCTACTAGGTGGTCTATAACTATTTACTGAGAATCCCTGTATTGTCTCTAAAATGACCCCTGTTTCACATTCAGGAACAGCCTTCAATGCAAAATTTTCTCCATTAAATTTAGTGACCTATTCCATGTAGATATTGATATTAATAGATTGCAAAATCCTTTTTGCTTTTAAAATCTGTGAATGTGAATGGTCTGTATATTCACTTCCAAAATGTATTTTATGTCTGTGACTTTCTAGATGTTTTAACTTGGATTGTTTACATTAAGCCAATAGAAAGGAAAGCTTAGGGAGATAGCAGTCAATACCATTTGTATCTGTTAGATAAAAATTGCTTGCATTAGTGTTCCATCATGTCTTAATGTGACAAGCTTGAAGTTAAGAACGAATCTATGGAATGGATAATTTAAGCAGAAGTACCCAAGTGTAACAGACAGCAGAGAAACTGCATTTCCAGCTTGTGAAAGTCTCAGAGGAGGAGGAGTTTTTCCTTATAATAAACACAGCATCTACCATCAAACATATTTTTTCATCCTTCTGGGACACTGACCGTTCACGTTTCCAGCTGGAATAGGCTCCTCCTTTGTGCTGCTAGTTTTGGCTCATTTTTCTCCCAGGAGCAAGCCTATTAACAAAGGCATTTTTGGCTTCAGAAGATCTAGAAGGAAAGCAAACTAGAACAATTTTTATGGTCTGTAYATTATTTCATCCCATTTTAATATATGTGCTGAATGCATTGTTACCTCGCTTAAGGTTATGAGAGAAAAGATTTAAATTCTGCTCAGTTCTACTAGATTCATGAGTTCCAGRTTTTCCATAGCTATTTGTGCTTTTTAAAGTTATGCAGTCTGCCAAGGTTTTCAGCTTCCTAAATAAGCCTGAACAAACCAAAAACCTCAGTGAGTCTCTCCAGCAAGGGACTCTGATTCCTCCTGGTGTGTTTTGCTTCCAGCCAAAAAGAGAGCCTTGACTCCATTTGCCTGGTGTAAGACAACATAATTATGATACTATTACAGGAAGAGATGGGGGGAAGTAAATAGTGATACCGCCATTCAAAATGGTATCAAATGTCTCATAACAATAATAACAATATATCAAATTTTTTAAATGCCTGTTTTCCTAGGAACTAGTATCGTGAGAGTACGTGGGACATGTCTGTGACATGTGAGTGTATTTGCCTTTTAGCTGCTCCCTGCTTCCAGTGTTTTGAGATGTGCAAGAGCTGGTGGATGTTAACAGGAACTCCCATTTCTTTATATCTAACATAGTCATTCCTCTAGTCTACCTTTCTGTTTTTATTGATTTTCACTGTTAGTGTGCACACTGTTGCTAAAAYACTTAGGTGCTTCAGAGCCAGCCGTACATTCCCCAGGGAGCACAAAGACCCAAGAACTCCCCAAGATCATAAAAGAGAAGTGATTCAGGATTTATAGATGCGGTATTTTTTCATTAGAAAATGCTAGCTTACTGAACATGGAGTTTCTGTGTGTTCATTTGCTTGGCTGAACTTTGCTTGGAGTCTTTTAGCTAATAGCCAAAATGAAAAGAGCAGTCCAGACTGCAGGATAGTTTAGTTGAAATGTTTTTTGAGCTTTGTAGGTAATCTGGTATGAGCTCTTGTCAGACACAGAACAAAGGAGTATCCACACTGCTGTGCTATAATCTCTGTCGCAACAGTCTCCCATGATTTTTTTTCATGGAAAGCTTTGGAAAGTCTTTATGATGGAAAGAGCAACTTCCTGCTGAACACTAATGAGCAGGACTTAGAACTAATCTTTACAAACCTCAGATTGCCTTTTCAAAAGGACACTCCGAGATTTTTTCCTGTAACTTAGCTTCTTTACATTAGCACTCCTACACTTTTGCATATATAGGACTTAGRTCTTGAAAGTCCAAAATGTTCAGGAAGGAAAATATGGGAAAAACTAATTTATTAKTTGCAGTGTTCTTAATGACTTTAAGAGAAATCAGTGCAGTGTGTCTTTCAGGGCAGAGGAGATGAGAAACAATTTGATTTATGAAAACATGTGCTTCACAAAAATGAGATAATATCTTCCTCACAAAATTGTCCTTCCTGTTCATTTTCGTTGTTGTTGTTTTTTTTCAATCCAGTCTTTATTGACGCGGGATTTTGATATGCCCTGACTGAGCAGCAACTACTTGTGAACCCTCAAAATGCATTTATTTGTATCCATCTGTTGCATACAACATCTCAAAATTAATGTGTAAAGAGAAAAAATCTGCACTGTTGTACAGACTTTTCAATGCAGTGAATGTTAGAAAAACAGCTTCACACTTGCCTATATATATATATTTTTTTAATTTGTTCCTCTTACAAGAGTTAGAAATAGAACATTGATTTAGGAATGGGGATATGCAGTAATTTAATAGAAAAGCATGTGCGATGTTATCTTTTCTTCTAAGTCATGTTTTTCTTTCTCTGAAAAAGAAATCTGACAATATTTTAATTCCTAAAGACTGAACTGGAAGAGGACGAAGTGATCTAAGTCATTTTAACAACTACTGTATATCGCTACCTAGAATCAATATTAGGATATTGAATGTTATATGTAGCATTTCTAATAAAAACACTTTGGTATGTTCCCATATAAATGATTGACTACCAAGTTCTTTCAGATTCTTGAATGATTTTAATCTGTAATGACTAGAGGTTCAAAGACCAGGATATAAGTAAAATTCAGTAAATTCTTGAAAGGTAAGTAAATGGTTAAAATTTTAGATAGCAGTTGGTGGATTTTTTTTCTTCTTGAAGTTAGTTATTTAAGCATCCATTCCTTTCCATGGTCAGTTCATAGTAGACATCTCTTTGCATATTTTAAGTGCTAAAAAAATCTGTCACTAAAGACCTAATCAAGCTCTCATGCAAATTTTGACATATTTTCAGCTTTAAAATTGGAATTATTTGCATATATAAACATGAATATATGTCTTTCTATATTTGGACCTATCTGTTTTGTAGAATAGAATAGATGCTTGTGGAATGAAAACTAAACAAAAGTCCTGACAAATAGTTACAACTCTTATACGTTTACCCCTGGTCTACCACATTACCAAAGCTCATGCTTAACTATAATTAAATGAGTTATTTCACTGAGCATGTCGCTAAGCCTACTGATGATGTGTCAAATTAAGCATGTACTTACATGCTTCACTCAATAGAAGCTGCAGCCTCTTATAGATGTATTTCTAATAATTTCTGCAGCGATTTTGGCTGCACATTTGCTGTTGATGTTAGCATGAATCAACTTTGTTCAATTTCTTAAAAATCTAATGGGTTGTAAGTTCAATTCTAAATGTTTTTTCTGTGGAACTCTTGCTAAGTTTAATAGGATGTTTGCCTGTTAAAAGTTCAGGAGCAGACTCTAAATTATCCAGCCTGTTTTTGAGTACCTAAAATAAACAGATCTGCTACAATCTGTTTTGGCAAAGTATTTTATTGTCTATCTGAATGACTTTTTGTACTTCCTAATATCCAATTTAACATTTTGTTTTAATTCAGTATCAGCCTGTCATCAGTCCTTGTCCTTCCTCTTAGGATGAAATACAACACTCTGATGATTTGTAAATCATCTTTCTGAAAAATCGTTAATGCTGAAGCTGCCTAATCATTCTTCAGATTGAATATCTCATCCTCCCAGCTTGGAAGACATTTTTATGTCCACCTATTGCTTTATTTCATTCCAGTGATGTCCTTTCTATAGTGTAATGCGTTGATCAGAATTGCACACAATATCCCACATATGGCCTCTTAGCATTCTTTCATGTAGTGCCAGAATGCCTTCCATTGATAAATTATAATTCCCTCTTTATTCTTTCCTCTCTACCTTATCCAATTTCCTGCCCTGAACTTTTGTTTGCCTTTTTATTACTGCCAAATATTGTGTGTGATTGTGAAAAACAGTTTATCTTATTCCCACTTTCTTTTCCTGGTCTGTATTCCGTGCTGTGCTTTAATTTAGGTTTCAGTCTCTGTGATTATTTTTGGTCCCTAGTCTCATTACCTTTTACTTCTTTACATGGAATTGCATAAACTACTTAGCATCCCATAAGCCTAATTCTATCCAAATCATTATGACTTTGTTTGCTCTGTTCCTCTGTATTTACTACTACTCAGCTCTGTGTTATCAGCAGATTTAGCCTCTCTTGAAAGGATGTCCTCCCACAAGGTCATTTTGCCATTAGCCCAGTAGAAGTGATCCGCATGTGATCACTTGCTGCATTTTCTTGCTTTGTGGTGTCCTTTCCTGGGACAGCCACATGCCAGGGGGATGGGAGTAAAGCTTCTTTCTAAGATATATGCAATATAGGCTTTTTCATTCAGGTTGTACATTTCCATGGTCAGATGGCATTGGAGAATCAGACTTTGAAGAGTCAGGTGCAGGGAGGGACACAGAATTTGGTAGCTATGGAGACACAACCTTAAGGTTGGCTAATAAGAACCAAAAACATTTTTATTGATAATATGAGTGAGGAATTAATGTATAGAAGGAAGGTGCTGATCAGTGRCTATAGTGTTTTGGAGCTAGAGCATATCTGTTGCCCAAATTGCAATGCACCCAACCTCCCTTAAAAGTGGATTAGCCCAAGCGTTAGAAGCAAACCACCAGTTGCATGTGTACTCTGTTAAGATGATAAGCAAAATAATTAGTAGTTTTTCCATGCAGAGCCCTGTGCTGCTGCAGCTATGTTRTTCTTTCTGCAGTTTAAAGCTTTCTGTTGTGGATTTTAGTGGAAAAATGGAGAGGGGGACAAAAGCTTTAATTTTAAAAGAAGAAATAAATATTAACAAATTGAATGTATTGATGAACGTGTGGGAAGCACAACTGAGATAGGAAGCAAGTAATCTACAGCAAGGGATGAATCTGGTGAAGGAACAAAGAGGACTGTTACCAAAAATATTATTTCTTTGTGTTTACAGCAGAAATGCTAAGTCCTTTAACTCAGATTCCAAACTTCCTCAGTTTTCCAATATAGATGGCTGATGTGATTGCGGGTGTCCTATTACAGAGAAGGAAGTAGCCAATGATGTTTAGAAGTGGATTCTGATTTGTATTAAAATTTTCCAAATGTTGGAGGGTAGAGCTGAAGGAATAATGAAAATAAAAATGGAAAAATGTATAATAATAAAAGGGCATCCATGGTTTTCAAAGCTTAAGTCTGACTGTCTGTACTTCTGATTTGAGGTTTGTTAGGACATGTAGCTGATGACCTTAACTTGAATCTCTTTTATGTAAAGTTAGCAGTGTGTCAGAAAAAGAAATTCTTTTTTAGTAGAACTCAGTATTCCATTTTCACCTGCCCAGTATGCTGTTCTTATCAACATCATTTCTMCCTAGGATCTCTCACTTTGATTTGATATAGGTGACTTCAAAGGAGGAAAAAATGKTGGAAAATCTAACCTAGAACTGTAAGAATGGTGTTTGGTTCACATAAAGGGTAGCTGACACTGGAGGTTGCTTTCTGGTATGGTTTAGAGCTCCTTTAAATTAAGTAGCCTTGAGCAACCTTGGCATGTCTGGGGATAAGCTGGAGGAATTTCTGGGGAGTGGCACGGCTGACATAATTCCAATTAGCTCCACAAAGTGACTTATTTTGTGCCTTACACTTCTGTAGGCAAGACAGGGATCAGGCAAATAGAACATGCCAGGGAGTTTTCTATAGACCTCAATACAGACGTATACCCTTCACGTAAAACAGACAGGCAAAGAGACAGGATGGCTACAGAGGGAGAGCATAAGGTTCATTTAGCTGAGAGCAAAATGAATTCTTTGCCAAAGTATTCCCCAAAGAAGGGTAAGGCAACATTCCAGAAACTGCAATACACTCTCCTTGGGGAGAAGTGWAATGTTAAAAGGTTTTACCATCATGCTAGAGCAGATAATTAGGCAATTATGACTATTAACTTTGACAGAGCACCAGGCTTAAATGCATTAGATTCCCAAATTTTGAAGCGGATAGCTATGAAAATAGGAGGGTCTTTGGTGAGTGTTTCTGAGAGCTCACTTAAGAAAGGTTAGCACCAGAGACCTAGAGGGTGCGAAAATAATTCCTGCATCTTTGTGAGAAACAAAGACAGATCCTGTAAGAGACGTTGAGTAGTAAATTTGTCTTCAGCAGGAGTGTAGGTATTATTAGAAACATTGATAGGAAYTGCCTCACAAATCCACTTAGCAGTGTATAATTTTAGCAAGGCAGAATCAAGCTGGGTTCTCAAAACCATTGTTAGGTTTGTTAACTAATCTGATTTCCTCATGTTACTGTGAGATTTCAGGAGCATTTTCTGGTACTGTCAAGCAAGAACAAAGTTTCTGGATCCTGAAGTGTCTCCTTAGCAGCTGATTGCTGCAGGGATGTGTGAGGGGTTCGTTGCAGCTTTCCCCTAGGGCATATCAAATCAGAAGTGCGGATGGTGTCAAAAAGAACAGCTTCAACCAAACTACCACAGTGTAACATAGGCAAGCGGCAGCGGGAGGAAGAGACACGGCTCCATCCAAGCCTCGTGCTCGCCACAGAACGGCATGTGTGGGGACAGATAAATCCCTCTCAGCAAAAAGCAGACGCCTCATGCTACATGGTTCAACACAGTTGTTTAAGAAATGCTGTGAGTGAAGAGATGCATCTCTTGTGCTAAGTCTCTGATAGAAATTAGATGCCCAAAACCTCAACATTTTTGGCTTGGTAGCCAAAGCCAAAACTCGTGTTTAGTTTACTCTCTCTCAGATCCAGTTCTTTGAATATGGAGAGTGATTTGAAGAGCTGTGATTTGCAGTTGCCTATAGATGTGACTTTGGCAAAATTAAAGGAGGGAATTTATTTAGGTAGAGAAAATGCAAAGTAATAGCAAATTGATGAGATGTAGAGCCAAAGCAAAGCTCCACTCCAGTTCCCAGGATTAACTAACAATACTTGACATTTCTGATAGATCCTTTCAACTGTTTGTGTGTAAGGCTGTGTTCCAGCTTTAGAGGCTTCATGGTAATTCGAATCAGTTGTGAATTGATCTCATTGCTTCTCCCTGTATCTTGGCTCTGTGCATACTCTTCAGGAAAAGTAGGTCAAATTCTACTCCTAGATGGCACCTATTTAAAACGAGCAAGAATTATGCAGAACCCAAATGCAAGATTTGGCTCATAGTTATTCAAATGAGCAGTGTGACAGCTGAACAGAAATGTTTTTTCAGCTACATAAGGAAATCCTATTTTTTACAGTTTCAAGGAAAAGCAAAACATTTTTCTTTTCACCTTGGGTTTTTTAAGAAAACTCAAAATGGTTTTCACAGGTGGGAAGGAATTATTTTTACATGGAAGTATTTGTGAGGTGAAAAATAGTTTTGCATATACATTCACAGGGCACTCAGCAGCCTACATGTGCATGCGTGATGTGTGCTCACTTGAGGTGAGATCATATTATATAACACATTTTCCAACCCAGACTTGCAGGAAGAAGTTRCAAGAGCATTAGCAGTGCCCAGTATGGGAATTAGCGTGCTCGTATAAGGAAAGCTTGCAGCTTTCAGCTGTGTCATTGTACATGTGCATTTGAGTACCAGAGTTAAAGATGTAAAAGTTTACAAAGCATAAGAGCAAATGAAAACAGACATTGATGCTCTGGAACAGGACTGAAAGGATGTGCCTTGCTAATATCCTACTTGCAGAATCATCAGATTTACTCTGTGTAAGCCTAACTTCAATCTTTTATCCTTTGTGGGTTACTTTGTTAGTAAAAATGTGCAGACCCAGGGAACACAAGCTCTGAGAAGCAGAAGACCTGGATTCTGGTCTCAGGTTATCTACAGACCCACTACACAGTCCTAAGCAGGTCACTATCCCTTTCTATACATCATTTTTCTCAGTGGAAGGCTTTTTTTTTTTCATTGAAACTATATTAAGATCCATGGGTAAAAACAAGTCAATGCTAAGCATTTCTGCTATTGTATTGTAACTAAGGCAACTAAATCAAAAAATCCAACTTAGAAAGCACAGAGGCTTTATTAAGAGGCTTTACTTCACAACACATTATGTAACTGTAAACATTGCAATCAATTTTAACATAAGGACATTATGCAGAAAAGAGAACTTACCAAGCAGCTTAGTTTCACTCTTTAAATAGCTAATAACGACTCTTCTTGATTTCACTGACTTTTTTTTTTTTTTTTTGAAGTTATGTTCTTTGAGTCCAGTTCTGCCTTTTTTAGCTTTGTCTAGATGGACCTGTGCAAATGGGCATAGGCTCTTTTGCCTGGGCTCTCACTTGGTGAGAAATAAGTCTGCCCCCATTCTAAATCTGTCAYGCCAAATGGAATGAGAAAGTCTGTGCTCGTCAGGTTATATGCCCCTTCAAACAGGATCTGACTTAYGTTACTTTGAGCTAATGCAGAATACATGTTGATCTATCCAATATGAAGGCATCTCCCTTGCCAATTTATTACTGGTCACATAACTTTTAGTTCTTAAAAAAACAGGTAGAAACTGAAAAAGTTACAGTAAGAGAAATATTCATAGTTAAAGCCAGAGAATTGATTTCCTCCCACAGATTCCGGATAATAGATCAATATCTCGTTTATGGCTTCTAAACGAACTCTGTCTAGATTTTGGTTCTGAGTGCTTCTCATGAAAATCATGGCATAATCTGATTTGCATTCCTCCTCCTGGTAAATCTATTCATATCATRGTCATTATTAATCAAGAACGATTTCCACACTCTGTCCTGTGATAATGCAATCAGAAAATCATTTATATTTTGCTGGAACTGAATTCTGAATTCACTTACTGCTTTTACATAGTCTCTTGCATTGCCCATCCCGTGTCTGATTAAATTGAAGGCAAAAGCTTGTGCAAGCTGTTCTGTTGCAGTAAATCACCAGGAAAAGGTGACTGAGTATAAATTGGGGGATGCACGAGTGCAGAACAGCAAGCAGAACTAATTCCTGCACCTGCCACGGGCCAGGCCTTCCCATGTCCTGTTTTACATTGTCCAATTGCTTTTCCTGTTGATCAAGACTGTTAATTTTATCTACATGTAATACAAGTGAATTCGCTGTTGCTGCTGATGTATCAGTGTGAATGAGTGGAGGATCGAGGGCACTCTATCCTTGATTGTTGACCTGTGGTATTTCTGCACTAGCACATAACATGAGGTGGTGCTGGAACAGTCAGGGCAATGAAATGCTGAAGTCTTGCCCAAAAATTAGGAGATGAGCAATATTGTGCAGGATGTSTCATGGTGCTCCTCAGGAGTCTTCTGAATACTACTTAACTTTTCAATACTGTGAGGATCAGTCAGTTATTCTCTTCAACATTTTACTCTCTATTATGAAATTCTTTGTGTCCTTTTATACCCTCAGGTTATTGTACAGGGCCTTGATGCACGTTTTTCAGAAAACCTTACGTCAGCCTCACAAATTTAATTTGCCCATTTGTCCAAGGAAAAAAAAAATGTACGGTATATTTCTTTCCTTCTATTTTTTTTTTTCATTTCTGTAGTTATAAGGGATGTTTTCCCTTAAATTACTCTATGTACATAAAAATGAGGAAGAAAAGTACCTCAAGTTTTCCTTTTAGAGGGGAAAAATAGGGAAATCTGAAATCTTTGCCTTCATTAGAAATGTATATACACTGCAAGAAAAGTGCTTTTAAAAATCCTTAAGGTTTTGTTTAAGTTTTAGAAGAGAAAATATGATGTCTTGGTTGAAAACATTGGTGGGCAGTCACGCTTTTCACCATTTTACCTGAAATATTGTTTTGAAGACAGTTGCTAGGTCTCASTTATGAAGGGGTAAGTGCATGCAGGGATGATGACAAGCAAAAATCCCCAAAGGGGAAGATGAAAAATGAGCGTGCCTAGTTTACATTGTTTCTTCTATTGCAAAATCCTAGCTGAGAGACCGTTATTGGTTGTTGGATGAGATAAGGAGTGTTGAAAACTTTAGTTGATTATGTCTGCCTCCCCTATCCATTGTCTTTGTGACATGGGATCTATAATAATAGATGTTCAAAAGGGGCCAGTATCAGTCTGAGAGAACCAAAATATGTTGCTTAAAAAGCACATTTCCACCTAACATTGTTATACAGCTTCCACATTAAAATATGTAAGTTGATTATGACTGTGTGGGTGTTGTAAAATATGCCTTTCTAAACCACCTACAGGTGGTAATATATCACCCATGTCTGCAGGTCTCTCGAGAATTTCACTAATTACTTTTCCAGAAATATATAGGAGGTCAGTTGTCTGCTGCCTTTTATTACTACTTATTCCAGCAACAACTTTGAATAGTTGTCTGGAAAAGGAGAGGAAAAAATGAGTAAAGAACTTTAAAACCTGGAGGGAAATATGCTTTTTAAGTATTTGATCCACGGTTCAAAATGTAAGCTATAAATGCTGCAGGAAACAATATGGAAAATATGGTAATTGAGAGAAAATGAGAAAAGACGGGCTGGGGGGTGGAGGGGGAAAGAAAATTCAGTTTTGCCTCCAGTCATCCTACATAGTATGTAATAACTTGTTTGTGTAGTGGATAGGCAAATCTAGCAATAAAGTGTTGCTATTTGTGGTTATATATACGACTCGTGACAGAAGATATGAAATTTCTATTGTTTCACAAATTCTGCTTGAGAATGTTTAGATAATTTCTAGATTTACCTTTGCCGGTTCAAAGCAAACCCGGGTGCTGATGCACCTTTTTGTTTGTTGCTATTGCTCTTACTAGTTTTGGGTTTTTTGGTTTTTGGTTTTCATTTTTTAGTAGCAGTCGGTGCAAAGCTAATTCGCACGCAGCAATGGGCCCCTGCGAGCGCTGCAGCCGGGGACATCCCTGGAGCTCTGCACAGCGGTAAGCRCTTTGCTCTCTTGCACAGTGAGGGCTGAGGGAGAAGTGCCTGCAGTGCCTCTTGTTGCAGAAAGCCTCATCGGGAGCTTGTGGGCCACCCTGAGCTCTGGGATGGCAGCTGAGGGATGACTCCTCTGCCCAGGAAGATTAAAAAAAAAAAAAAAAAAAAAAAAAAGTAGTTACAGGAAAAGATCATTTTCTTAAGCATGCTTTATCATTCATGCTATTTATAAGGGTTCCGCCTTTGCAACTTGACCCATGCATTGCTGAACACCCCACAGGACTACTCATGTAAACTAGGGTTTGCAGATGAATGCTGTAGCTTCTCAGATGTTTTCTTTTTAAGTATCAGGGGTACTACATTGATCTTAAATCTGTATATAGGACATCATAACAAAATCTTCATTATTTGTTAAACAGCACTTTAAAGGTCTGCACTTTATGCAGCTCAAGTAGAGGAATGATTCTGCAAACATCATCAACCTGTAGATTGGATTAACAAACCTATGGATAGTTATCACCAGGATAAATCCTATCCATATGAATGGGTCTCTAATGTAATAAACATAACACACTGGAGCCTTAGCTGATATAAACGAGACTGGTGGTTCTGCTGATTTACACCAGCTGAACGCTCACCCATATGTTCAGTAGTAAATATTTGCAAGATCAGCCCATAAATAATATTTTATTTGCAAGTGAACATGGACACRACCATCCAGACTCTAAATGAAGCTTAACACATGAATACAGAAAAGGTTTCTCCTGCAGAGGCAAATATGGAAATGTATTTTTTGAAAACAAGTTAATGTCATTGCCAGCTCCCTTTCTCTGTCTTTTCCTGTCAGGCTGCTCCATCAGTTTATCTTTAGTATGAAAAGAAACTCCTGTGAGTTTAGTTTGCCTACTTTGACTTCTTTGAACAATCTAATGCTTACGCCTGTTTAACTTGGTATCACTTAGCATGGATGTGGTTTCCAAAGGATGGATGCTGGATTGCAACAGGAGCACTGACTCCTTATCCATGTCATGTGTTAGATGTTGTTACAGCTCTTGCCTCTTTCTCCCCTGAACTGTGGTACAGCAGGAGGTGAAAAGAGGGAACAAATGGGCACAAATGCAGAGCATCCATGTGGGTGGGAGATCTTCCTTCCCATGCACAGCCCAGAGAGGTGTATGCATGACACACATGTTGCTCACGTTGCCTCCAGCATCACGCGAGGTTTGATCATGGGAGCTCAGCTGAAACGTGGGCAGTATCAACTGAGCCTTACTAGCTAAGATAGCAGCTATTGGAAATGATTTGGTTAGTTCACTTACCTAGCTTTCTCTCTTATTCTGAAATTATTTTAAGCCTTTATGCTTGCAAAAATGTGCTCAGTTGAGCAGCGTTACAGAGGCTGCAAATTGTCAGTCCAAGCAGAGTTCAGGGATATGAATGTTCTTGGGTTTTTTTTTTTTTTTTTTGATAACTAAAGGCATTGCATCAACTGTTTAACTATTTAAATTATACTGTTCAACTTGACATAGTGTGTCAACTTACGATTTACTTTGATATTTTTGTGAAATCCTTTCATTTTTTAATTTTTTGAGTTTTCTGTAGAAATTGTAAATGGAGTAAAATCAACACCAATATTCAAAAAGAAAATAAAGATTCCAGAGACTTCCCTAAACAAGGAGATAGAACCAGACAAGATGGTTAAAGGCACATGGGGTATGCCCTCAGGCCGAGCAAGTTAGGGGAGCCAAAACTTTCTCTTAAACCTTCTTTTCCACAATTAATTTCTTTAAAAATACAACATTCATTGCATCTTCTAGAATTTAAGTTGAGACTTGATCCAAAATTGCAGGATACTACATTGATCTTTAACTTCCCTTGTTCTAGAACTCTTTTGATTTCTATACTCTGATATTAAATGCTTCATTTTCTTCAATATGTATTTAATATGTACTTTCTGGTTTAGGTTTCCAAGGTCTGCTTTACCATTTTCTTGTCCCTTGTGTAGGCTTTTGCATGTGTACAAAGAGCAAGAAAACAGGATGGTATAAAGTATTTCCATGCTGATCTGACTGTATTGCAACTCTTTCAGTATAAAGATAAATTGACTCCATGATTTGGAAGATGATACAAAATTCAAGGGCAATGGCCCAATTCTTATTTAAATTTCAKCTATTTTGTATTACTTGGCAGTAAAGAGACTTTAAATTGGGTGCAAATAATTTCTTCCCTTTAAGCTTTGTTGGCATAAAATATGTAAAAAAATGTAAATGACAATGCACAGAGATATCAAAAAAATGAACAAAATTGATTAAATTTATGATTTTTATTAAATATAATAGCATAGAACAAAACACCTTTTTGATTTTCCTCTTTTCCTCACACTTAAAATATGCTTTTTTTAAATATGCTTTTTCTAAATTTTACAACATTGGTGAAAGAAAAGGGAGTTTTGCTACTACAGATGCCAGTCAAGACCAGTGGCTACCTACTGGTGGCATTGTTTCTCATGTTCTTTCTCTTGCTAAGGAAATGTATTTCGCTGTACTTCTTGTGGAATCATGCAGAGAGATACTAGCTAGTGTGTTCTRTTCTTGGTCTGCACACAGGAAAGTCTACAGTATTTAGCAGGGTGTTGAAGGGTTTATAGTTGGACTTRATGATCTTGAAGGTCTTTCCAACCATAATGAGTCTATGGTTCTTTGATATAGTTATTGAAGAGCAATTCAGAACAATGTGGGCATGCATGTGGATATGCAAATAAAATGAAGTTCTGTTTGCATAGTCTAATAAATGTGCTAATAAATGTAGAAAGCTTGTACACATGCCTAATATGGGAACCAAATATTTCCAGAAACCTGAGCTCCTTCAGATTAAGATGCATCCTCCTACAGTTAATAAAAAGTGTTGTGGTTTTTCCACTAACTAATGTGATTCCTGAGTACCAGCTAAATGTTATAGGCTGAAGCTGATTTCATTTCTTATGATTCACTGAGCAGCCATCAGATGGTTATCTGTGCTGTAGTTAAAATTTGCAAGTGAACTATTTTCAAAGTGAAAATATCAAAGGGTTTTCACAGCCTTCAGAGAGATCTAAACTTCAAGTATTATTTTATTTTTTCTAGCCTTGAAGTGGATCCAGAACCTCAGTTGTTAACTTGAAACTGGTTTCTATAGYTCAGAAATATTTCTGAAACTTTACATGCTAATAAAAATGTCTTACAACCTCAAATATTAAATAAAACACTTTTTTTTTTTTTTAACTTTTTTTTGATTGGTCTGGACCAAATACAAAACCTTATGCCATATGCTGCGATAGTGTCTTCAATTTGAAGTGTTATGGTATGCTATTACTCATAGCATTTAATTAAAATGATTGCATTCATTAGAATCAAAGAGGTTACAGATGGAAAAACTTATATCACGGAGTACATCTCCCTGGTAAAACTGAAGCATGTTATGYACCAGCAAGGTGGTCCACATTATTCTGTACTACTTCTGAGATTAAACAAAAAAATACATTGTAATAGTCTATATGTTAATAATGTTACTGCACTTGGTTACCATGTTCATTAATGTGTGTGGGTTGGTTTGGGTTGGTTTGGTTTGGTTTTAACAAACTGCCAGGGTGAAAAAATGTCGTTCAGCAGCAACAACTACATTTCATCATGTTCATTTTGCAAATGTTTGGCTCCAAATAGCATTTTAACAGATATCATCAAAGAACTGTATATTCAGTTACATACCTCAAAGAAGGTCCTGGGCTACAATATCAGTATCAAAAATCAGTCTCTTTTGATGTATATGGATTTTAGATCTTTTGCTTTGGTTAAGGCCTCAGCAAAGAGTAAAAATGTTTAAGTATAGATTCAAATATGTTTCATCAGATATCCTGTATATTTATTCCTTGATATTCTTTTATCAAATGAATATATTTTAAGTTGAAAACTGTATAACATGAAGTGCAGCATAAGTAAAACATTAATATCATATTTTATCATAGATATTTCTTGAGGTATGCATGTCATTTATGGCCAAATCTCCCTTTCTGGTGTATCAACACCAAAGAAACTTCACTCAGTCAATTCACTTGCTTCRTATTTAACCCTCACCATGGACCTGAGGAGAGAGGGTGAACCATAAACCCTTTGCATTATATTTTGTAATTGCATTTATAACACAATGCTTTGCATTACATAAATATTTTCCAAGAATAAACCTTTTTTATACAGACAAAAGATTTTTCACAGTAAATAAAAATGGATAAGAAAAGTCCAGCACGTCTTACAGTAAGAATGTACCTGTAGGGACTAGTTTTGTGTGTGGAGCTGCATGAGCAGGGCATGGTGGCTGCGTCCTGGCTCTCTCTGGGCCAGGTGGTCCCATCCTGGGGCTCCTTTCCCAGTGACTCCTGTGCTCTGGTGCTGCTTATGCTCTGGCTAGGTAGGACCATCCAAACCATTGGTAAAGAGGATGCACTTCAGATGCACAAGAGTTCCTCTGCCTGTRCTGCTGCTTATGCCATGTGGAAATACTAATTTAATATTAAAATGCTTCCAGATCTCTTGTTTTAGGTATAAGCAAAATATTTGTTACCTGGAACAAGAGTACACAAATTTATTTTTGTTGAGCTGCAGTGCTTGTTTTGTTAGAGATCCAAAGCAATGGTGTGTGAGGGCAGGTCTCCTGCAGGGCAAACACTGCGCAGGAAGGTGCTAGTGGAGCTCGCTTTGTTACTGTGGAATTTACCTATGTCACGCTGGAGAGACTGGCGCCAGGGAGAGATTACACACACTGTTTGAAGAAAAGAAAAGGTAATACATTTTGCAAATAACACCTCTCTGTAGGGGGGTTTAAGTGCATCCTACATATTGGTTAGATAACGCAAACCCAAAGTAACTTTTCTTATCTTTGTGGGCAATGTAAAAGTGAGCAGAGGAAACTATGGAAGAAAAGTGTATGGAGGGAATAAGCATTTTGTATGAAATTAAACCCAATGCAATTGAAGCTGCAGGGAAAATCACCAGTTAAAATATAATAAACAGTCCTGAAGGCTTTAAATTCCCACAGGAAGRAATTGTTCTGTTAGAGGAATTCGGTATTATTAAGTGGAATTCACCCGACAGGGCAGGAAATCCCCTGCAGGACAAGCAGGAGTTTCGAGCTGGGGGCTGCGTGCTGAACTCCCAGGCAGCACTTTCCTGCTGAAGAGAMGGTGTTGGAGCTGGAGAAAAGGAGGCAACGTCAACCCTCGCTACCTGCGCGGCTGCGCGTCCCGCTCTTGCCCTCGTTAGTGGACTTGCCACCTGCTTAACCTTGGTGTAGGTGGAAGTGTTTCCTTCTTACCAAACAAAACAAAGAAGGAGGAGCTCTGCTCAGAAAGTGTGGTAGGAAATAAGAAATAAAGCAGACCCCTGGGAAAGGATGAGGTTCTGTGTGGAGCTGTGGTGCAGCCCCAGCCTTTGGACTCATTAGGAAGGGGGTCMAACTGAGCTTTTTGGCTTCCTGGCCTCTGCCTTTGAGAGGATCATCAGTGTTCCATGTGATGATAGCAGCTAGGGCATGTATCATACATACCTGTATATTCACGGTGTGTGTTTGTTAGTACATGTAATGGCATTAGTATTGGTAAAGGAAGCTGTCAGAGACATATAAATGACAGAGTAAAAATGTCTCAGCAGAAGCAAGGGGATCTGCAACAGGAAAAAGCAAAGGCCAGAGAAAACATGTGTTACACACAGTAATGCAAGGGCTGGAGAAAGCGGCGTGGGAGGCAGATGCACGTACGCCTGCTGCCAGGCGTGCTGGAGCGAAGCTCACCTGCTGGATCTCACTCCCACCGGAAAGACCAAACAGTGCAGTCTGCCCCCAAAATGTGTAGGCTGCCCCAGCTGCAGGAAGGCACCAGCAGAAAGCAAGCAGGTCAAGGGATGGTGCTTCAGAGAGCTCACATGCGAGTCTCAGGCAGGTGCCTTCAGAGGAAGGAAGGGCCGAGCTGCTTAAACACAAATTAAGTCCACATCTGTAGAATGGCTTAGGAAGGTTAGGGCAACTCATCTGAAATTGATGCAGCCACGTGGATTATCTCATTCTGGAGTAAAGCAGCGATAAAGATTAGCCACCTTTCACACAAGAGTGGGAAAACTGAATCTTATGCAGACCCTCTCCACAGCTTCATCTGAGCTGCCTTTCCTGAGCAGCCTGTCATCAGAAATTATGGTGTGAGGGTAACTTGCACTTTCAAGTTGCTCCTGGAGGAAGTGTCACAGGTAGCAATGTGACAGGCATAAAGTGTATGCAAATTGCCCAATTAGATGTAACCTGCTATTGAAGACACAGTTGCAACGGCAAGAAAATGCAGCATAAGCCATCATGCAATATAAGGATGCCAAATCAACATCTATCCTAAATATATATTATACTTGACTTTTCTGTTTATTTATTGGAGCGCTGAAAATCTTCAGGATGTCATGAAACATGCAGCTCTGAAACATAAAGTACCCTCTCCAGTAAGGTGTGATGGATAGGAATGTAGATAGGATGTGGGTCTTTATTTCCTAGCTCCCGTCACACAGAGCAAAGGGGGATTAGTTATAGATTTTCACCCTGAATTGAGGCGCAGGTCAGTGTCACTTCAGCAAAAACTCACCTGATGCCTTATCTGCTTTTTCATCAGTGTCGTTCTGAAAGCAATATCTAACCATGTGGGTGTGTTTGAAAATTAAAAATCACTGCTCTCTAAATAATAATGAGTGTAAGTGTGTTAGTTTATAAGCATTCCTGTCTCCCCTAGGTTTCCTTTGGATATCTAAGGGAAATAGCAACAGTCAGAAGATTTCTAAGGGTATGGAGCTGCATTTGGTTTTAGAGTGAGTGTCTTTGTTTTGTCTAGCAAGTTGCAGCAAGATTTATCTCCTTTGCTGTGGCCGTCAGGAGGAGTATGTGAATGTGTTCCTGCCCTGCTCGGAAAAAACGTCACCTGCCCACCAGTGAGAGGAGCAAATAGTTCTTTCCCTTGGAAGAATCTCTCCTAGTTCTTATATTATATTCACCACACTAGTGGCTGGCCAYTTTCCAGAAGTGAATTAAGTGTTGCAACTGAAATCTATCATGTGCAGTTCTCCTTTTCCTTTTTCCTTTTCACCATTATCTCCCTGAGAAACAAGTACAAGGCTTCAGCATCATCGCGTGCTGATGTGCTGTCAGAAAGGATTCATATAGAAGATGGATGAGGTGCACTGATGTTCCTTCTAGTGTTCAGAAGTCTCGCTGATGTATCTTGTTCACGTACTTAGGGTTAAACTGGTTCCTAAGTTTGGAACCAAGAAGGAATTTTCCTGCTAGTCAGACTGCTCAGGACAGATGTGGGTTTTTAATGTACTTGGCTTGCTGAAGAGCAGGAGGTGAGGTCCTCTTCCTAAAGTCACCCAGCATTCACCAGGTAGGTTCCTTTCTACCATGGGAATATAGAATGCCTTTTCTCTGCATCTCCTTTCCTTCAGCACGTCATAGATTAAGCTTTTTCGGCTTTTAAGCTACTAATCTTAAATTTGTCACAAGGTGTGGGGAAGGAGTTAGCGGTGTGCTGATGTGAAGCATTTGTTCCACCACCTCTTCCAGACAAAATGTCTATTATTATATGATTCTCTGAGGTCTGAGGGGGCTGCTTGATGATCTGTGTGACCTCTTCTGATCTTATTATAATCGTTGTTTCTGTCAGCTTTTCCATACTTTCTAATGGTTGCTACGGAGACATCATAGTCTCGCTTCACTGTTAAGTGGGAGGGAGAGTGGAAAGGCAGCATCTCCATCTCCCTCTTGTTCTCACCTCTCGCTTTGTGGCCCTCCTGGAAGCATGTCAGCTCCTTTCCTTCATCTCTGGGAAAAGCACAGTGTCCTCTTTGCTCGGGCTTGCAGAATGCCGGAGCCAYGAGTGCTCCTGGAAGCGGCATGGTTGAACACTGGGCTTCACGTTTGGCTTTGCTCCCATAGAGCAACCCTTGCTGGCCACCAGGAAGCCCACACATCATATTCTGCTCCCCACACCGATAATGAGTGACTCTTGAAGAGAATATTAGCATTTTTGTGATTAATTCAGGATTTGTGATTAATTCAGAAAATGAGATCCTTTTAAACATTGCAGATTAAGTGGGAGTTGCTTCCCAGGAATGGGTATGGAGCGCATTCAAATTTGTTTTTATTGTCTATTTCATAATTTATATTTCTTCACAGCATAAATTGTGAGGATTAGGTGTGGAATCATCTGTAATTAACTGGGTGCTAGCTACTTAGGAGGGCACGTGCAGCTTGTGTTATTAAACAACGTTATGTCAGATTTAATGGATGTCATTACAGAAGGACCTCAGGGATCTATCCTTGCACCATTGTTATTTATGGTCTCTATAAATGAACTGACAAGTCAATGCACTRAGTGCAATGTTCATTTTTATTTTGATGGCACAATACCGTCCTGAGCTCCTAGTTGCTAACTGAACTTGAARTGGCCCTGTACATATTTTTGAGGCCTCAGCAATGGTTATTTCTCAATRAAGTTGTTTGCAGCAGTGTTAAGGCAGGTATCCTGACTAGAGCAATACCATGTAGGTCAGGCCTACTGTTAGTATTAAGCAGCTCTAAAACCTTCCACAGGGAGAGAGGGAGAGAGAGAAAAAAAAATTGCTAATCTGCTATTCTACTGAAATTCGACAACTTTTGCTTTTCACATAGTACTTTTTGGGAACAATTTGTAGTTTTCTGTAGCATCTGATCTATTTCATTGATTGTTTGAAGTATATATAACTGCTAAGTAGAYATGTGCAAAAGAATTCAGAAATCAATGGAATATAAATATTTCTATTTGCATCATGCTGGTTTGTGAATTTCTATTCATCTAGTGCTTTGAGGATTTTTTKTGTGTGTGTGTTTTTTAATATATGTGTTTTTTTAAAAAAGAAAATCAGTGTGCTCCATATCTTTGCAAATCTCTCCATGCTGGAGACCTGCTTTTGATAGTGCAAATTGCTTTTCATTTAATGACAGTGATATGGCTTGTATGGCTCATATGCTAATATATCAACTCTTGGAAGAAAAAAAAAAACCCTGGAGGTTAGGCCCAGATTGTGCCCTTGGGTTTGGATTAAGATTACTCTGGGGGGAAAGAGACAAGTTCCAACAAGTCTTTATTTCCGCCTATAAATTGAACTACAAGGCACCAGAGACAAAATGAGGAAGCTGAGCTAGTGCTGCTGCTCTGGGAAATTGTGTTAGTGGCTCTGATAAAATTGAGGGTCTGACATGGCAAACGGAATTTAGTGTACAATGAAAATGACTGAGGAGACTGGGTCAGGAGGTGATTCATTCAATAGCAAGTAATCATCAGACTATCATCATAAGTTGCCTGTCCATAAGCAAATGAAAAACGACCGGTTGCTTCTCTCGTTGGCTCTGCTCCGCCTGTTTGCCTGGTTGTTGGTCACTGATGGTGATGGGGGACGGGAAGGTGGTGTCCCCGTGTCTCCTCCTTGGGGTGTGCTCCATGTGGATGAGCAGCTCCCGTGCCAGGGGCACCTAGGAGGAAGGCGAGGAAGACAGCGGCCCAACAACCGTGCCTCTTCCCGTGGGTTTCCTGCCTCGCTCCTCTCCACACACGCGTGTGTGCGCCCATCGGTGAGTACGTTGGAAGAGGAGCCCACCTGCCAGGGTTGTCCTCCTGCCTCTGACTTTCACAAGTCTCAGCAACGCRGTGTCTCTGGCAGTTTTCAGTTTTGCTGGATTTCAGCACTTCAGCTTCCAAGCGAGAAATGAAAGCACTAAATTAACAGGCGGTACCTGTCCTGTGGCAAAGCAAGGGCCTCCCCTTCAGCTTCTCACTCGGAGAGAAATATTCTCAGCATGCAGGTTCGATCTTCTTTAGGCTTCCTGCAGACAAAACCATTCTCCAGATTTTAAGTTTCCAAGGTCTCTAAATGATGTCACTGTTTAAAGATACATTGTCCTGATTCATTTTCGCTTGCCTGTTTAACCTCAGTGGAAGCCTGACTTTTTAAGTCACCAGGGCAGTCAAAAGGTCCAGTTTCCTGCAAGAATATAATTTACTGCTGACCTAATGATATGTATCCATTGGGTTGTATGCAATACATCATTGCACCCTTTTGGAAAGGCCAGAAAAAGGATGTATAAACAGGATGTCTTTTACTTAAAAAAAAAAAAAAAAAAAAAAAACCCTACTAAAGGATTATTGAGTTGCTCAGCTGGTTCTCCTGGATTTTTGTTATGAGCTGGCCTTCCAGTATCTACAGTAAAGACTCAAACTGAAAGCAATTCCTTCTTTTGAGTTCCAAATAGATGCAATAGACTTTTCCTTAAACTTAATCAGTAAATACTGTAATATCCTCCAAACGTGGCTCATATGGTTATTTAAAGCAGAACTATGGTTGTTTTAATATGGTTATTGTAGCCATACATTTTGTTTTTATGAGTTTTTATATAGCACTATTACTTATATGCTAATCTTAAGGATATTGTTATAATTTGTTTTATGTGTTAAGTATTACGAAGGCAGTTGCTAGTATCACTATAGTGTTATAGTCTTATGAGCATCACATCTGATAAACAATTCCATGTTGCTGGAAGCCCAGTGAAATGGTTATACCCAGGGATACAAATCACCTTTGCAGACAATTTACATACATTTTCTTCAAGCAGGGAAACTATCTAAAGGATAGAAACTATCTGTCAGAAGATTTGCAGTTCTCTACATACATATGCTTGCATGCTTGCAAAATTCCCAGGCTGCTAGACAAAAATATGCCTATGAGGATGGTTATAGGCAGATTCTTTATGGTTGCTTTGTCTTGCCTTTTATCAAACGTGTCATTTGATTCCTTTTTGTCTAAGCCCCATGGAAGGGCCATGAAGCTCTGCRCAGGTTTTAAGGTTCCTTGTTTTCTTTCTGGGCCACGCTCCCTGCTTTATTTTATTTGTCTCATATTCTAAAAGCAAAGTGATACATATCCTTTGAGAGGGACACTCAGAGGCAGCAGTGACAACTTGCTTTTCTAGACAAGCTCCTACAGGGGCATTAATGCCACTAAGTCCAGTGACAGGAATACATTCCTTATCCTAGACATTAATGTCATATGAGCTTTGTCAAGTGTTGTCATCAGGCTCACCAGGGACCCATGTGACAATGACTTCTTAATTTTTGCTTGTGTTTCTGGACGTGACAATGTGGATTTCAGTTTTGCTTTGCTGCTTGTAGTTCTGCAAGGCAAACTTAAAGGATTTGTTGCTTATTCTGACTGGCTGAGAATTTTTGCCTTGTAAGCATTGTTGTTACTAAGTATTTATTTAAAAACATGGCACACCTCAAGTCCTACTGTTTAAAAAAAAAAGAAATAAGAATAAGAATAAGAATAAGAATAAGAATAAGAATAAGAATAAGAATAAGAATAAGAATAAGAATAAGAAAAAGAGAAAGAGAAAGAAAAAGAAAAAGAAGGCTCCTCTGTTGAAGTACAGGCACAAAAATTTTGCAGATTTAAGGCTTGTTTCAAAGACTTCCCTCATCAAGAGAAGGCAGAGTGCCTCCCTGTCAGTGTTCTAATATTAAACTGTGGAATTTTTTTTCTTGCTGATGGAGTGCTTAAGTCTGTATGTAAAGGATGCATTTTCAACACCAGTAAAAGACCACTCCTTTGGGCAAATGATTCAAATTCATGTAGCCAACCAGACATTAAATCATGCTGTCCCATGCTAGTGTGCTGAGCTAACAGTTATGAGGCATGCGGGAAATGATGAACAGTGCTAATTCCACCTATGGTCATGTTTGGAAGGCTCTCCGACCTCGAAAACACTTGCTGGAACAAGAAGTGTTGAGATAAGTAGAAAATCGTCCTGACAGGTTTTAGACATGGAACAGTGGACAGGACAGATCTGGTTGCCASATCTTTTAACACTGGCACGGCTATTGTGGAGCTTTGATTTTGAAGGCTTAAGCACCAAGCTAAACTAAGGGCTTCCAGGGTGAGGCACCAGCTGAGAGGGTGTTTAAGGATTACGGTTTCATTCCAAGAAATCATCACCTATAGAAAGTGTCAGTTTTGCATTCATATTCTGCGTGATCCCCCGAAGGACATAGCGCTTGCTTTCTAGGCACCAGGCAGTGTATGCTGTGAGGTCCTAATGGTTTCAACGATATCGAAACGCCTGTGTGTGAATCTCTGAAAGGAAATTAAATTGAATTATAATTATCACAGTCATTTATGCCCTAAATTAGTTCTCTAGCTGTTTCACAGAGAGGTCAACAAGCCATTGGACTATACCGTAACCACCAGTAAGTGCCTTACCAGAGTAAATGATAATTGCTCGCAATGTGTGGAGCCTGCAGACCAGAGGGCAGGGACACCGCATAGCTGGCACCTTTATTTATTTATTTATTTWTTGCCTTGGAGAGGAGCCGTGGAGATGGTGGTAGTAGGAGATCTCTATAGTAAAGTGACAGAACATAACAGACCTATTATGATACACTTAGCGTTTGAGACGGAGCACAGATCCACTTGCTTTTTAAAGACAAAAAATGGATATGGTTTTGTTGGAAATTCTGTTGATCTTTGAAATACTGTCTCACTGAGCCAGAGACAAAGCAAGGCGAGCTTTCTAAATGAGTACAGGTACCAAGGGAATAGTTTCCCTAGTGATGATCCCCGTATGTATTAAGCGCCCAGCTCAAATTTATTATATAAGCTAGACAGAGACCGCATGCTGAAGTACCTAGATTATTACTTTTGGACAGTTTATAACATTTTTACATCTCTCTGATGAAAATACTTGCCAAAAGACAGCTCTTCTTTGGAGGAACTATGCTATTGCTAAGTAAAATATCTGCCTGTTGTAACTTGGGAAGGCAGGAATCTAAAATACTGATACTATGTAAAACAGCCCTGTCACCCATATGACATGGATGCCACTACATGTTCTCCACTGATGATTGATGTGACAAACTCCATATGTTAAAAGGAGGCTGAGGATTTTTTTTTCCCCCAGATGGAAAAAMTATGTAACTGTGGTATACAAACACTCTTTGCAGAGTTTCTCTGTTTCCTCGGCAGTAATAACGTATCTAAAAATAAGACTTGGATTTAGAATGAGAAAAATATCATAGCCTACTGCCACYCTAGTTTTCTGCACAAAAGAAATGTAGACATTTAAAGGTGTCAAGGGAAAGTAGATTTTTATTTATGGTGGCCATGCATATTATTCAATACAATTATCTGGAGAGAGAATAAAGAAGAGTACTTAAGGTGTTTCTTTCCAAGTAATTAACAAAAATATTTCAAACTTATACGAAAGGAATGGCAGATAATTCATCAGTGCTTATTTAAGGAAATAGCTCTCAGTAGTTTAGCCACATGGGCTTGTGACTGCACCTTAAGGTAGCCTAATAATTAAAGGAAAGCAAAAATTACAATAGTTAACTATTAACATCATATTATTACTGAAATAAATAACMGAACACAAGATAGACAAAAAGTTATGTAGTTAAGCAATCAACAGTGATTTCAGTTACAGGGTCTCAAGTTTAGAATTTTTTTAATCTTTCAAAAGAGATTTTACCTGGTGGTGGCACTGTTCCTAGACCAAGCTGTATTTCTACCAAACTCACTCACTTCTAAAACAGTTTATATATGGGTAAAAAAATGCCATTCAGGAGGTGATGAACAGTAGGTTATCAATTTCTATGCTATCAATTTGTAAGATATCAATTTATAAGTGGGCAGAAATATATGATAACTAAGTCTTTAAAGCTGAAAAATATTCAACTCAGTTCAAAGAAAACATTCAAAGAACAATTTTGAGATAGGTGAATTGATGAATATTAAGGCATTGTGCATTTCAGTTAAATCCCAATGTTTCTATCTGTGCAGCAAGATGAGCTGATCAACGCTCATTTGGTTCCATTTCATTCACTGAATAGAGACATCTCACAGTTCACACAATAGTATTATTGTGCAGCTGTATTTTCAAGCACTATCATAAAGAAAGCTTTTATTTTTTTAAGCATTCAAGAGACAGCAAAGGTTTTTATCTTCTCAGAAGAAATGTAGTTCTGGAAACATTTTTTCAGCTATAAACATTYTCCATAGTATTTGAGAGTGTAGAACATTTATAATGAGTTTCAAGAATTCTTTGCTGTAAGTTTAAAGCAAAAGATTTACAAGAAGAGAAGTACTGGTGATTTAAAATACTGATAACAAATCCATTGACAGTCATCTTTGGAACAGCTTCAATATAAATAACATGTATGCTGTTTTACATACTCATGCTGTTTTACATACTCTTGCTTTCTTCTAAAGGAAAAAAGAATTTGTTTTCTGTAAATAAAGATCACAATCACAACAGCTGCTCCTTACACAAGATAATGTTTTGATCTTTAAGAAGGTATCTTTGTTGGTTGTTTGCCCATAGCCAAAGTTTTCTTGTTTCACAATTCATAACATGTTTGTAGTTTGGAGTAAAAGCCTACTTGTCAAGTAGTCTGCACAGAGCATGAATGTTGGTAACACTTGAGTACATTCTCTCAAAAGAAAATAGTACAAAAAGTTAAYGTATTGAACAAGCTGGAAAGATGTTTAGAAGATCCTGTATAAACACTGTTGAAAGTATTCAGGTTTCATATTTTCGATATATTTATTTAATAGTTCTGCTGCATGTCATTTCTTACAAATAGTGTGCTTTTCTGGGAATTTCCTTCACTCTGGGAATTTCCAAACCTTCATTAAACTAAGTAAGCAAGCACTTACTATAAACATATAAAATCTATTATCTACAAATGATCACAAGAATGAAAGTAATTGCATGCATTATCTTAAAATTAAGCGTAGGTAAAATTCAAATAACCTCAGAGTAGAACAGGACCTGAGAAGGTATCATCTACATCAAGAGGCAGTGCGATTTGGTGTGAAAATGATTGTTAGATACTAACTCTGAATTACCCATGCCTTCCCCATTTTGTGATACAAATCGTCCTGTGCTTTTGTTCCTTTGTCACTGTGCTCATTTGCATCGGTTTCACTCTCTTTCACTCCCTTCCTGACTTATTTTACAGCTTGTGCACTTCTCACAGCTGGATAACAAGCAGGAATCCCATTGCACAACATATAGCCCATGTTGATGAACACTAATTCTATGCATGGATCATGCAGTGAAGCATACAAGAAGAAGATTTCAATAACATTCTAGTTTTTCAAGTAACCAGCACACAYGGTTGGGACAGATTTTCAAATGGATACCGATCTCATTTTAATACTTTACAAGCGAGAGGTTTTTAAAGTGGTCCAGTCCCAACACATTTCCCTCTAGAATTAAAACATTTATAGTTTAAAAACTATAGTTTAAAAACTATAAGGCCATAGTTTAAAAACAATACATCCTCCAATATTTTAAATCCTTTCTGTCTAGAAACAAAAATCTGAAGGTAAAACTATTGGCTTGTTACAGAACAAAGTTCAAATTTCCTAGGCTTTAATACTTTAATATTTAATATTAATACTTTAAGAATAAGTAATGTACAGCTAAAATGTTTGAGCCCTGAATTAGCCATCCAATTTTCACCTGTAAATTTACAAGCAACTCAAATCTATTACAAATGTGTTTATCTGTGTGGAAGGAAGGAAGGAAGGAAGGAAGGAAGGAAGAAGGAAGGAAGGAAGGAAGGAAGGAAGGGAGGGAGGGAGGGAGGGAGGGAGGAAGGGCAGATATCACAATGTAAAAATAAATTTGGAATCTATAAACTTTCTCACAGCTCAGTGCAGAGAAAGACAGCTGTTCCCTGCCATATCTACATAAGATGGCAAACTTGGTTGAGTACAAAGTTGAGTACAACTTGCTTGAGTACTCAAACTTGATTGAGTACAAGTGCTCAGTGCTTCTGGGAATAAAGCAGTGCACAGAAAAGCCTTTTGCTTTCAGCCATCTAAAAATTGGTAATTAAACCAGGGGAACGACACTCCTGCCCCGATGTTGTTGGCTTTTGCAATAAAGCCTTGCTAGAGTTCTTTCCATGGGCTTTTTGAACATAGCAGTTCTTCCATACTGTGATTTTTGCTGGTGTTTGGTTTGCTTTTTATAATCTTGGGTTGACTGTGATTCAGAGTACATGGAGTTTATTTCCTTATCATTAGATTTCTGAGACCAAAGCAATATGAACAAGAGTTTGTCTAAAATCATATTGCTGCAGGAGGTGGCCCAGAAGGAGATCCCTAAGGCACAAGTTCATGTTCCRTGCATGACACATACACAGGACGAGACTGTAAAATGCAAAGACTGAGTAGACTAAGTTATGTGATTYTCTCATCTCTTCCCTGAAAGGCCATATTTTGAGAATATAGCTGCTTTAACGTGATAGTAGCTGGTTTAGTGCTGCATCCAGTCTGACTGTCAATTTGCATCAGGATACATGGATAAGAATCCAATTCAAGAGTGTGACTTTATAGGGTCAGTAAGCCAAGTTTACAGTTGTTCAACACTAGCAAGTTGTAAAATATAGCAGGTTGTACACCTGAAGTTGTTTTGCTCAGTATATTAACATTCATTACCATGGGTATATATCCTTTTGAATGGTCCACTGTACAAGATCCTGTAGGGAACTGCTGTTTTCCAAGTGAATAAAAAAAAAAAATCTAAGACTGCCATTATTTATGTCTGTGGGGACTTTTCAGAATCCTTAGAAACGTCTAAGGAAAACCATTACTTAGTCTGATGCCAGGTATCATCAGTTGTTATCATCAGTATGTGCTTTGAGTTTAACAATGTCTAAATACATGACTTAGTCATCCATGAGGAGTTCAAAGGAGAACATATGCTATTTGATGCAACTGGTTAGTTAATCTATTACCATTCTTCTAAATACAATTCACTTACTGCARCAATTACAGCAGGTTGTGTCAAGGTCAGATTGTACCTGCTGTGCTGGTAAAGTCACTTGCTAATGACCCTAAGGTCTAAATGAGGAGTGAAGTACAAATCAGTTTCAATGCTTTAAGAACTACCTAAAGTCTTTCCTCAAAGGTTAGCTCATAAATGACCTGAAAAAGTTTAATGAAGATGTATAAGACCATTTATAATGTTATGGATCTTGCCTTCAAGTCCTTTAGAAGCTTGTTCTGGAAGAATTCAGCCTGATTTTTGGACTGGGAGAGGTTCTGATAAGCATCACTTAGAGCAAAGCACACTCAAACCAGGTTTTGATGCTTCAAKTAACTATGATGTTAACAAAAATACCAGGCTGAAAAACAGATCTGTCATTTTCTCAAGGYGTTCTCTGTTCCATGTGGCACCCCAGCCTCCTCTAACGCAGCCTGGGAGAGGAGCTCTTCAACAGCAAGAGACTGGTTCTCTTCTCATGACTACTCTCAGGGCAGAAAATGCTCAAAACTGAAACTTGCCTTGGGCAGGACACAGGCAGGCAGGGTGGAAAGACACTGCTGCTGCTGTGAGGTGGGCATGGGGCAGAGGCCACTGATGTGTTTGCTTCCYACAGCTGATCCCCAGTGTAGCAATGGCAGAAGGGATGGCAGTGCTGCCTCACAGACTGGCTTCTAAGATTTACTTATTTGTGCCATGCCAATGGTCTTGGCCAAAGCGATTAACTCACCTTGGACTTTGATTCCTTGATCTGGCAGGCAGTTTCTTCTCCCATTGTGGCACATTACTAAGGTTTCATGGAGTGCAACAAAACTCTTCAATATTACAGGGAAGAGAAGGACTGAGGCAGATGGTAAATGATTAATGAAATGCCCTAATTTGGCATTGCTAGGAAACTGGATTAAGAGGAAAAATAACTCAGAAGTYTGAGTGAGTTTGGATGTCAGTGATATCAGCAGATTATTTTGAAATTTGTCAGTACAGGTGTGTGATGAAAATATGCTACTTATACATTTTTTGTGCATAATATTTATTTTAAGAAGCCCTAAAAGCTCTGAAGCTTACTTTTTTTTTAAACATTTTTAAAATATCTATAAAATAATTACATAGACTTTAAAGACAACCCACAACAAAGGAAACAGAACCACAATCTAAAATGTGACAGGACTTTTACTGTCAATGTTATGATTAAGTTCTACCTGATTTATACACATCTCTTAGAAAAGCAATAAAAACATACTTATCCGTTTTAAAGTCTCTTCACACATTTGGCTTCCTGTCTCTAATGCCAAGGCAGAGACAAGTTGCTGTGGGTCTGACTGCTCAGCCATGCCTAGATTTATCTTTAGAGAGTTGTTTGTGGTGGGGGGTGGGATTATTCATGTTAACTTATCATGTGAATATCAACATTAGCCCAACTGCTCCAGGGCTCCACTCCAAAAGGTCTAACACTTAATCTTCTGGAAAATTAAAGAGGGTAGCAAAAGCTAAATTTTCAGAGCTGTGATTCTATTTATGAAATGACCTTGGTTCGTCCATGGAGCCCAGATCAGAAGGTATTGCATTTAATAAACAGCAGTTCTGCAAGATCTTTTACTGAGACTTTAGTCCTTTCTAGGAACCTCTTGCTAATGGTAGTTAAAGTGGGCCTGAGAATCGTATGGAAAGGAAAGGAGATACCGAACATTAAAAAATCTGGGCAGTGTCAGGGTCAATGGAGTCCCTAGTCTGCAGCATTACCTTTTGGAAGTTTATGTAGTCTATAATCTTTCCTGAGAACATAATTGAAAAAAAGATGACATTAGATTAAAAAAAAAAAAAAAAAAAAAGGCACTATCAGTACCTTGTATCTTGGCTCTATCTAATAAGCCATTGATCAACTGTCTTGTGACATGAATTTCTTGCATTTCTTCATTCTTTCACCAGAATTTCTTGCAGTTCATGCTTTCACCAGAGTATGCACAAATGATCTAATGGTGTTTAGCCCTCATGATGTGTTGCTAATTATGATTGGTTAGGAAAATTTCAAGTTTTATTTCTGTTGCTTGGTTGGCTAAATGAGACCCATTCAATTTGTGTAACATAAATTTGCTTACACACTCCAGTACCTTTTAAAAGCCTCTTTCTGATACTTTTATCTCYGCCTAGACCTTTGGAATTCACTTTAGTAAACATTCATGCCAGCAAAACCCCAAAGAGCTTTTTTTTTCAGAAAGCAAGCAAACAAATGACATTAACGTGGCTTAAGTAAACTCATTTATAAATATGAGCAAACATTCATGGAAAATTTAACCCCATTACCAGTCTCCAGAGTTTGTCAGTGTTAGATGTGGTCAAGGATGGGAGGATGTAATGGTGTCAAAGGAAAAAAGATGCAGGCACATAAGTGTTGTGTGATTCAGAGATATTATTCACCTGAAATAAGAAATAGGATCTAAAATGCAGCCCCACTCTCTTAAATAGAAGGCACTCAAGCTTGTTTTTGTAGCAGGTTGCAATTTTCTTAAATAGTCTGTTCTACGTGTTCTTTTCCAGCCAAAATATATTATATGTTTCTGTACTTTTTGAAGTGGGTAGTGTAGAGCGGTGTGATTACAGCTTTTAGCGGGCGCTTTTTGGCTGTCTAGATGTCCTTTGGTAATTGAAAACTTGTTTATTGGCATCATTGGCTGSACGGTATTTAATCAGTGTTTCTCCTGGAGGAGAAACTGCTGCATCCCTCGTGCCGGCTGCCTCTCCGCATGGGCTTTGCCTGCTCTCTGGCACGGGCAGGCCTGGCAGGACGAGCGCGTCCCCGGCCRCCCTGGCCACCCGCCAGCAAAGGCCACCCTCATCCCGCCGAGCGCGGCAGCGGGCGGCCCGGCCACGGGTTTAATTGGGAAGCGTTTGCTTAACATCCCTCTGTTCATCAAAGTGGACCCTTGTTAACACTGATCGCTTAGATTTCTGTTTAATCAAATTACATACAGTGTATATGAGGTTTTGCTCTAATTTAAATATTGCCTTTTCATCCTTGTCAGCAGAATGCTTTGGCTTCATTCCCTACTAACCCTGAATGGCAAGAGGAGGTTTTTGTCCAAGACTACTGTTTCTTCACAGGGCAGGAGGAGGAAAATACTGCCAAAAATGACCCAAGAGCCTCTGCACTGGTGTGAGGAGGGTTCAGCAGCTGGGTTTGCCCAAGTATAATCACACTACATTTCTTTCTGGCCCCTTAAGCCACAGCCAAGAGTCTCCTGATGGGAGATTGTTAGGAGAAAGGATGAGTCATCAGATTTAGAGGCCCAGGTGTCTTGCACAGCTCATCACAAGGGAGAAAGGGGTTGGGGCTTGCTGCTGCCTTGCTGCTCTTCTACACTTCTGCAAAGGTAGGAGGAGAGGTGCATAATTGTCTTGTTTGTTTTCTTGTTTTTCTTCATTTGTTGAGTGCTGCAGAGAACTGTCATTCTTGCATACACTCATGTGTAAAGATATGTTGTAAATACATATGGCATATATATGTATATATATATATATAAAATGTCAGTTGAGGTTGCAGGTCAAAAATCATGCAACCTATTCCTTGTGTTGCAGCAAAGTGGGCAGGAACTGGCTAGCAGCCAGTGTACCTGAAACAGGAAAATGGGAAGCTAGTGARTACGATGTATGCAGTTTGTATTCCTGGGAATAGAATAGAGGTTGTACGTGCTGCTGCTCTTGTGTTGTTTGCAAGTTGCCAAAAATTAATTGTTGGAAATGCTCAGGAGTGAATTTTAAATATACTTGTTTATTTGCACTAGAAAATGAGATACATGGAGACATGCCCATACATATACATGCATGGCTATTTATAGAAGTGTGACACAGGATAGACATCGTTTTTCCTGTTTGATGACAGATTCTTCAGAGCTCTGGCACAGACCCAGGCAGGCAAGCCAGACGATAGGATAACTGCTTTCCTCTGCGTATATACCGAGCCCACCTACTCAATTAGTTTGTGTTGRTGACAGAAGATTAGAATAGATGCAGAGTAAGTGGTTATTTATTTATTTTAACAAATTGGTTCATTCTCAGTGCAGCAGCAGAACTGGGCTCTTACTGCTTCTCCCCATCACATCCATCTTTTCTGGGGAGTGGGATCTAGGAAGGGACCTCTCTGCCCTGCTCAAAATGTTACTTTATGCATTTGTTTTTCACCATATTTTTTCTAAGATGCCTTTTAAAACTGATTCTGTCCTCCGCTTGTAAATTTTCAGGTAGTGTCTCGCTGTTGTATGATGCTGCAAATGGAATGTTCCTGTTCTTTCATGGCAAGGATTAGCATGATGAGTATCTCCCCAAATCTTTTTACTCTCTACATCTCCCTCAACTCTGTCTCTTCCGGAGAGAATGAAGCTGTGGTTCCTAAAGCTCCTTTCAAAGTTATAAAAATTAGATTCATATTGTTTATGAAGAGAAGCGTCACTGCTTAGCTTTTAGTTACTCAGACGTTTTCATGCCAAATATTAAAGGCTTTTTTTTTTTAATAAAAATATTTGAAATAGAGAATTCATTGAAAGTATACGAAAGCATTTGTGAAAACATAATCTGTTGACAGAATCTATAGAAGTAGAAAAAGAAACTAAATTTATTAAGCATATTGCTGACTAGAATGTTTTTTTCCCCCCTGTTCTGATATTTAATGATTTTATTAAAGCTTCATGAGTTGCTTGCAATTGCATTCTTAATTTCTACTCTTAGGCAACATTTGGTTTTATCAGCAAGTTGCTAGTTTTCCTTTGCATAATACTTAAACTTTCTCAGTTTGAAATACATACTACCCCCCATTTATTGGAAAATATTTTTGCGGAGGCTATGAATGTTGGTAGAAGAAGGAAAATGGAATGAGATTGAGCTACTGTATGACCCAAATGCAAAGTTGTAAAGCTGGTAGCTTTTATGGTACCTAGTATCTGTTGTAAACCAGATAGAATAATTACAGGTATCCAGAGCATTATGAAGATGGATGAGAAGTAGATTGAGCAGGCAGATTTATTTCTTCATCTTATATGTTTTTTTCCCTTAAGGAATAGCTGCTATTTGTTTCTCCTCTTCTGTGCAGTACCGTTAAATTCTAATATCAGTTCCATTGAAATTAGTGGGAATGGTGACAACCCCTTTCATCTTTGCAAGAAGCTCTTTGTATGCAAATCCATATGCATATATATATGTGTATGTATAAAATCTGTAGTACATATGTGAATGTAGTATGCTCTTGAGGGTTTATGGTGTTTCTCCTTCCTGCTTTATTTCTTTTATTTTCTTGGAAAAGATAGTGGTGGCTACTTCTGACAGTGGTTTGCTATATTTTAGATAAGATCTTTGATACCTTGGAAAGAGAACTCCCTCATGTACCTTATGAGATACCCAGCAGTGTCTCTTTCTTATGTCTCTAGACTRTATCTGAAAAGCTGCTTTGCCAGATGGCACTGAAGATCTGTAACATTTAAACATATTTTTGGCAGCCCTGTGCATGCATAATATCCTGAGTGAAATATTTTTGCTTGCCAGGCCAGGCTAAAAAAGTGTGTAAACTTCAAAATTATATCAAGTGACGCATGAATATCTTCCTGTATTGTCTTGGTCAAGTACCTACAGAGGTCTTGCTTTAACTACTAATACACAGTTGAAACAGAAGTATCAGTCTTTTCTACAGTTGTCTGCCACTTAGCAAAAATGTGACAAAAATGAAAACTTCTGACAGTTCTTCTAATATCTTGGGTTTTCTGATCCAGGACTGCAAAGCAAAACTTACCTATAATGTGTCCATACTAGAGAATTTTCAAGCTAGGGTAGGTGAGGTTATGAACCTTTCTGCTACTCATATATCCATTTTCCCCTTAGTGGTAGCACATGGTTGAAACCTCCATTTTATAGGAGATCATTTGAGAGTTATATAAGTAATCTGACCTCTTTGTTCATCTGCGGCACACAATTAACATTATTTAGCACATAGTTGCGTTTGGTGACATTCCCTAAGTGGTTGACATTCACCAAAAAGAATAACATTGTTAACCCAATGGAAATTCACAAGGAAGCAGACATAGAAAATACTGCAAAATGCTGACTGAAATATCAAAGCCTAGCTGGTCCCAGGTGTTGTCATACTGCAGCACTCATTTGGCTAGCCGATAATTTGCAACAGCTTGCAGAACAAAGACCTGGGATTGAGTTGGATGCCTGTTGCTCTTCAGTGCTATTGAGATCTGTAGTCCGTCTTTTCAGTTGATTTTTCTACTTGAAATTCCAATCACAATCTTGTAAAAATGTACATGATTTTGAAATCATTGCTACCAACATCTTCTAGTTTACTCTTGCATCAAGTATATTTAGATTTAGCCGTATTTCAGCAAGAGGTAACATTGTTCGGTTTACTGTGAATACTCAGGCATGAATTGTCAATGGCAAAATTCCTTCAGAGACGTGTGCTGCAATGCCTCATTTCTATGCTTTAGATCTATCCATTCAGAGGTACAAGTTGGGTGGCAAGGCTTCCAACATAGTGCATGGAGGACTTAAACTCAAAATGGGACTCAAGGCAGCAGCCATGAATTGCATGGAGACCAAGGAACACTAAGTGAAGGCCTCAGGGAGTCATTTTTCTCTTCTCAGCTTGATGCCTTTTCCATCCTTTCAAATTTCRAGGATAGCAATGCTTGAAATGCTTAAATGCTTAAAATACACATAAAAGGGGAAGAACTCTTCTATATAACAGTGTAACACTTAGCATGCAGGCTCGTGTTCCATTCTGAGTTTCTTCACAGACTTTCTAGTACTTCAATTCATTTTTTTCTAGAGCAGATTTAAGTAGGTATTTCTACCTCTTGGGAGTATGCCTATCAAATCAGCTAGTCAGCACAGTGGCACGCTTTCCTCTCCTCGTGGTAGGGCCACAGCATTTCTGCTTCTGTATTTTATATTAAGCAGCTTAGTTTTTGCATCATCATGATATTCTGCTAATTGTAAAGCTGTTGAGCCTTGTTGTGTCTAAATACTCTATTGATTCCTAAATTTTTCAGTTGTAAGTGATCTTGGGAAAATTCAACTGGAGCGAATAGTGCTAAAGCACCTCCAGGAATAAATAGAAGCTGAATGGACATAGTAGGTATCTAAATGTCTTAGGCACAGGTCCATGATTAAACAAACTCCTAGCCAGTGACCATTTCTGCTTTTCAGAGCTACTTTTTCTGCCGAAAGCTCCTTGATCCTGATATTTTATCTGCAACTCTTTCATAAACTGCAGTTCAGCCAATTCTTTTCAGGCTTGAAGTCAAATGAAAAGACACAGTTAAGAAAGATAAGTAAATCTTAAGCAAAAGCTGGAGGTGAGAATGGGGGAGATAAAGGATCATGAAAAGAAAAAAATACCCACCAAAGTGTAAAACTCTCCAGGGAAGAGGGGAAGAAAAAAAAAACAAAACAAAACAAAACAAAAAAAAAACCAAAAAACCAATAGCAAAGATATAAAAGAATTCTCAAGGTAATGGTTGAAGTACAGCTAATTCATAGAGAGGATGGAGCTTAAAAGAATTAAAGTAAGTACTATAGATGAAAAGATTCAGGGAAGACAAGATGATCAGTCATCCAGTCATTTTATTCTTCTTTACTGTTTGAACCTTGGTTSATTTGTTATTATAAAGACCTGAATACCAACCCGTATTTTATTCTGTGGTTATTTCCAAGTCCATTGAGACTTGACAACTTCAGAAGTATATTCATAGAAAAAGCTTTTCTTAGGGGAGTGTGAACAAATTTAAATCATTTTGCATTGAAAAGAGGTGAAACATACAGTAGCAGGTTAAAATGTGGCTTATAAYGGTTGGCAGAGCTAAATCAAGAAATCTGAAAATACTTTGGACATTTCAGTCAAGTTATCTCCAACCACTRCTTTGTGGATTTACTTAATATGAGTTATGTTTTTTAGGCTGTAGGGAACTGGTATTCATTTTGACCGAAGGTAGTATTCACAAGTGGCATAGTGAGCAATACTCCTGTATGTTGCACCTGTGTTTGAGATTTTGTTTTTAAGGACCGGTGAAACACAACTGTATCATAATGGAGGCCTGCCTCCAGAAACTTAATCTACCATTGCCCCTAAAATAAAGGAAAAATTGTGTCTTCTCTGATGGTATGGGTGTGATGGCTTGGGTATGGGACTCTTCCATACAAGGGATTTTTCTGTATAATGTCTCATATGACTTTGAAGCAGCAGTTTAAACACCAGTGTCTTTCATCTACCACTGAGCTCAAAACTCAATAGGAATTAAAAGCCATCTGCCCCCAGTTTTCATGGAAGTAAGAACCGTATGCTTAATATGTGTAGCTCTGCATTCTCTGCCTAGCGCAGACTTCAGCAGAAACCAAGAAGGAAGAGCACTGGGTTTCAGGAGAGGATCATGCTTCTTGACTCTTGAGCAACATGCCAATTTCTGTTCTTGTTTTAAGCATTTGGGGTCAGTGATGCTGTGCCTTGCACATAGGGTCTCTCTCCCTGTCTTTAATCAAACTGAATTTGAGCTCTGCTCAGACAGAATAACTTTCCCTCCTGCTCTGTGGTTTAAGACTAAGGCAGAAAATTGTAAATATCCTGAAGAGTGGAGGAAAGACATTTTTGAGGGGGAGCAAAACATTGTTTTGGAGAGATTAGAGAAGTGTTGATGAACCAGAGCCTCCGAGAACATTTCTCCCTCGCAGCTCTCAGCCTGGGACCGCACAGTATTGTATGTTTGTATATATAACTCATGTAGCTATCATGATTTCCTTAATACTAGTATGTCATTTTCTGATTAATCATATCTTCAAAATCTCTGTTTCTGTTAGGGACATATTACTCCACAAATGTGTAATTCAATCTCCTTAGCATAGGTGTTGCAGTGATGGTTTCTGACCTCCATATGTGCTTATTATAATCCACTCTTTGTAAAGGAACAGCAAATAATGATGAAAGTTCAAAGTGGTAAAAATTTTCAAGCAACCAAAAACATCAGTCTTCTGTTCTGCATTTTGCACAGGCTCTGAAGTGAATATATGTTGTAGATTGTTTTATTCCTTGATATTCAGAACCCTATATATTTTAAATATACTCCTTGCTATAAGCTCTGACAGGTGCATTCCATTGGAATCATGAAGCTGTGACCAGGAGAAGAAATCTCACCAGCACAGAGAGGCAAACTTAAGCTTATGAAACTTACCACAGGAATAAATAAAATGACTCTTTGGTCATTTGGTGAATGCACCTCAGTGCATTCACCAAAGTCAGCTCTTTGAATTGACTTTTCCTCGTTAAATTTCTCATGCAAACACACACACACATGCACACACACACCTTTTTATCTTAATTTTCTGATCTCTGGAGAAGGAAAAAAGACTTTAGCTATTTATTTTTATATTCATAATTCCTTAAATTCTTTATTGTAAATTCCAGAGGTGTCTGAATATTGTGATGGTAATCAACTTTTAAGAAACAGAAATAAAACCAGTAACCAATGCCATCATATTGCTAAACCTAGAGGGCGAAATATATATATATATAGCTGTTTATTTTATAATAGAATAGAATTAAAACTTATCATGAGGTCCCTTAGCTTAGTGCTGTATCTGTGGGTGCATATAACATCTGGAGTAGTTATGAAAATCAGTGTTGTTTTTTAATTGTTGATAAAAACAGGCATTATTTTAATTCTATCTGAATGACATTGGATCAATGTTTTTGACTTCTAGAAAGAGTATCCAGTTCTTTCCAAAGAGCATGACAGACTAAACCTCTGATCACTGTTGAGGAAAAAAACTAGAGATTCTTTCTCTTCTCTTTGGGAAACTGTGCATGGGATGAATATTGATTCTCTGACATTGGTGGGCAAAAGAACTTACCTCAATTTTTCTAGTGAGAATTTGCCTCAAATTCAGAAACTGTCATTGCGAACAAAGATTGATGTAGCCTGGGACTGTAATATTGAACTTCTAATTTTTTATTACAATTCCTGATGTATCACTCAAGTAAGATTTCCTTTTTGAAGTGGGGCTATGGATCACTGTCAGAAGTTGTTTCTGCTTGTAGTTTTAAATTCTTCACTTTTGTGTACTTAATGGTTTTATTGGTGGTTAGCTGTAATAAGATACCAGCTGCTGTTTCACATGCATCACTTCTTTTTCACAATACATCAAAAAAACATTATTTGTGGAAGAATGCAATGGCACAATACCCAGAATATTTGCCTTTAGAGTATTTTTAATTTCTGGAATCCTTGCTACTGCAGTGACTTTATATCTTTTAAAAACCTAGTAAATATAGCCTGGTGTATTCACCTGTTCATTTCTTTATGCATAATCCTAATCTTTATTTTGCTATATAAACCTAAAGAATCATCTAGATAGAAAAAGCATTTAATCTGTRTAGAATGTTCTTGGTTTAAAACTAATTGGACAGGGTATAAAAGGTCGTATGTTCTTACCTGGCTGCAGCTGTGACAGCCTGTGATTTGCTTATGAAGTATCTGATTCCACAGTTAGAGGTAGCTTAATGATCTTAATTATTTATATATACTTCCTCGGTTTCCTTATTCTGTAATTGTAGTTTAAATCCCAATTTTATGCCATGTCTTAGCCTTGCAGGCTTTTTCATACTCTCATTGGTTTCTTGCATGGTAGCATAAAGAAAGCACAAGAAGAAATGAAAGTACTCCTTGCCAGTCCTCCTTGCAAAGGTATAGGGAACAAGAATGGAAATTACACCAGGGAGGAATTTCTTCCATTATATCAGTGTGTTTGGCACCTCGGTGTATCTGAATTCCAAAATGTATCCAGACTTTTATGGTCTTTCAATAGTAAAAAGTGTTTCTCTTTTCTTTTCCCTGTAATACACATCYGAAGGATCCTGCAGTTGATTGTGTTTATAGTATTGGTCTTTTTTGTTTTGTTCTGTTATTCAGTGAAAATATCAAGGAGATTTATTTTTGTCTCTCTGAAATAGTTCAGGTTAAAGTCAAAATAAAGACAACCTCTTATTTCACAGCCTTCATTCACAGTGCTGCAAAGAGTTGTTCCATTTATGTTCCATTCACAACACCTATCCTATGCCAAATAGTATTGGTTTAGTGAGGACTGGCATTTGAATGAAGTTACTTGTTCTATTTTCTTTTTAATTTAATTTTATTTTTAATTTTAACATAGAAACTTGCCTATTTCGCTACAACATTTTTGTTAAGTACTCATGATGGAATTTTAGGAGGCTTGAGAATCAAGTCAGTTCAGCATCCAAAACACTGAAATCTTGATCCATCTGTTAAGCTATTACAATTCATCTGTAATTGCTTGCTACATTTCACTAGTTAGTTTTTGTCTCAAGCACCAGATATTTGTCTGTATAAAATTAGCCACTAAAAGTCTTACTTTGGGGAAATGCAAAAAATTCGCACTTTTGGCATTTGAAAATCCACATTGAGTACTCTGTGAAAGACCCTCTGTTCTTGTCACCAGAATATACCCAGCTCACTGCTCTGTTATGTGGATTTATATTTGTGAAAAAGGAGCAAAAACTGCAGAGTTGCATTGGAACTTGTGTTACTAAAGTGTGGACTGTGGAAGGAGGTCTTGTATATTTCTAGCTTAAATAAACACAAAACTCCAATCASTTGCATCTCAGCAAAACCAAAATGACCCTGGTCACAATGATAAAAGATAATGCACATTGGTAGATTTGTCCAAGGCAAAATTTTAGAATAAACAATCAAAGTAAGCAGACGGGCATTTAAATGTCTCTCTAGAATTCACACATCACTTAAAAGCCTTCGATTATAAATCTGAATAATACTAAATAAATCAAATCTGACAGTCATTTCTACTAAATACCTTCTGCTGTGATCTGAATACCAGCTGTCTGATACTTTCAAATATGAAGGCAGGTTATGGAGATGGATTACCTTCATCCCACCTAGAAAGGTGAAAATGGTGTTCTCACTTTCAATTCTGTTTAGGTGATAATTAACTAGGAATAAAGTAGTAAAGATGGCACAGCCATTATATGAAATTACAGTCCTGCCATTAGTCTGCTTATTGTATTGAAATCCGTGATAGTTTAAAGTCAATAGGATCTATGAGATGGAGAGAATTTGATTCTTACTGGGTGTTTTCTTATGTTCTTAATCCTCCAGTATTTTCACAAAGAAATGTCTGATGAATTAGAGCTTGAATTATTTACTGGAGCAAAATAGAGAAATGACAACCTCCGTAATAGTTCTCAAGCACGAATATGAAGATTTTCTCTCTAAGGTAGAAAGAATATTGATAGACAGATGAACTATCAACTGGGTCTTTCAGACTAAGGGAGCTGTAAATTGCCCTATTTCAGCCTGTTCACTTGTAGCTTCTACAGCTGATTTGTTGTTGGGGATTGTTGGCTCTCCAACGTGTGGCTTTCTCTCTGGGGAACCTCCAAAGTGTCCTCATATTATACAGATTTTAAAAACTGCTTATAATTTTTTCCCAGGCTGCGTTTCTGTATTTTATGAATCACTGATACAAAAGCAATTTTGAGCAATATTTCACCSTAGCCAGTAAGGCAGGACTAATGCACAAAATTTTAGGAAAGCCAAATGGCATTAGTGTATTTTTCTTCAAATAGCTGATTATGTTAATATGTAAAGATGTCAGTTCCGAAAGCTAGACTTCATTAAATATTGATCTGTAGCTTRCCTAGCTTGTCCATACTTTAATAGACAAATAAATGAAAAATTCTAAAAGTTGTTAGTCTGTATGAACCATTCATGATTTTGCTAATAATTTTCAGGAAGACTGCTGCCGACATGCCACCTTGGGGGTAAGCTCAGTCATTTACTTACTTTTTGATGTGTTTGAAATAGCATTGTCAGAACAGAAAAGATGCAAATCAATTAAAAATCTTCCCTTTGCCCAGCTGGAATAATTTACCAACATAGACACCCTTTGATGCGTTCAGTTTTATTATGAAATAAAACACTGCGCATTTCTTACAGCTTTTGACAAGATTCATTTTGAATCTTTGTGTCAGGAGATGTACAAGTGTTATCTGTAAATGAGAAATGCATGCGAGGTACTCAACTAGTGCTGAATTTCAATGAACTTTGTGGTTCTAATGTCATGAAGCTCTGTCAAGTGTTAACAGAAATTAAAGGTAAAATTCATATGGAGCTTTCACAAATCACAGCCTTATCTGTCAACATTTTATAATAACCTAACAGTTATGATCTATCAAGGTATTAAAGTGCAATTCTGAGCCCCAGAGGAAAAATCATAATGTTCTCAGACCAGTAAAATAACAATAAATATTTGCATTGAGCAGCATTTTCAAGCTTTCCCTTCAAACTTCTCTCACTAATTGCATTTCAAACCAGTTCTATTACAAATACTGAAAGTAGACAGGAAAAACACTGAAACTGTTACAACTTTACAATACTTTAGATAACACTAGTTTATTTAACATTTCTTTCTTCTTGCATTTTAAAAAATAAAGCTAATTTTGAATTTTTGATAAGATAGCTCTCTTTACAAGCACATTAAACTGTGGCACTCCAATTCTCATTTAATAGATTGAGAGACATTAAATACATGAAAGCATTCCGTATTTTCAGGCAACACTTATCTTTCTGTAAAGACCTCAGTTTTATCAATCTAGATTCTGTACAGAAATACACAGCTTTATATTCAACTGCTGGTTTTGAACTTTGAAACTATGTGAGGCCCATCAAGTTCACTGTGCTTATTCAAAACTGCATTAATCTTATTTTCTGCTGCTGAAAACATAAAGGCTGGTTAGAGCTAGATTCTGCGTTTCAGACTGACTTTGCCCCTGTAAGGTTTCAAAGGGCCRGAAGCCTTCAGCCCTTCAGACCGACTTTACCCGGCTTCTTGCTGTGCAAAATCATGGAGAAATTCAACTTAGGACAGCGTCTCGTTGGAAATACCATATTAAAAAATTATCCATGAATATGGATTAATAATTTTGCTAATGCCTTTTCTCTGAGTTGTTTAGTTGCTCGGTGTGTGGAAAACTGAAGTTCACTTTTATAATTGTACTAATTGTATATAGCAAGTACAACTAACTCTCAAATGGGTAGCCTAATATTGGAAATAGGTGTATTTGGAAAGGCATCTCTTTCTCAAGCTTTAGAGGAGAAGCATAGAAATTCTAGGAATTGTTTACACTGGGAATCTCAGGTCGAGGGTTTTTGCCTAGCATGGTGAGTAGGACATGTGCTTTAGAAACACAGGCTCAGTCCTCTCTAGCTGGAGGTAAATGCTGAAACTCTATTTCCCATGTGTCAAGTGGAAGTTGCTACCAGCTGGTCTATTTATTAAAAAGCGGAAATTCTTCTCTTAGAGGAATCTGTTCTTTCATTTCCTTTGTATTTCTTACAAATGAAAAAGGGTGCTTTTTTGGACTTTTCATTTCTGCAACAAAAATCCTAGTCATTTTAAGTTTTGTTTGCTCTAAACCATTTTTAGGAGCCTTTGAAGAGCTGTTTTTTGCTGCTTTTCCTCCCTACATATACCAAGTGATATTTTTTTTCTGCGCTGTGGCCAATTTAGAATCAATTTTGTTTAATTGTAAAATTTCCCAAGGATATATTCTGCACTCTGTACGTAATTTGGATCTGTTTAATGTGAGTCACTATTTTAAGAATTTTCATATTTGATATCTTTGCTGCTGTCATCAATTCATGAGAGGCTTTACCTTTTGCTCAAGAACACTATTTAGGAGAAAGGCACTAAATGTTCTATTTCTTTAGAGAAGAAACTGTTCCATGGCATGGACCTAGAAAAGTGAGTGGCTGAGCAATGCTTTCTTTAAACKGGTGCAACGAACTCATTATGTAGAAGTCTTCTTGCATGGAGTTGCTTGCATGTTATGGAAAATGTTCTCCATGTACTGGGATAATCTCACTAAAACCAAAGCTGAACTGAAGGAATACCTAGGGGAAAATGTCTTGCCTTCATTATATTCCTTATTCGCAAATCTCAAGATGCTTCCTGCAGCTGCCAGCAGCTCCATCACCTCAGAAGCTTGCACGGGTCTGCAATGTTGCTCTGAGGATTTTATCAGAATGTGCTTGTTTTGTTAGACATATATTTCTGACTGAACTTCATCTCTCTTGGTTTGGGGGTTTTTTGGTTGGTGGTTGGTTTGTTTTTTTCCCCTCAAGTATTTCACAAATTTCTTTTCATCTGTGGAAAAATCCAAATAAGTTAGTAATARAAAAATGCAGACAAATTGATTCCTGTAATAATTTTAAAAATACTTAATAATGTTTGTTTCTGGGGAATGATGATCTACAGTCTCTTCACTATGGGAAGTGAAGAGAAACTTCATATGTGAAGTTTCATATATGAAAGCAAAACAAGAACATCTGAGAAAAAAGTTCACAGTTGTCACTTTAAACAGTTTTTTTGTTGATTTTTTTTTTGTTTTGTTTTTTGTTTTTTTTTTCAGAATGAGTTCAGGGTTATGGTCCCAGCTTTGAGACTGGAAACTAGTAGAAGGTAAAACTATAATTAGCTTAATGCTTGGACTCTCTTTCATTGCCTAAGGAGCTCTTGGTCACAGAGAGTTGCTAGAAGGAAGGAGATTGCTTTCAGGCTGTGCTTGTTTTTGTTTTTTTTTCTTTCTTTTTGTCTAAGAACTGCCACAGTACTACAGAAGTTCTAAGACCTACAAAAATAACACTGTAAATGTATTCCAAAGCCTGTTATTTCAGATGGCATTTCATGCCATACCATACCAGATTTACAGTAACCTGAAGGTATTATAAAACTGGGGAGTTTTGGAGAAAAAAATGTCAGATGTGTCCCATATAATTCCCTTTGCAGAGTTTCACTCTGAGATTATTATCTTTGAAGGAGAAAGAGATTCTGCTTGGAAGGTTGAAAATGGAGAGTGGAATTTAATAGTGTCCAGGAAAGGCTGCAAAGATACCTTCGCACATGTGAACATTCAGTAATTAAGAAAATCATGTTTTTCAGCAGAAACAWTAAATCCCCATTTAAAAACCTTTCTCTGCTTTTGTAGAATAACCTTTCCAAATATGATTGCAATCTTTGAAGTTATTTTTGACATCCTTAAACAATGTGCTAAGTTAGAATTTTCAAATTGATGTGTTTTGTGTAATATCTTATATAACTTACATGCTCAGTTTTGAAGTATCTCTGTTTTGGCAAATATTGGACATCATAAATTGCAAGATACCAGAAACTAGTATTTTGTGACATAATTTTGCAGTTAATGTCTTTTCCCTTAATGGTATTAGTGGAGATAAAAGTAATACCTGAGGCTGTATACTATTTTTACTCATAAGAATTATGCTTGATTGTAATGTAAAATGCAGAAGAGAATTTGTGGATAGCAAGCCCAGGAGCTTGGACTCTTACAAGTGTGCTGGATTGCAGAATATTAAATATTTTTCACTTTGAGTTTTCACCTATCTGCAGTGGTAATAAATATGTTGCCAGGACTGGTTACCGCGTGCTGTCTGGTGCCTCACTTGCTTGRCATTCCTGTGTCTGAGGCTCTCTCTTTGGTTTGTTGGACTTGAAGGAGTCAAAAAAGCAAAGGATTGTGGAATGAGGGGCAGTAGTTTTGCTTCTCATCACCAGATAGGCATCTAGAGGCTGTGTAAGCTTTTAAACTGCAGGAAGCTGGAAAGAGCTTTGGGTTTGCAACTACAGAAACAGGTGAATTTCAGATGTTCCAAAGAYTTGTGATTTGCATAATTCCATTTCCTCCAAACTCTTCCAAGTTTGCTATTTTGGCTAAGAGGCTTTCCTGTAACTAAGTGCCCAGGATGGGAATCTATTTAACAAAAACCAGGAAGTCAGATTTGGTACCCACGTGGTCCTAAAACCAATTCACTTTGATTTTACATTAGTATTGCCTTTCTAAAGGTAGTTTATAGGACAAGTTTGATTTTAACTCACTGATTCACTGAGCTTTCACATTCTATTAAGGTTTCAATGAGCTTGAACACAACAGATAAATAAGCATTTCTTTGTCATCAAGCAGCTTTTGAAGCTTATTGGTAGTGCCAGTCCTTGCTTCTGTTGAGATGACCGCTATGGCTGCTGAACCCAGAGGGAAATGAAACCAAAAATACAGATGAGATGAAAACTATGTTAAAGAGAAATATTCCAGTGTCCAAATTCACCCAGTAGTGTCAAGGATACATAATGAGGAGGCAATAARGAAGAACTTGAAGGAATAAAGGATCTGACAGTATCTATTGAACAGATGGCACATAAATAGTCAATTATATATCAAAAGTGCTGATGKGTTTGGGGATGTTTGTAAAATTAATTACACACACATACATATATATACTTTTTAGTATATATGTATATATGAAAGTGTTAATTGAAAACATAATTGTTGATACCTTGTATTTAGATAAGCTGAAAAACGACCCCAATGATTTTGATGCCCAAAGCCTACACTAGGATCAGGAGTTTTGCAGAGCTTGGGCATCTCAGCCTTACAGCAGGCCAGGAGTCCCTGCAGCGCAGAGGCCCCTGCAGCCCGTGAGCTGTCCCGAGCAGGGAGCTCGCTCCCGGTGCAGCCCCGCTCTCCCCCTGGAGCGGGAAACCTCCAACCTCTGCAACATCATCCCGTCACTATGGAAACCAACGCACTGCTACGATTGCTGCACTGGGGGTAAACAGGTAAGCTGCTAATCTGGCACTGTGACTGGAATAATTCTATTGATTCCAGGGCTAACGCTGAAATCCTTTAATTCACTGCAGGATGGAGAGAAAAGGTGGAATGTAAAACAGGAAAGCCTATGTTTAAACATAAATGTCTTCAGTTCTTGGTAAACACCGCTCAGGGAGCGGCGCGGGGTGGTGAGCGCTCGGTTTGTCCTCCTTCCCGCAAGTCCTTTGTCGGGGTGGCAGTGAATGAGCTCTAGCTCCTGCCTGCTGTGGCTTTGTATTTGGGATTTTTGCTTTTGAATCGCTAAATCAAACTAAACCCAGTGCTCAGTCTGTGCATAAACAAATCCATATGTTACCTGTTTCTCCAAAAGGGAAAAAAATAAAAAACCCCACAAGGTGGACATTTGACATGTGTCACTGAAAAAAGGTCTTGGGCAAATCTGTTCTTAGTTCCAGGTTTATGACAGAAGCTGGAATCATGTAAAAACTCACCTAGTTCTGCTGATTTTTTTTTCTTTTTTGTCAATTTATGAATGGTTTCCTTTTGCAAACGATTGACAACAGTGTCAACTTGAGCACTGTCAGAGTTTGGTTCAGCACTGTCCGCATTTTGGACAGAGTTTTGGTACAAAGAACAAGGCAATGTGGACCTGTCAGGAGCGAACGTGACAGCAGACACCAAATCTGTTCATCAACACTGTTCTYCAGTCTCCTTCTGCACCCTTTGAGGTTTTCCATGTGAGGAACTTTTTCTATATCTCTGCGATCAATATGAGATGCAAACAGGGAGGAAGCATTCAACAGCTTCTGTGCTTTCTATTTGAAAAAGGTCTGCTGTACTTTTCTGTAGCTTCTGCTTCATACTAACTTCTTTAAAGAACTCTGAAAAGGAGTTTCACTGTGCTTTCCTTTTAACACTTACATTCAATTATTTCATTTCTAGTGTTTTTCCCTGCTTCCTGTTACAATCTTACAGCTTCCATCCTCTTTTGCCATCTAGCCATCTTTTTTTTTTTTTAAGTTCTTTTTTGAAGGGAGTATATAAAGTTATAGTTCAGTTATTTCTGGACAGCAATTCATAGCAAACTCACAAAGATAACGACATGAGACATAACACCACTGGATGGGAACTGTCCCTCTCTCCTTCACCATCTGCTGGAGGGGAGTAGCAGGCAGACTTCTTGTTTTACCCCACTATTGGTGACATCTGCTTTCAAACCAACTCTCTAGCCTCATGGGGAAAAATAAATACTGTCTCCAGAGATTCCSTTATCTTAAAAGATCCTACGTGGTTTTGTCTGAACATGGAGACCTTCATTTAGTGTGAGGGCTTTATTGATTGATTGATTGATTGATTTTTGCCTCCCCAGAAGTCCATTTGGGGCATATTTCCCTATCATTCTTAACAGCAAGCAATCTTGGTGTTAAGAATCCTAAAACCAAGTTGAAAACAAACTTATTCTAGCAAAGTGTCAAATTCCTGTTAACATATTTGGAAGCAAAGCTATGAAAGAGAAAACTATGCCAAGGAAACAGAATTCTAGATGGTATTTAAGAGATAGGTCGCTTTCCAGATGCCCTTCTTTTTTGAGGGGCAGTTGATGTAGCCACTRGTGCCCTCCACCTCCTATTTGACACCTTTTGCTATAGTGAAATGCCCTGCATATTAAAGCAGGATTTGCAGCCTGTTTGCATTACGGGCTTCAGTCCTTTGCTAAGGCAGTTTCTCTCTGGCCCTTCTGTCACACTTTATTTCTCCRGGCCTGGGCTCAGGAGTGTTTACCTTTCTTTCATTCAGTCAGTCCTTGTATAGGCTACCGTCGATGTTTRCACTCTGAGTGGTATTAGGAAATGGCAAATCCCAGTTGTCCTGGCCAAAATTCCTAGCGCAAACAATGTTTATAGTTCAGCATATGTGGGKTTTTTTTATTATTTTATTTTAGTCAGTGAGAAAAATAACCAATCCAAWTTGCCTATACTCCTAACGGAATTGCCTAAATAATGTGCTTTGGGGCACTGCTGGATGTTCTGGGGAACCTGACATTGCCTGAATATTTCTCTTTTACTGCTATTGTTGCTTTGACAGCTTTGATTTTTATAGCTGCTTTAATCATGTGTATCCTATTCCTTCACCTCTGGCATTTTGCAAATATTCCATTTCTCAGTTCCTGCTACCATAACTACCTTCATCAAATTATAATTCATCAATCTCCTTCTCCCACATCCATAAGGGAAACCCCGAAAGGAGACCATGTCAGCTAAACAAGAAAATGCTAAATGTTTACATGGTAGAAAATATATTAATTAAAAAAAAAAAAAAAAAAAAAAAAAAAAAAAAGAGAAAAATTAGGTATATAAGTTAATGTGGCCCCAAGGCAACATTGGCAGTAACTTATGCACTGACATGTTAAGCAAGCTTTATGAGCCTGTTTATTGTTAACTCAACTATACATGGAAAAAAAGAGGCCCATCAAGTAGGATACCACAATGGACTTTGTTATCTTAAACATACAGAGTATAGATCATATGAGGAACATTAACATTTTATTTATATTTTTTCCCTAAAAAAAAAATCTTTGCAGGCTTTTATTTTTCTTATGCATAACAGTTGATTAACTTCCTATTCCAGGCAAAACTGAAGGAGTTACTGGCTGGATTAGAAGAGTACACAGAGTTGTAAACACTACCAGGAGCTAAGGAGAACAGTAGCTGGCAGAGCTTCTCACAGTTCCTGCTTCTCAGATAGTGCCATACGTATTCTTCTTCATCACTGGTCAGCTTTTAAGTGAGGTGGGTAAGTACAGGGACACAAAAATAWTGCTGCGTTGAGTTATTCTGCAACATACAAAGTATTTTCTGCTAAGCTTGGTCTTTGAGCAGGAGAGGAGGATGTGGAGACATCCAGGATGTGGAGACAAGCAGATTTCTTTTAGCTCTTGTCCCCTTGATACTTTTCTTAAAAATCTCTTGTTCTAAATTAGAATGAGAAGTTCAGCAGAACAAAACCAAGTTTGAGTGTTTTCCTGCAACACCCCCAAAGTTACTGTCCTAGATGATACCTAATAGTAAATGTCATCAGGGTCTTCCCTGATATGCTGCCAACCCGTTCTGTGCAGGAGGTTACAGCTAGAAATGGACTCCTGCAGTGTAGAATATGTCCATGAGGCTATTGGAGCCAAGAAGCAGAAGCAGACAGACACCTTGCACTGCAGAAGGTGCCAGGAGAAAGTGAGAATAGTGCCTGGGGGAAGCTGCCGTGTCATTTGCCYGCAGAAATAGATTAATTTCACAGGGCGAAGTTCCAAAGTTGAATCCTCTGATATGCTGGATTCCTAGGTGACTCTGTTCTCACTGGTAGCATAAGCATTCAAAATTTGTGTGGTAGTACTGGAAAATAAAGAGATCAGATGAATTAATTACATTCATCTTCTCGATTCTGACCCGAGATAATATTATACCACTTCTCTTTCTGTGTTCTTTTTTCACAATCTTATCCTTCTTGAGTCAGAAGGGATTCTGTTTGGGTCCAAGTCAGTTCTTTTGATGTCTTTTGAATGTAGCAATTTGTCCAATATGGTCAGAAGTAGGAAAATATTCTTTTCTATGAATGTAAAGATGTTACATTTACTTGCTCTAGTTCTGTCTAAAAGCACAGATCAAGCGGTTCTAAAAAAATCAAAATAACTGAGTACTGTGGAGCCTGATTCATCAACAGAATAATCTATACAGGTTATTGCTCAGTTAGTAGCATTCTTAGAAGATGCACAATATCCAAAGAGAGAGAGTTTAAAAAAAAAAATCACCATTTGAAAGGATAACTTCAAACTGTGATGTAAAATGAGCAAGTATTTTTCCAGCAGTGGCTGAGTTACAAATCTGACCAGAGCATGTGAAATACATGCAAAACAGTATGCTGTTAAGTTTTTCTCATTAGTAAATCATTAATGAATGAGAGCCGTTGAGTAACACACCTTCTGTGGAGAATCTCCAGCATCTTACCTCAAGCATAATCAACAAACAGAAGAGGGTCCATTAAATCCTTAATAATAGATGAAAGAATCAATTGATCTAAGTAGTAATTTAAATTGCACAGAAGTATTAGAAATGTGGAGAAAGAGCTTGACTCCTTGTCGTCGCCCTAGTCCTTCCCTTAGAAGTGATGTCCTCCCTMCATGAGATCTAGGGGAGTGACTTGCAATTAGTAAGAGACCTTAAGCAGCTCAACATGCTATGATGACATTCAAGAGGGCTTATTATAGTTGCATAGAATATTTAGTTGAACAAAGTGGTAATAGGAGATCTTTGCTTTACAGTAGCTTGTCGATGCTACTTGTGCTACTACTTATGCTTGGCCATTTCTCTGTTATATTTTATGTAACTAATTTTTCCTAAGGTGTTGAAGGCTGGTATGTCACTTCCCTACTATGGTCATGCACAAGGCATAATGCCTTGTCTCAAGATTCATTTATTATAATGAGGGGCTRTTACGCTTAATTGTGATGTACTTTTGAAGTAAAATAGCCCTTCTCTTTATGAGGTAACATCCTTACTGAAATGCAAAAATTATGGAATGATTTAAAACTACCAATTTAAATTAATTATTTTAATTTAAAATTTAAAACTACCAATGTTGTAGATGAGACAAACCTTTTCAGCAATGGTCTGTGCATCATCTGCATCTTGGAGGTGGGCACCTGAATGTCATCGATTGGCTTGATGCAACAGGGGAAGTGTTTTAAAAGTTTTGAAGTAATGGTGCATGGAGGGAGGAGATGAATACAAAGTTAAATACAATTCAAATGTTGTCATCTCTGTAAGGCTAAAAGGAGTTTGTAAAAAGCATTAAAAAATTACTTTTCCTTCTCTAGTAAGTAAATATTTCTCTGAAATATGTGGGTGATTGATTTTATGGACAAGAAGGCTTCATTATACGCAGCGATTTTGTAATCATTAAATTAGCAGCTTGGTCCTGAAGATTATTATAATAATTACATGGCTACAGGTGACTCCTTACATTTAATTCACTGTGAATGCCTCAGACTATGTTAAAAAGGATTCCCTTCAGAGACAGCTCATTCCTTTGCCAGTCCATTTTAATTTGTGACATTGTTTGTTGATTCGTTGATTCACATGGTCTTTCTATCTGCTCTTTTAGGACAACAGTCCAGACTCTGAAGGGACGTCTTTGCAGACTTCACTGCTTTTTTATTCTCTTCTATATTAGAAAATCTATCTTTTATTTACCAGTGCAGCTGAGCATAAGCACAGGTAAATACAGTTTCCACTGTGTGCATTATAGCATGTCCATTCCATGTCCTGGCCAGAACATCAGAGTTCTACACATGTTTAACTTGCATTTCACAACTGAGCAATGGTTTCCTATTAGGCAGAATATTTTATTAAAAATTAAAACATTTAAGCAACAGATAGCTTTCAGTAGCTTTTCTGGAGATATCTCCATGGTTATGGATGCATGTCCTGTTCTTTTTTTTAATAATCTCTATGTTTGGGGAAAAAAAARRAGAAAGCGAAACAAAGAAACGAATAGCTGTGTTATCTGCTTTGTCTATAATCTGCTCTCACTCTCTGCTGCTTTTAAATAGTGGCACATGGTGCCTCCAACCTAAGCCATGTACTGCCCAGGGTAAGAGACAGTATTTCTTCTGCCTTCCACTTCGCAATCCTGCCCTGCAGCATTCCCCGCTTCCTCCCAAAGATCCAGCCAAATTAAATTCCTAATGCCAGTGAGCCCCCTTGAGCTGAGAAGAATTAGATTTCCCCTGGTCTTTTCATTAATCTCTGAAATATCGTGTATTAGGATACAATAAGTTCCAGTATGCAGCATATGGTGATAGGATTCAGCAATAAATCCATGCTAAGTGAGACCTGTTATACAATTCACTAATCTCATATATTCACTTACAATACATCATGCTTCTCATCTCAGATCTATCAATAGAGAGAAGATCCATTTTTAATAAGGTATTTTAGAATTTATTTCTCCATGTTGGGCTAGAAAATGTGCAAAATACAGGTTGCTTATCTATACACTGCAATTTAAACTATCACAGAAATTCCAGATTCTTACAGAAAGTTACAAAAATGCTTGGAGACAAAGATGACCCATCCATGTCAGGTGTGTAAGGTTAGTTTAATAGGAACTTAGGACTGAAGAGTCTGTTGAGAGCACTGAATTCTGTCACTTGCCTTTCTGAGCACAAGCTTCATTTGAGATATGTAGTCAAGGAACTGAATTAACTAAGAACTCTTTTATGACATCTTATGTTCATTTATTTTATTTTATTTTTTTTTACTATATTTGTATTAGCCATGACTGATTTCTCARTTGCTGACTATTTTTGTTTTGTGAAAGCTTATACATTTCTTCAAAGAAATGACTGGATAATGGAAGAAACTAGTGTGAAGTTGGAAGGCAAGCAATGGTCACAGCAACCAGTATTGTTTTAGTCTGGTACTGAACAAATGAATGAGCGAACAAAACAGCTGGGTGGTGTTGGTCGGCAAACTATTGGAGAAGGAGGTTAAGAAACCTGTTGTCTGTGCTTCCCTTTCTGCTTTTAACAAGGAAGCAATTTCTAAGCAACAACTAAATGCTTAGGACAAGCAGGGGCAGTATTTGAAAGAGCTTGTCCGTAGTCAATATAATCCTGAATGATTAAAACAATTTACCTCATATATTTAAATAACATCAGCAGGTGCTAAAATGCAAACCTTTTGGAGCATGTTTCAAGTAATGTGTTTTGAGACCAACTGTATGAACTCGTGATGTTCTCACAATTTTCTTCTGGACTCTTTGTTGGAAGGAAGGAGTTGGACCCTTCACTTACAGATCCTGATTTCAGACTATCCTATGYTCAGAAATATTCAGAGCTAGGCATTTTGGTTGGCTCATTTTTCATCATAAGTAAGTACATAAAATAATACTGGCCTTACTACTATTCCCTAGGGTATCCCACTATTTATCTTTCCTATACTGAGAATGGGCTTTTTATTCCTACTCCTTGCTTCCTGCCTGTTAACCAGCTTTTAATCATTGATAAGAATTTGCCTCTTACACTCTGGTTACTAAATTTCCTTAATAGTCTCTTGTGAGGGACTTTATCAAAAGCCTTTTGAAAGTCGTAAGTATATCATATCCATTACTGCTTCTTTATTCACTGTTTTGTTTACAATTTCAAATAATCATGGTGTGTTTGAGAAGTCTAATTCATCGTAGTCAAAGCCAGGTTTGCTTTCGTTATCACATTATACTATATAATAGAATCTTATTTCTTTTAAATTATTGCTTTAATTTTATTATGGTGCTCCGGTGTGTTCATAAACCAAGTAATGAGGAAGCATGTGTGCTGTATCTTCTTCAGTGATATGGCTTTGTTTTTCTAGTGCTCAAGAAAGCTGTTCCACCTACATTTCTTTTCAAGTGACCATCCTCCTATAAGTCATCCTAAAACAAAATCTATTTCTGTTTGTGTATTGGCTTCAGCAAGGAGATCCAACACACACCTGTATGTTGGATTGATAGGCAAACAGGACATGTTCTGAGTCTGACAAATACGAATCTTTTAYTGAAGAATATGAAAACATAAACCAGTCATATATGATTCAGAATAGCATTGTTTTAGCTTAGAACAAAGTCTCTGTAAAATGTAAATTACATCTTAGCTATTAATTCTCAAGATAATTTAAGATAGGGATTTCAAGTAACACAGGCAGATAACTCGATGTCCTCAGCACATAACTGTGCTGCTCTGCCAGCTATCTGTCAATGCCAGTGGGCAAGTAGCAGAAGGAAAGGAAAATGGGTGCCCCTTAAAAAGAGGGGACGTGAATTATTTTTTCAATTCTAGAAAGCACGAAGTACCACAGGTGGTTTACTAACCCCTGTCTGAAATCTTCATTGCCCTCATTGGGTCAAACTGCTCTTGTTAGTCTCCTGCTTGGCAGGTGCAAGGGTGTCTGAGCGCGCCACGTGCCATGGSTTCCCCAGCAGCAGCCAGAGACAGCGTCCGCCTGTGTTGGGGGATAACATGGCCCTGATGCTGAGCAGCGGCTGTAATTAAAACTGTAATTTGTGCCTCTTCTCATTATGTTTTGATGGCCTTAGGCTGTAATTACAAAGTTAATTAATTAATTAAACAAAACCCTAACTACTATTACACATTATGCGAAAATACCAGAGCGAGAAAATGCAACGTAACACTTGTGTAGTTTCTGGTGGAAGATGTGGCTATCGAAGCACAATTGGCAGGGCACGGAAAACACCCCAGGAAACGGTGCGGTGACGGTTCCTTCTACAGCACCGTTTCTGGAGAGCCGATCACAACRGGGCATTGATCCCTCCCCAGCTCTAGTGCTTAGGTACTACCGTGGTATAAATAAATGATGAACGGATAAAACTTTCCCATGCTGACAGCAGCACTTCTTAGGCTCTTTCAGCCCTCCTGGCATCCCCGCTCCGCACTCCTCCTCACCACATCCCTGGTGCTCTTCTCTTCCCTCTGTCAATACCGATGGCTCAAGTGACAAATAAAATTTCTGTCTCGGTACTTTTCTAGGCTACAGGTTGGAACAAGTGAACCATTAGTCACTTCATGAAATCCTCCTTTGTGCCACCAGGCTGAGAGCAGTTGCACCTTTATGCATATTTTATGCACATTTATGGGCTGCATTTCACAGTGCTGTATTTAGTTCCATTACAGTTTTCCATCATATTGCTCTTTTATTATGGCATTAATTATGTATTGTTTTATTTTATCTTACAGTWTTTTTTTGCGCTATTTTCTTAGTTGGGCTTTATAATGTTTATAAAGTTAATCTGTAACAATAAGGCTAATGTTATCCTGGCACTTTGCATTAGCCGAGCTGTTATTTTCTGAGCACTTTTGTTTGGGTACCTCTTATATTGCCTTTAAAAAAGATCAACATTAAAAAGTCTGAGACACTAAATTATTCATAAGCAAAGGGAWTTTTTATAAAAATACAAGAGCTTTTTTTAGGGGATGCATTTCCACTATTGCCATTCCAGGTCATATGAAGCAGCCATGTTGAAAGTGGGCCACAGTCRACATCAGAGATGAAGTGAAGTGGTAGCTAATGAGAGCAACTGATTGAAAATAAATAGCGTATTCTAGATTTACCCATCTTTTCCCACGTGTGGATTTTCTGCAGGTCCTACAGCCAACAAGATCTTCTTACAACCAGGAACATTTCTGTGTTTATGTGGCTCTGCCTCTCTTCAGCTCATAGTTCTGAGTCTCCACRCACCTGCTGGTAAGGAAGGAGTCTCAGCACTGGCAGGAAACACCTCGTGCAGAGAGTAAGTCCRTATCAGGCTCTTTTCCAGAGGTTATTTGGGACATGGAGAAACAAATCCCAGTGTCTTTGAAGGTTCACATACACGTGAACCTGTAACACGCAATGYGTTACTTTTTTCAAAGTGCTAATATGTGAGTGACTTGTGCCAAAAATCAGCAGTGCAGGTAAGGGTGGAACGTTATCACTGTGAGTTATTGCACCGCGTTGCAGCTTGTTGTGAAAACAATATGGGTGACTCACCAGGAGCCTGATTCATTGTTTTTCAATTTCCTGTGCAGTCACATACTAGTTGCCCTTTAATTTTGTTGCAAAGATTTACTTGAATTAGCCTTGATTAATAAAATAYTCAAAAATTAGCCAAGCCTGTGTTTAGGAAGGGTGAGAAATTCTTCAGTATTGGTAGAACTAGAAGAAGAATCGGTGGCGTGACTGATAACGGGATTGTTCATCTTTTCACCTTATTTCAATGACTTTCAGTTCTTTGTGTTTATTACTTCCTGAGTTCTTTCTAAAAATATAACAAATAGGTTAACAAAACTGAGTGAGGCTTTGTGCATAGCTGCTAAAGACTTGCAGATCTCAGGATCTATGGGTGCTGACCACTTCTGAAAATCAGACCCTGTTACATTTCATATTGAGTTTTTCTATATATTTTCCTCCATTTTCAGAGCAGAGAATAAATCTCGTGCGTCTGGCGATTGTTTGAGAACAGTCATTTTGCAGCGATTTGCCCATTTGAAACAAAGATTGAAAACGGAAGGCAGGGGAAAAGGTTGATTTGTCTTTTGTGGCTGTTTGACCGTGTTTTTAAGAGTACARGACTTCTTTTCCCTTTCTCCTATGGCTTTTCTAGGCTTTTCCCTTCCTACCCAAACAGTATCTCCTCTTTGCTGTCTGTTTGTGGGGGGGGGGGGAAGTAGGAAAATATCCAAATGTGAAAAGAGAAAACAAATGCTTAAAAATAATGTGCAAAATGATCATGAATATCCTTTCTCCCTCACTAGATTTGCCATTTGCCTCCTTTACTTAAKTATAAGGGTCATGTTGCATATGTGTTCAGTAGTTCCTGCTTCAGTGATATTCTTCATTACTGGAGTTTCTATGGTTAAAAAAAAAAAAGTAGATATTTCTGACAGAAAAGAAAAAAAGTGCTAATTTGCTCTCAATTGCACTTCCTTCTTTTATACCTGCTGCACCCCTCATTCCCCAGGGCTGGGGTGCAAGGGTGAGCACAGCGAGTTGGGAGACGTGGAGCCCTGCACTCCCTTCCTGGCTGCTCCATGGGATGCGCTCGGTGGTGGTAGCACTGCCGGACRAACCCAGGGATGCTCCAAGTCCGTGTCCTGTTCTTTGCTTCACTTTTGTGCTCCTGCAAACGGCACTTGTCAGCTCTGGTGACAATAATGTACGAAGCTGAGAGAGGTACGCTAAGCAGATGTGCTTAAAGAAGGATCAAATAAAACAGCATTAAGCTCACTTATAATGAGGTAATTATTTAGAATTCATGTACCTTTTACCGTAATTAATTGCATTCAACATAGTGGCTTGTAATGCATCATTTTAAATTACACTTATGAATTTATATATATCATTAGAAGGAAAATCTAAGACGGTTAATTTCATAGTTGCAATCTAAACCCTGTTTATATATTTGTGTCTTGTGAATATAATAGAAAACAGGGGGAAATAATTCCATATTAAAATGCAGGTAACTGCAGGGCATTTACTAAAACTAGTATTAATATTATCTTAGTTAACTTTCAAATATAAAAAGGGCTGGGTAAATAACTCTGTATGAAATCTGAAGTGTAATTTATAATGAATTTGTACTAATGATATCTAATGTGCCTAGTTAAAATGAAAGCTTTATTGAGAATAAATGTTACTCATTTACTTCAAAGGGAGTTACCAGACATATGTAATTTGACGGTAATTTAAAAAATAGAACAATATTGGCTAATAAATGCATGATTTACAGATTTCCCATATGAAAATGAGATGCAGGGAGTATAAAATTTTATTTAATTGTGTAATATTAAAAAATCTCCTCCTGAGAATATTTTAKCTGCAAAACATCTAAAAGAAAGAAATTCCTGAAAAGCGCTCTTTATGACGAATACTTAAATAGTAAGAAGTGTTAGTTAAATCAACAGATGAATAATATTTTAATGAAATGTTAAGTTGGCTTGTACAAGTTGGCTTATTCAGAGGTGTAGTTTTCTAGAAATCTCAAGAACTAGTATTTTGAACTCAGTTAACTTTTGTGGCCAAAGCATGCACAGGTTCTGATAATGTAGAGTTGCTGGCAAATAATTTAAGCAAGAGCATGCTTGTGTCCCATACATATTTTATTCTAGATTCTTATATATAAAACATTAATGTTATCATTAGATCCATTTGGGTTCATTAAGGAAAAAATGCAGCAGTAGGMATCACATGTTTTATAAAGCAGTCATTGTTTTTAATGAACATATAKAATTAGTTCTACTGTAATAAAGTGAAATCTATCCCATAGATTTTACTCAGATTTTCTTCACAGGCGTGAAACTTCTCATTTAGTATGGCATCTCCTAAAATATTTTCCCTGGTATATCTTTTCACATTTTACAGAGGAACCATTCAATCATCCTTATGGCTTGCAGTATAAAGATTTGTTCCATCATTAAGGGACATTTAGAGACCTTTGCTCATATTACTTGTGCCATGGGGAATCTTGGCTTTTTGATTTCATTTAAAGAGAAGCAATGTTTGGCGTATCGTTCCTCTTTAAAACTCACAAAATGACGAGTCTTCTGTTCCCACATTATTGCATYCTACTTAATCTTTATCCAAGCAAAAAGAAAATAACAATCTCATAATTACCTAAACCAGTATGCTTTACATGTTTTATAGCAAAGCCTCCGGTATATTTACTTTTAGATGTTGATACAAGTGTTATCACTTCCTGTGATATTCTAAGTGCGAGGGCCTTGCCTGTAAAGCATACAAGTGTTTTTGGCTTTTTGCACATATATGGGGGACCCTGTATAGCAGATCAGGTAGGGAGCAGGAGCCTTTTGTAGGGCAGCTCTTTTACTGCACATTCCCTTATCCTCCGAGCACTAAAATCACCGAAAATGGGGCACATACTGAGAATATACATCCTGCTTGCATGACCTGTGGAGCTGTCAGAGGTTTGCCTTTTTTTTTTTTTTTTTTTCATTCCTCCTTCAGATTTTGGGCAGTTCCTCATTTCATTCTTCTTCACTTATTTCCATTCTTCAAGCTAAAGGGAAAGCATGATTAGTACCTGTGCTGGGTTGTGTACTGTCGGCTCAGGAAGGCCACAGACCTTTTCATCTAATCAGCACTCATGTGTCAACTAATGCAAGTGTAGCACTAAATGTTCCTGATCAGCCCCCAGAGAAATGACATTTCATGTCTAAATGTACATTGTGAGAAATCCAAAATGGTTTTTTTTTTCTCACTGGGCTGAACACTGGGTGAATAGCAAGAGAACCAGCTAACTTCAAAAGGTCAAATTAGACAATTTGGAGGTGAACAGATGTGACTGTATAAGGTTACTGCTAGGTACTTCATGTGCACTTTTTAAACTTGTGGTGGGAATTGCATTCCTGAAAGAGTCTCATAGGTGCTATTATGCAAATTCAAGTGTAAATCACCAGGACACCAAAAACCAAGCAAATGTAAACCGTCAGTAATACATTTATTGCACATTAAACGAGTCAAAGCAAACCCCCAAGACATGCCCTTTTGTAGAGCGAAACTTTAATTAGATGAAAAATGTAGAGTGCTGTGGCCTGATGARTAATCTACAGTTTTTTTTGAATGACATTTTTTTTCATTTAATAGCAAATTATCTGAGGGAAAATATTCTTAGATGGCATGTTCTACTGAGTAAAATGGAAGGCTGTTCCTCTTGGAAATGTGCAGCCCTTGGAATTGTTAACCGGAGGTGTCTGTGTACTGCCATGCCACGTGCAGACCTCTGGATGCATTGGGATAAACAGAATTGCACTGCAGTAAACAAAATTTAAGGCAAAGTAATGTATTTTTGTTGTGGGATTAGAAAGGGATTAGTGTAATTTGATACAGATATTGTATGAGGAAGCGAGAATGTTGCCTAAGTGAAAAATCCTGAAAGAAGGATTGCTTTCTCAGCTGAACAGCTCAGAACATCTTAAATAGACGGTGTTTTCCTTAATGGGGAAACTAGTGCCAGGCACCCATGTTGACTGCAATGATAACAAATGATGCACAGAATTTGCAGGTGTCTTTTGGATTAATGCATGCCAGAGGATCATTGCAGGAATTCCCAACCTGTTTGTTCCTGTGACTGCTGGCAATGCAGAAGGTTGGGGCCTTGCTCTTTGTGCACTGCACAGAGCCTGCCGGCTCCCGGGGGCTATGAGAGCCATCAGAGATCCCCCCAAGAAAAAAAAAATTAGATTCAACGAGTTTAATTTCATAGCTTCTGCATTGGAAACAAGCTCAACGTGATAGTTTGTAAAGATATAATGCAGCAAACAAAAATTCATGTAAGTAGCAAACTAAAAATAGCAAATGGTCCCGTATTTATATCTCAGTAGTCAGAATACAAATAAACATCCTTGGTGAAAACACATCAGTGCTTCCAATTAAGGCTATATAATTGCGTGCTTTGAAGTGGAACCATGGAAAAATCTGACAATCTATTGTATTAATATGAGGCAGAGACTTCAGAAACATATAAAAAAAACATTTAATCTGTATAAAGTACTACTACTATATACTTTTTTTCATAACATTTATGTGTTTTGTGCAAGCACACACATTATCTCTATAAATAGATACCTGACTAGATAAACATATTATTTACAAAGTGAAAAGTCATTCTTTATGTCCATCTAGTCCTTGTAAATTCTTCCTGGACTACTAAAAGGGTGAAAATTGTATTACTGGGTGTTCTGACAATGACATTTTTTGTTAGGAGTATAATGTGTCCAGCAGCTTATTATAGAAATGTACAGATATGTCACCTGTTCGCTTTCTATATGCTTTTCCGTGAAACTGTTTTAAACACAATATGAAAGTCTCTAAGATACTAATATAGTATTAAGGTCAGAAAGTGTTGCTATCCCTAGTTTAAAAATAAGGTTTCTCTGTAAGAGAGAGTGAAACAGAGGAAGAGAGTTTGAATTRTATTTATTTATCACCATAGTGTTTTGGATCTGATGAGGGATTAAGACCTTCACTGGGCTAGATTTTTTACATCTGTAGATTGTGCCCCTCATGGCATCTGTAGATCTTGGGGCAGAGAAAGAAATTAAAGCTATTTCGTGCTAGCCTTTTGCTAAGATCCTCCTTCTCAGCAGCAACAAGGAGGAGATATTCCCTAGCACCACGTGCAAGAGCCATCAGCCTGTGCCACGTTTGAGCAAGTAGCCCTGGGCCATCCAGGGTGCTCAGCTGGTCACTTGGACCGCATGCTGTGGTGGCAAGGATGCACAGATGCTCTGCGGTACCACTTGGCCTCAACCTCAGACCAATGGCAGCACTTGGTCATGGGTGATGTGAGTAAATAGGAGGCACGGTTGTTTCCCCTGAGCTGCTGCTGTTATTGGAAAGTAAAGATTATCAGTGTTTGATCAGTTATACCAATGGATGAACAGTGTAGATTTAATTACACTTTTTTTTTTTCCTCACCATGTCACTTACTCCTTTCTTCCTTTTTGGGCACTTGTGATGGAGCATTCTTCAGTCAGAATCAGCAAAATGCGTATTCCTATCTCAGTCTGTGCTCTTGGGACCTATTTGCCTTGATTATAAAATGGAGATCCTTGAAGTTAAATAACACCAGCTAAAAACAGCTGTTTTGTCATAAATATTTATTTATTGGCAGAGGTTTACATTAGTCATTTTTAAACAATATGAGCTGCAGTCGTCTTCAGATGCATTCCCACAATCAAGTGTTCGGTACGGCTAGTATTGATTTGCACGCAGTGTGATCTTTCCCTGAAAAAGGAGGGCAGCTTCCTAACAAAAATGAGTAATTGGTGTTTACGCAGCCTCTTTAGCAGTCTGACCGTTGAAGCAGTTTGTCTAAAACACTGCTCAGCAGTGGCAGTGTGGGCTGGGATGCTATGCCAGACAGGCTGGCATTGACTGCAGGCTCACAACAGGAAGACTGAGGGAAATAAAGTAGGTTTATCCCCAAAAAAGGGTCATTGAAATCGATAGTGCTTATAAAGGGCATGACACAGGTTCTTTCTGTCAGTGTAAAGGGGAAAGGGCATGTGAAATAGAAATTGTCTGGGTTGTTTGGTAGAATCTTAGACACTCCCAGCACTTCATGGTGAGCCAATAGAATACTGTTAACATCAGGTGCCTCAAATTGCCTCAGTTTTCAGTTCCCTGCATCCACTGTTTGAAATCTGACATCCACCAGAGCCCTCAGAAAGGCTGAGTTGGTCCGGAGGGTGCATGGAAAAGATGCTGTGCTGACCTCTCCGTGTCTCCTCCCAGCTTCTTCCTCGGGGCTGTCCRCAGAGAGCGCTGGTGCTGGCGGCTCCCTGGCTGAGAGCCGAGAGCCAGGTTCCGMGCTGGGGCTGGAAAGCCCTCGGGCAGTTTCTGTGCTTCTTCCTTGAGGAAAAAAAAAAAAAAATCCAGAAGCAAATTAGTTGAGTAACTTAAGCGTTTTCTGAGTGGGGATGAATGAAATGAGAACATGCTAGTTGAGACAAGGAGAAATGGTAACTTGTTTGAAGGTAAGGAGCAGAAGATGATCGCACTGGTGACTGCTATTGCTTGTCTGTAGAGCCTGCTACTGTCCTTGCTGCCATCTCTGCCTCTGCTTTAGCCCTTATCACAATTACAGGGTATTGTCACAATTATAGGAGTTGCCCTTGCTTTTCATTCTGTCCTTGTTAATATAATGGGATTTTTATTGAAGCTAGGGTGGATTTTGTTGCAGCTGTGTACGCCAGCTGTATTTTAAAGCATAAAATCTGTTGCAACACCTGAACTGTCCTGGCCTGAAGCKACAAAACAAAGACATTGTAATAATACACTTTCAGCAATAATTGCTCTGCCTCGCTCTCTTTTGTACAGATTTTAGTTGGCAACCCATTGTCCTTGATGTAATCTGGCATTCGTTTTTTCCATCCTCTTTTCACGTGATCTAATATCACTAGAGCTGAGGGAAGAGGAAACAGCCTAGTTACCCAGCAGTGGAGGCTGTGTATCCTGGCCTCGCAGAATCACAGTAAAATGCAGCTTGGAAGGGGCCTCAGGAGGTTTCTTGCCCAACTTCCAGCTCAGAGCAGGTTGTTCTAGGTTTTATCTGTTTGTGTTTTGTAAATATCCAATGATGGAGGCTGCCTGAGCTCTCTGAGCCACTGCTTGGCTGTCTTCATGGTGCTACCTTCTCCCTGCCAGGGAGAGGCCTCCCATTGCTATCCCTTGCTGTTTCCCGTTGGTGCCAGGTGCAGGCCCAGTTGGCTCTGGAGCTTCATCTTTCTGCCCCTTATCTGCTACTGGGACACTGAACCAGTCTGTAGCTGGACATCTGCTGAAGAAGGAGCTTCCTGATAGAAGTTGCAAGTCTTCATCCACCGCTATCTTGGGATCAGGGTAGGCAGAGCTATTGCTCCTTTGTTCTAATGTAGTCTACATATTTTTAAGGATTTTTTCATGTTTGTGTAAAGGACACAGTGAATAAGCCAGGAATGAAGTCCTAGGGTAAGACTATCTTTACCTTTCCCTGCTGGTTCTCTATTTCAGTGCTGATCTTCAAAAAATCTTACCTTGCGGGGTAAGGCAGTAGTTCAGAGTCTATGGCCCTAGGACAGCACCATCGTGACAGGCGCTTATCATATAGCGTGTGTGTGTCAGCCTTTCAGGATRTGTTTAAACACAGGCTCCTAATGCATTACATAGAGAATGCCTGGAGGTGATAGTGATTGTTCACTACTCAATATTACAATATGGGCTTTTTCAGGAACTGCTGTCTGAAGAAAAAGAGAATACAGAATTTTAAATAGGAARTGCTTATAAAGAATTTATTCCCTGCAATACTTTGTCAGTGCTACACTGCTGTACCAACATGCATTCTGAATTTAAGAAAATAAGAAACTGGCATTCTTTTTTTTTGTTGTGTTCACCCCTCACATACCAAGTGACAACTTTGAGAGTAAAGAACTAAGTACAGGAATCTAAGTACAGTTATGCTTTAAATTTGTCATCCCTACAGTTAATGGAATGACTCCACATATACTTTATTTTAAATGAAATTATAATCTTATCAGAAGAAATTATGTGGTAATAAGCCTCTAGCTTAACAAGGAGAATGGGCCTGTGAGTAGCTAGCAAACTATTTGAAATATTGCAAAGTAGATCATTAGAGATAAAGTAATTTTAAGTGCAAAGAGTCAACTAAGAAACATTTTTACAATCAGAGAAAAAGGAATATAAGTGTAATGGTGTCTTATTTATTAGCTATTTCCTATGAACACAAGGCAGTGATCTGAACATAAGCAATGATTTTGAAGACCTTTGTGATACTATTTGACAATTCTAATAAAAGCTTACAACATCAATATTACTTTTCTGTTTATGGAGACTATCTAAAAGGTATATAAAGAAAGAACTGTTAAAAACAGTAACCATAGCTGGTCATGCTATTTTGTAGGAAAACTATATGCTGCACTGTTGAATTCAAGTCATTGGGCAATTTAATATTGTTATAGAGACAAAAATATTCTTCATTCAAATATTTGTGTTTACACATTACCCTTTTGATCTATTGAAAGGCATCTTACAGCTTTAGAGTCAAGAAACTTAATAGATTTTTATATTCTCTCTTAAAGAGTAAGAACTTCAATTAACTTTAGTTGAATTCGCTTAAATATTTGAAATACTGCTAACTAAGCTGCTGTCCTTCAAATGAAAGGACACCTCTATTTTTGACTGTCAGTTGATCCAGTAGAGTGAACACAAATCCTGTTTCTCAGTTCAGCTGCAGAACAAGCTTTTCTCTTTTCACAAATCAGTCATCTTACTAGAAAGACTATCCTTTAAAAATACTTAGGGAAATGAGTGTGTGAGGGAAATGACTTGTGTTTAAAGGAGACTAGGGAGCAACGGTATTAGATATTAGTTAAAAACAAAATGATGCAGATTCCAAAAATAATTATTGAAATCCTTGACATATTGCTTTATTTCTTCTCCTGAGATATTTTTATACCACTTCCTTTCCTGCTGAAATAATACAATCTTTGTTTCTTCTGCAAAATACGTTCATTGTTTTCCACCGTACTTAGCTTTCAGAATGGAAACATGACTAAGACGAGTATTGTTGTTTCTGAAGATAAAATACAATGCATTCCTGTGCTATCTTTCTCTTGTTCTGTCCCAATTTCCAGGCAATTATTTGTGGCCCCTTTTCAGCCTTGTAAGTAGTAAAGCATTGAAGCTCAGAAAGGAGAAACCAAAAAAAGGGAGATTTTTAGCTGCAGAGAATAAATATTTTGAATGTGGTCTCAAGTGGTATCAAAGATGGCCACTTTTTCACCATCCATAGTTGAAAATAGCAATACAATAAATGTATTTCTAACTCCCATCTATTTCTCTTTCTGGTATCAAGGCCGAGCAGATAACTTGTGTTTTAATATTCCTTTTTAATTCCTTTTTAATTCCTTTTTTCTCCTAGTCAGAGCTTGCTCCACTTACTGTGAGCCACCAGGTAAAATTGTTCTGAATTCCGTAAACTCATCTTTATCGTAAGCTGCTAAATTTGACTCCCAGTGAACTTTTCTATGAACCCTGACAATTTTCCAGGCCTAAAGTCAGAGTTATTGTCCCTTATTCCTTCCATGGAATATTAGAGGGTGCGCTTAGGGAAGCCTGTCAGCAGCAATCTCATATTACCTCCTCTAGCTTTTCTTCATTTCCTTACTGTCTTTACTTTTCTTTGTGGTCAGTCCACATGTGTCTCTGGAAGTATTTGTCAGGACTTGCTAAGTGGGTGGCAGGGCCAGTTGCATCCTGAYAAATGTGCAGCGAGTAGGCAGAGGTCAGTGGCAGGCGCGTTCTGCAGCGTAAGCAGCACCGGGTGTACGGCCAGCCAGATTGCTGTACAGGCGGAGGATTAACTATGTGAAAATACAATTCAGACAAGACCCTTGACAAATTTTATGAAAATGATCTGCAATGAGGAATTTGAGGAGGCACTCAGTGCTGCAGTCAGCACTAAATCCCTTGTATTTTACAACCCAATAATCAACCTGCTGCTGTGATTATCAGAGTGGAAGAGGATGAGTGGTTGGAGTAAGTGGCTGTTGGGATGGTGCCCAGACCTACCAGGGCCCTGAAGCAGCTCCAGCAGGAAGCTATCCCCATTTGACATTCTTGCAGCCTAAGCAGACAATGAAGATTTGGGGAAGGAGAGATGCATGTGTTAGGTCTTAATTTGGTTGCCTTTGTCCTATATTTGTTCCTATCAGAATCCTTTCTTCACTCTTTTCTTTCCTGTCCCAGAGCCAATGAAAAGATAGCAATGCCAGGAGACATAGTAGAATATTGTCTCCTGAGAAAAATGTCATCTAACAGTCTGTAGCTTTATTCTCCCAGACAAAATTGTCATCCACTATAAGGGCTGCCAAGAGTTTCAGTAAAATCTCTGTAAGAAAATGTCTTCAGCTCCTGAGGTTTCCGTGTTTCTTTTTCCATTTTTCCTTTTCCCTCTTCTTCCCAGCAGGAGACAAAGTTCACTGGCAGATTAAAAGGTCTGCATCTGTAAAACCAGCAATGATAGCAAACTTGGGTGAAAATATCACTGCCTTTTCAAATTTATTTACAGATATTTTTCCAGTTTGTTTTCAGTTTGTGGACATTTTCTGACTTTTTCTTTTTTTAAATCTAGATACTCTTAGGAAGGTGTGAAATGGATGGGAACACCTAGATCACCAACATGAAGATCATACTTGAGATCTGGGACCCATCCATACTTCCTCATGCTCCTGGCTGTATCCTGCTGGAACTCCTGTGGTCTCACAAGCCCTTGGCTGCTCCAAATTCATGGGGAAGATGCCATGGAAAGCGGGTCATTACCTAACAGTGTCATGAATGGTTTCTGAGGCAGAGTTTTAAATAACACAAATATTAGGTGTATTCAGTCTGCAGAAAAAGAGACAAAGATTGGAAGGGTCCCTGGTCCAGAATGGAAATGTGTGATAGAGGCATGGTTAAGGCTCACCTGCTTTTAATCTCTTAAGTGATTGTCTTGCTGGTGTGAGACTAAACTCGGCAACCCAAGTCTATCCTCAATTCTGTCTTGATCTTCTGCTTGCAGTCTTGCACCAAGTGCAGCTCAGCTGGGCTGGACAGTCCAGCTCGAGAAGGGTTACTCTTTTTGACCCATATTGCATTTCTTCTTATCTGTGGAACATTTTGTGATCCATGATATCTTGGAGCAAATTACTGAATAAGAACACACAGGGAATTTCAAGGTGATAAAGATTGGATAGCTCCTTCATCAGCATAGAAGTTGGAGGGAGGAGGGAAGAAGCAAGTATGTCCAAAGAATAGGTTATTCAGTACGCAATGTGGGATTCTCATCTTTTATTTCAAATTATCTAATATTAGCCACTCTAGGTTAGGAGATTGGTTTGCTCATAATCAAGTGCAGCTTCTCAGGTTCTAGGAAAATTTGAAGTCTTGCTGTTCAATGACTTTAGACAGAGAAGGATGACTGATCAATTGACTGGATCTCTTGTATATGATGGGGGAGATACCTGATTAATGACCTGTGACACAATCTTTATATGTCCAAGGGAAACTACATATCAGCTGAATACTAAGATGACAAAATCACAAAGCATTTTATCTGGCTTTTATTGAGAAAGTGTATATGGTCTGAAGGCTATGCTGGAAATATGTGGCTGTATTTAATTGTGCATAAACTTTTTCTATCCTCTAGAATAGCACAAAGGTTTAGAAAAGAGTTTTGCCTTCAAATTTGCAGTGTGGACACACTTGTTCTTTTTTATTTTACTGATTTGGAGATTTTCCCAATGTTAATCCTTTTTGAACTCAACTCTACAACTTCTTTTTTTTTTGTTTTTTTTTCAAATGAATGTGCCACAACTGACTCCTTGTTTATATGCCTGAATCTGCTCTTTTGTTTAGTGAGGATAGTCAGATTAGACACACATCTGAATGACCTATTATGCATTGTAAGGCCTGTGTTTAATTGGAAAAAAAAAAAATAACAGCTGCTTAATTTATGGATATGCACAACAGGACAAACAATTTCAACATGGCAAGCAGAACACTCATCATTCATAGAGCTGGCACCGGTTCCTTACCCGTTGCAGTTGCAACAGGAATCTCTTTCTTTGGGAGTGAATTTAGTGCTTTTGAAAGGTGCCGGATGGTAACCCTGGAGACCGGAGTCCTGTGTGGAGCTCGGGAACAGGTGCAGGGCAGGCAGAGCTGGCGGCTCCGGGACAAGCGTTCCTCCYGCCCGCCCTCCTCTTGCTCACCCTGTTTGGAGGGAAAATCATCAGGGAAGAGAAAAGAACAGCTCAGTGGCCCTTCACCTTTACTCTGAGATACTTAGCCATGGTGTCAGTTTGGAGATAGACAGCTGTCTGCCAGACACTGGGCAGAGATCACCCGYATCTTCGAGAAGACCATAGTGAGCCCTGGTAGATAGTAATGGGCCTTTTGTCACTACACAGCCTTCCCTTTTATGAGGAATTTGCTCATTACAGTAATAATGCCCTTTTTAAACCACAGATTTGAAATGCGTAGGAGGAGAGGAAAAAAAAAAAAAAAAAAGATGTCTAGAAACATGACTGCGCAGTCAGGTAGTCTGTACCCTCAGCTCTATAAGCTGTTATGCTGCACTCATTAATCTTTAGTGAGCGCTTTCAGTAGCTTATTAGGAAACATCTGTTTAATTTTTCTTATTTTATTTCCTTATTGCATTTTCTTGTTTGTTCTCAGAATGCTTTCCCTAGGGGAAAGAAAGCATGTGTAGTGGAGGGTATGAGTTTGGCAGTATTGATTGTTTTCTTTTTTTTCTTCTTCTTTTTTTATTTTTTTGGTAACAATATATGTATTTGGTACAGAATGCAGGATCACAGAAATGGACTTGAAATGATTTCTCTCTTCAGTAGTTGGGGATGATCAGTCTTCTATGGAAACATGTTGTAATGCTGTTTCTGGATCTTACATGTTACCAGAAAAGTGAACGTGTATTTTACAATTGTAGATCCCAGAGCTGTATTCAGTCTTTCAAAAATCTTGTTTATCTTAAAAGAAGTGACTGAGAATTCCCCTTGATTTAAGAGTCAATAAGAAGCCAATGTGAGGAATATAGGATAAATTTGCTCAGGGCAGCTCATGTATTACAGCATTTTGTACTAATTGGAGTTTCCTAAGGTGTGATGGCTTCATGCCCAGGAATTACATGGCTGTAATCCAGCTGAGAGGTGACACATGTAAATAACCAAAGTCTGGGCTTCGTTTGCCAAGAAGYGATGGTGTCTTGTAGCACTCAGTGATAATAGAAATGAATACCTATGGATGCTACTATGGTGACTTTGGTGCATCAAGAAATCCAAATGCCTTTAAGATGTGGATTGGACTGGCTTATGTGGGCGCAATATTTTCAGAAAAAAAGAATTTATCTTCCTGCAAATTCTTCCAAATGCCTTCCTCTCCCCTCAGGTTTCTGTCTTGTTAAATTGAAGTTCAGCCAGGTGTTTTTGTTAATGAGCTCAACTTATGTAAGCACTTTGTATGRTGATGATGTGGTAAAGCAGACAAAGAATTGAACATTGTTTTACAGTCACGTGAGGCTAGGTGATATGACAGTGTCACCTAAGTGACTACACAAAAATACAGAAATGAACTGAAAAGAGAACTGGTTTGTGTGGGACAAATGCATATCAACAATTTTGCTTAAAAATGCAGATTTTGTTGTGTCCGCTCATAGCTCTGGTACTCCCCCGTGTGCAGCCTGGTTCCTTAGTCCCTCTGGCCCATCCACCCTTTGGCCATGCCGCAGTTGCACTGCCTGAATTCTCCATGGCTACACCACCTATAATCAATAATGGCTGAATAGCAGCATCTGGTGCTGCRAAATTTGAACAGTAGCTCATAGATTTAGAAAATGAGAATCAGCCATGGATCTAATTTTMTAAGCTGTTCTCTTGGTGTATCTTGCCTGCTTAGAAGTAGGCAATACTGGATATTTTTAAAAGCCTGGTCTCACAAGATTTCTAGCTTGATTGGGGAGGTCCATTAAGTCKCTAAAAGTTGTGGAAGTTACTAGACCTCCCAGCCTTCTGAGACTCACTCTTCACCAGCTGCAGAGACTGTTAAATATCTGTATCATATGTTGCATTTTACGAGAAAATAGCTAAAGCTTTTTTTGCAGTCTTSCAGTCTGAGGACATTTACCCTCTGGGTAGGATAACCTAAACTGTGAATTAGTTTGCCAAGGTAGTATATCCTTTCTTTTCTGCTCTGTAGTTTTCAAGCAAAACCTGTACATCCCCCATTCCCAATTGGTGGTTATGTTGTTTTTACAAAATCAAATTGTGCAAGACTTAGGATTCAATGAAGTGAACTGCAAAACTCCCTTTGATTTTAGTGGCAGATGCTACTTGCACTTGGAGGCAATAATGCTAAAACTCTCAAATAGATTTAATCAATTTCCTGTGTTGTTAATAATACCCTAAATTATTAATTTGATGGAATTTTCTAAGTGTAATTTACTTTTCACCACCTATTGCTGCTTCCTCTTCCATTCAGATAAAGAGAAAAGAGTGTTCCTTTCATTTTCTCAGCTACTTAGTACTGTACTGTTTGGGTTCACATCTAATGCAAAAGAATGTTAAAACCCTAACAAACACTGTTTTGACTGGTAGCCTCATTATCTGTCATCCTGTATTTTTGGAAATCTTTTTAGCATGAAAGCAAAAAAAAAAAAAAAAAAACTTGATTAGCCTCAACACATTGCATTCTGTGTGAAAGTCCCTATTTTATAGAGAACTGCACTACCTATTATCATGCAAGGATTCTGCTTGCCCTGTCAGAAGTGAATTTCATACTGTTAAGAAGGAATAGTGCCATGAAATATGCTCCCTAACTTCAACAGAAGGGAAAAATGGTAAAAAGAAGTCTCACCCAGATACAGACCCTGATTATGATCTTTGGACATAATCCATTGGAGTTTTTCATTATTATTTTTTATTTCAGTGTTAAAAAAATGTACCCCATATGGTTTGAAAAAATTGAATAGGGTATATGCTTATACAGTTCTGCATTGTAGAAAAAATGAGGAGAATGAAAGTCTTCAGCATAATAACATCTGATAAACTAGTAAAACTGCATATATCAAGCAAACTGCAGTTTGCAGAAGACAGACTTCTTTTTATACATGTGCATAAGGAACTAAGGACAGACTCATGCTTGAACATAAATGAGAATTTAATTGACAACTCCCACAATTATCTAGGTAACAATACAATCACATAATTAGTATTAAAAATGTGCAAGCCAAGATTATTATGGAAAACACAGTTTTACTGCAGCAAAGACTACTGACAGGGAGACAGTACTAAACTACAGAAATGTGCTTAGTCTGCTCTTTAATCATTCTCAGAAGATAAGTATTTTACAGTGTAATCCAAGCGGGCTGTTTCAGCAATGTTAGTGTGGGGAAAAGCAATAGCTGAAGGGCACTTCTTGAAAATGGTCAGTAGTATGAGAATCATTGTGCAAGCAACCAAATGTTTCATGTTAGTATGAAGTAAATGAATACAGAAGCTATTGCAAAGGTAGCACCTTTCTGAACGTTGGCTGTAGTTGTGGCTCAGATGGCAATCTTCCAATGAAACCAGAATAACTGGCAGCCAMACTCACCTGTTCACAGAAGATTTTTCTGTTTCCTGGTTCTTAATTCCTTTCTACCCCTCCRTGATGTCCTAATGCTGTTGGAAATGACTATATCCACCTGCCAATCTAATCCAAAAAGAGCTTCTTAATTATAGAAACATCTAGTATCTTAAAAGGAAAGAGCCTGTTATTTTAAGATTAGTCTAGAAATTGTCATCTTGCTACTAATTTCTACTCCTTACCCCATGTTATGAGACCTTGCAATGATCCTGAAGCTATTGTCCATCACTAAAGTAGAAGTTATTAGAGTAATATGCTGTCTTCATTTTGAATTTGCAACAATTAAATGTCACTATATATGTTTTTTTTTGTTGGTAATGTTTTCTGTATCAGTAGAACTTCTCTATTACTATTCTTTTTTATTAAAATGAGATGCAGGACAAGAAATGCATCTAAAATACTCTGATGTGGAATTGGAAACTTCTGCTCCCATCCCTAAGAAAGTCGATGTCCTCTCAGAAAGGACATTAGCATGCTTATCATTTAAGWGAATTCTTAAAAATCTCCCAATATTGACATTCATGGTTAATTTATGTTCTCTTTATAAAACATTTCTTTCATTTCCATCTCTGCAACTACTTAAAAATAAAAAGAAGTTTTAGAGGACATAAGAAGGAATCTATAAAATCTATGAAAACGTGGTATGTGTTTCTAACATGAGTGTTTTGAAGTGTTCACTTATCTAAACTCACAGTCTTCTTTATTGCTCTGTCACTTTTATTCCCTGTACCTATACCACTTAAAGCTGCAATATTTAATCTATCACCTAGTCAACTGCTACGTGCCGTGCTCAAGCAGAATCWATGGAGGACAGCATCTTAGGGAAGGTCAGTCACTATAAAAAAAAAAGAATCCAAAATATTTGGGATTTCACTCAGTAGATGCCACTTTTTTATGCTTTGTGCTTTTGCTTATTGTGCTTRCACTCACTTATTTCCTGTTCTTTCCTTTCATTTTCAGTGTATACCATTATGTTCTTTAGTGATTGAAGTAAGACTTTGGAAATAACATTTGTCAAGACACCACCAGAGGAAACGCAACAAAAAGGTAAGATGAGACTTCTGAACTATAAAGTCCAATGCAGTGCTAACTCCACACTAAATATTCAGATTTTACCTACTTTTTCTAAATATTGAGCCAAAAGTACTGTATTTTTCAGAGGAAAAGACATTCTTCTACTAACTCCCACTCCCAGGAAAATTGCCATAGATTTGACATTAACAGAAATTAATTGAAAACTGTGCATGCATTTTCAATGTTAAAGGACATCTTGGGGACAAATATTAGAATTCTTCTGCAAAGCAGGAGACTTTTTGCTGACAAATGCATAGTAGTTYGTGGTTTATATTTTGTGGGACCTGAAGCAGACAGCTGATTTGGTTGCTCTCTTGAAGTCCTGTGCATGCTGGGGACGCCTTGTTGGCCCTCTGCAGTGACATGAAATATGTTTTGAGTTGCTACTTACCCTCAGTAACGCTGGAGATGAGATGCATGGGAGAGGAGGAGGAGGGCAGGGGTTGCTTCACTTAGAGAGCTTGGAAAAGCCTCACAGAGAGTAGGGAAGAGAAAGAGAGAGTTTTTCTCATCAAAGGAAAGTGGAAGTTCCTTATTCTAGCCAGGAGATCTGGTAAAGATACTTGTTCTATATGGTATATTATTTTTCACCTGGTGGTGTCTGTCCCTTAAACAATTTTCGTTCAAATAGAAAGGTTTCCTTGAAGTGAGACAGTTATTCTTAACCTCTGTTACTAGAAGAAACCTTTCTGCTAAAATAACAAACACACAGTACAGTTTTTAAAGCCTCTGCTAATTATATTACTGTTGAATTTGTTTTTGTATTTTATTTTTTTCTTTCCTTTTACTTTAGCTGTTGATTGTTATGCTAAAGAATAAAAAGAAACCCTAGGAAAATAAAAGGCAACTGCTTCTTTCTATAAGTGGTTTTAATTCATTAGATTTCTTTATCCCTCACTCTCCCCCTCCTTCCCCTATTACAACAGCTTCTATCTTATGCCACAAGCAAATGTAATTTCTGTTGTTGCTTCTTTGCAATATCCAATTTGTTATGATGTATTATGCATGCCAGTATAATTGCRGAGGAGGAGTTAAGCTGAATGACAGTTTAAAGAGGTGCATTCCTTTGGCTGTGTCACTCACAAAAGCAGCAAAAAGAAAAGTGGGGCAAATTGATGCCCTGATGAAAGTATTAATCTGCTAAGATTCAGATGAAACAATGGAACTGTCCTAACCAAGCCATATCCCTTAGGGAACGAAATGACAGCATGGCCTTCTGATATAGAGAAGATTACTATAGCCTCAGTAGCAATATCAGTTAAAATATCCAGTGAACTCTCTGTRTCTACATTGCTAACAATTAAAAAGGTGCTTGTCAGTACCACTCTCAGCATAAGCCATTTTTTTTCCAAAAGTTGCTAGGTCCTATAAAATGAGTTACTCTTTGCCATTTATTTTCATAGAAAGAATAGAATAGAACATGTAATAATATTAAGTAAAAGCAAAATAGGAAGGTTGGTAAGTATTCCAAATGAAATCTCCTTAAAGAAAATGTGTAAGATTTTCTGTACAAATGAGAGTAGAGATTATAAATGTAACAAATTACACGTTTGTAATTCTGATGCTAGGGAACATGATGTATCCATTAAAGTAATGGTAAAGTGTTTTACTCTTCTTATTTTCTTCAACAAATTGYAGTGATAGACAAGCAGCTTTTAAAGTTGAACTTTTTTTTTTCCTCCTTTACACCACAGAGCTGCAGTTCCTTTGTAATGTTTAGCAGTTCCTGTCCTGCATGTTTCTATCATTTGCTTATGCTCTAAGCCAGCTGAAATGGTAAGGGATTTGTGGGCAGGAAGATTTAACCAGTAACCTGTGATGCACTGGAGACCACCTGTGCTTGAAAATTTCTCTCAACTGTGGAAAAGGTTCCCTTGCAATCCAGTGTGATTCTTCTGCCTCCATCTCACATTATCCTACCCTAGCTCTTCAAAATCATTCAGAGAACATTCTGAAAATTCATGGTCCTTAAATAGAGGAACAAATTTACTGTTGGGAATTAACTGTGAATTAGTTACAGTGGTCTCTGCAATAGAGGCCAAGTTCAGTTTTTGCATGCAACAAGGGAGTAAGATGGATCTTTCAGAGGCTTAAAGCCTGCAGGAATCAGATTAGACAAATTAACTCTTTGAGCAAAGGAACAAAAAACCTTTTTGATGGTTTAATCAGGGGAGAATAGGGCAGCAGAGTCAAAGCAGCCAGCTGCAGTATCATCCTACTATGAGCTCTTCCTCTGGGGTCCTGCATTTCAGAAGAGCAAGTTCTGTCCATTTCTGCTGAATGTCACGAAGCAGGTGCTGAAAACTTGATTATTACTCCTGGAGCCTCTGCTTGTTAAATGGCTAAATATTTGTATGTGCAAATAACCAATTAGCTCACCCAATCATGCTAAGCTATTATTTGTGGAAGCATGGGCTTCCCATAATTGTGAAAATCAACCCCCTGAAGTTTTCCCCTCTCAGTATATAAATTCCACAATGCTTATTAAGGACAGCATGGAATCTAAGAAAACTATGCCAGATCCTTGCTCCCTGGTAAACTGGTTAGAAATGCATATTGCCAGGTGAGAAACCATCCTGGTCTTGCAGGTGCAACATTGTGAGATCTCTCCAGGAATCCTGAAATAGAGGAAATAGCAATCCTTTTTGTATTTTTTTCAATAATTTTTGATGCAAATGTCAGTGTACTGATACTGCCTATGTTCCAAGAAACAGTGCATTTCTCTGCTTAGATCTGATATTTATACAGAATCAAGTCCCTGAATTCTTACAGGCTAAACAGGATCCACTGATAACAATTTTTTGCYAGTGAAGATCAACTCAGAGAAAGGAACCTCACCCTTAMATGTCACTGCTGACTGCCAGTTAGCAGGTCCATTGTAAATAGAATCTGTTTATTATTTCCTTAGAATTGTCTTATCAAAACCCCATAGAAATGAGATCTATCTAAAAGCTCCTTTAGAAATTGCAAACAGGCATGCATATTGAAGTGTTGCTATTCATGAAAATAATCTTTTTAGAGGATAGTTTTGTACAAAGAGAAACACTATGTTCAGTAATTTCTTTTCAAAGAAACACTTTAGACTTCYGTAATAAATGGTACTGTTATCAACAAGCGTGCACAAAAGTCAAGTGACTAGGAATTCATATAGGAATGTCACGTACTTCAACAACAAATGTTTTTTAGAATCACCAAATTGTGTTTGGTTCTGTGTAGAATGGAAGTCCTCAGGAAAAACAAACAAACAAACAAAAACACATTCCAAATTGTAAGGCTTTTTCATGCTGACTGCTCCAGCTGCTCCAAAGTAATATATCAATATAAATATTGCACGTGTAGTCAAGCCTGCTGTCCCGAGTTTTTCAAAACATTTGTTATTTCCCACTGCTCTTGGTGGCAAGGTGGGAATCTGGTGCCACGAGCTCGAGGGGGAGCAGTTGAGCCTGGGCAGCCTCATAAAAATCTTCACTCCTAAGGAAAAGGTAAAACAATCAGTGTATTGGAGGATTTCAGAAATATTCAGCTGCTGAAAAGGTCGTGTTGGCCTGGCATCTGTGTGGCTACTAGCCTGAGAATCATGGATCTGCAGAAAGGAGATTCCCAAGGCAGTGTCTCACAGCTGAGAGAAGCAGTGCAGAGCTCAAGTTTGTGTACCGTGTGTAAAGTTGGGGGGAAAAAGGGCAGAAGGGGGACTTAGCTGTTGCTTTCTGCTTGGCCTATGGAAGACTCTTCTCTTGGAACTGCTAGTTATGGAGAAATACAGTGACCGTTTAGTCCCAGTTCAACCACAGCRTTCATATCTTGATTATTTATTTATTTATTTTCTGTTCTCGTGTTTTAGAATGTTTGGACAGTGCGAGTAATTAATGAMGATTTCTCTATGAAGATCACTCATTAGCCCTCTCTATGGCTAAGGCACTTTGGGTAAGACAGTTAATTATACAAACAGATGGGAAAGAGTTTATGTGCAAGTATTAAGCAATGCCTACAAAGTTTGAGCCAGGCAAGCTCTTTTACAGTGAAGACTAATCCTATTCTTACAGTCCATCTCAGAAGACAGCCCTGCCATTTCATGATACTTCTGTAACAAGAGTCAAAATACTTTCAGAGCAGCTGAGGAGGGCGGTGGTTCTCCTACATTTCYGTACTTCCCAACCCACGTGTTGCTTCATACTCTGGAACAGCTTCGCACTCTAAATTCTGGCAACAGTCTCAAGAAGCCATCAAGGTTACCTGGGGTCATACATTTATCAATATACTGAACTCCGATGTGTTTTGCCTAGAATGATTCCCTTTGTAGAAGATGGAAGAGAGGAAAAGATACAGCAGCCTTGCAGTAGGCTATCCATAGAATAATCCCTAAGATTCAGTTAAGCCACTCAAAAGGGGCTTTCCACTATCTTGTAAGTATGGAGTAACTAGAACAAACGTCACCTGTTATTAGAGAAAAGTCCATCATTCATTGAAAGATAGCCCTTCCTCATTGCTCGACACATTAAACTCAACAAAGAACAAAACGCATGCATATTTTTTGAAGTKATTGCATTCAAGAATGTACTTAGGGTAGGTCATCTGAAAATAGCCACTGGCATTGTTTGTTTTTTCATCTGCTGCTTGAATGAATAGGTCACATTGAAAARGCTTTTTTTCCCCTGACTTTTAAATATGATAGACATAGACATCAACTCTACTTTTGTAACTCTCTTATCCACATCTTATGGCGATATATTTAAGCAATGATTTATTTCYGGTGAATATATTAATGCTAATATCCTATGTGAAGGGTCATGTTTCATAACTAAAGATAATTATAGATAAGGTTTTAAGTTATAGTCATTGCAGATTAAAAAATCACTATCAAATAAAAGATACAGAATTTCTTTTRTAGTACTTAACATAGAAAAATAACTCATTTCCCCTATTAGAAGCAGATGGTAACTTCCTTTACGTTTTAAGTGCCAGGATTTCCCAGATAAGTTCAGGTTCTATCATTTTGTGCTGCGGTGGGGCAGCTGAGGGCAGCAGATAGGTTACATGACTTGTACAGGGTTTGSTCCTGCCTTGCTCTCCTCTAATGTTGGCACTTGGAGAAATATGTGTATAAAATATATGGGAACTGCTCTGGGACTGTGGCTCAGTAAGGAGATGTCTCTAGCCCCAAATCCTGTCATGACTCACGTGGAATTGGGGCCAGATTCAAGACTTTTGTCCATTTCCTGTGCTTTTATGATTCATGTAAGATTGATTCTTTGTTCTGAAAATTATTAAAAGAAAAGGTGCTTATCAAAAGGGAACCGGGTTTCACGGTATTACCTTTGAAGCTGGTAATCTCCCCCACAAAACTGACTGAAATTCCCCACGTGGTTGTTCCACAGGGAGCAGGTGGACACAGGGTGGGGAGCAGCGTGACAAGGACTGTCTGCTCCAAGTGAGTCAGTTAAAAGAAGATTCCTCTGCCCACAAATTCTGTGCTCAATTAGAAGGAAAATGTAACAGAAAACTAGATAAAGAGTATTTGTTTTTCCTTTTCCCCACTAGCTTAAAATTGAATAAAATGCAACTGTGGTTTGCACAGCTCTGGTTGGCTTGGCCAGGCAGTTCCCTCCCAGCCTCCTTTAGCTGCTGAGGCTGCTTGTGCTGCTCGTCGTCTTCTCATATTGTGCGTGCAAGGAATTTGTATTATCCATCTATTGTTTGTTCTAAACTTCTGACTTTGTTTTTCCAATGCTATCTGTTTTTAAATTAGTAATTTCCACTCCCTCATGCAATTCTTCTAAATTACTTTTTGGAGTACTGGCTATTAATATTTTAGGTGGCTTTGATATTTTACTTTATAGTCTTCAATTTTATTTTACATTTCACAGGTTCCTAGTTGCAAATAATCCTACAGGCAATTTTCTCACATTGCAACTATTCCTTGAAAGATATGCTAATGTAGCAAGGCACTTGCAATACTGGGGGTTAAGTTAATCACCCAAAATGAGTCGTATTACTGTCAGTGGTATATAAAGACATCCCATAGTGAATTACCAGGCAGACTAGCGTTAAAGCTTCTTTATAAAATACCAGAAGCTGAAGATGTGCAGAAATAAGCATTCATTTCAGAATACAATGAGCTAAGGAAACTGTTCTTTCTTTCTCTTATTATTTCTGAACTTGAAGGAATCAAATAAATACAGTGATTGCTTTTCCTTTAAAAAAGAGTCCAATATTATGTGGAAAGCCCTTGTGAATCAAAAAAAATAGAAATTACTGTCTTTATATTAATATACTTGCACAAGTAAAGGAACTGTCTGCTCTCTGTTCAAGCTGAGCAATGAGAAATGCAGGGCATCTTAGTAGYAAATTAAAAGATTAGATGACAATATTTAAACTGCAACTGGTATTCTTATAACCTTATACTTGTTTCCAGGTAGCCAGAGTATATGTACAACAGACATATATGCTGATTTATTCTTCATGTAGTATAGTTCTCAATGGGTGATTCAACAGTCTTTCAATTAGAGACAGTATTTCAGGTGCCTACCTAGAAAATGTCTACTAGATATTTTGACATGTCTCTATAATTCCAGCCAAAGGGAACTTCAGCTGGAACCCAGTGGGACATGAATGAGGAACCTGTTGTCCAGCAAACTCAAACACCATGCCGAAAATATGCCCTTTATTTAGAATGCAGAAGCTCTGAAGCAAAGCGTGGCACTCTTCCTGCTGAGCCCAAAGCAGCATTTCACTCTATGGGCTGGGGACGGAGGTAGGAGCTTTTGCCAGGCCTGGTTTGTGTGGGTTGCACTATGTGCCATGCTCCAGTGCTGTTCCATATGGGCATTAGATTAAGGATTCTGCAGTAGCCCTAATCTGTTCTGCCAGAGGAGTATTTTCTCTGCAAACCGACTGCTTACAAGCAAGCAGAGGTGCAGCTGAGGGTTGCATTTTAAAACAGAACTCCAGCAGCATAAATACTGCTGTACTAATGATCTAGATTTCTGTTTCTTGTCTGGAAAAAAAAAAAAGAAAAAAAAAAAAAAAAAGAAGATTTAGTTACATTGCGATGATATGCATTTTTATGAGAACAAATATATTTTGAAGCAGAAAAGATAGGGAGTATGTGGGAAGGGTTTATGTGGAACATAGTATTTATTTGCCATGCATATTTGATATGCATTCATTAAATACGCAATAGAAATGTCAACATAAAGTGCTGTTTAGATCCTCCTATAAAAACAAACTGCATTGGTATTAAAATTGGAATGCACTAATCTTTGGTTAAATACAAGCCTTATTTGCTATCCTGCAAAGAAATGTTTGGTTGACTGTTGTTAAATAACCATATATTTAACCTAATTTAATTTGCCCTTCATTTATAAAGTCTGATAGAGTGATACTGTGTCAGTGTCACCAGCAGTTTCACATACCATCATTTGCCATTACATAGATATTTCTTTTCACTCTCACCCATTGACATTCAATCACTAACAGTTATCACCAGCCCATACCTAATTTGAAAGTATTTTCACGGTCTCACTGAGCCATTGCCAATCCTTCCTAGAAAGGGGAAAATACATACATTTCGTCAAGCAATATTTCTCTATAGCATGCTTTCATGTGACATAACCATAACAGATAAATCTATTCAGTGATAAAGTGGATTTGAGATAGAGGGCAGCATCTGTGAGTTGAAATTTTGGTCTGAAAACTAAACATTCCTATGTTTGGATATTTTGGCTTGGATATTTTGGGGTTTTTTGGTTGGTTGGTTGGTTGGTTTTTTTGCTGATTTAAATAGCCATTCCTTTGGACTCAGTCTTTTAAACAATGTTTATAATGATTATGTATGCACTGGAAGGGATTRTTTTACTACAACCCTTGGAAAGGTAATTTTCTCAGAATATGCAATTAGGCATATAAAATATATCATACAGAATGTCCATCCAAGTTCCAAAAGTACTACAGCTTTAAAGAGAATTTAGGGTTTTCTCTGTAAATAGGGTTTTATGCCCTGAGGCATATTAATATGCCCTGCTTATAACCTTTATAAGTGTTTCAGTGTCTGTACCATAACCTTGACTGTTCCTACTGCCTGTGTATTAATATTTGGGGAGGAGTCTTGCTACACCACACTATTAACTTAATGATATTTTTACGAGGAGTCCCAGAGGTGTACAATTTATCTAAAACCTGCCTTTCTACAAGTCTTTGGTAGGTTTCCTCAGCTGTCATTCAAACGCCTGCAGTGTAATGCAGAGAAACGCGAGCAAGATTTTAATTCARACACTGGTAACAGTCTAACCCGGGTGGCACGGAGCTCAGCGCAGCCAATTTGCTCTGCAGAGGAGCTGGTAAATGAGCTGTGGCTGCGACGGCGCTGCCGCGGGGACGGCGGGCACTGCCCGCTCGCTGCTCGGAGCTGCTGCGGGCATCTCCGCTGGGCACTCTTGTCTTGCAGCGCGCACCTGCACGTGAATATTCACTTTTCTGTTTCAATGCCCTTCCCTCGGAGGCATGTTTCATGTAAGATTCTCCCCATTTTCTCTCTCTCCCCTTATTTTTATAATTTTTTTTCCCCCACAATGCAATAGTAGTTCAATCCTTATCTTTGGCCTCTTTTCGGTCTCCATCCATGGTTTGATTTGGGAGTGACCAGAGTAAGAGGGATGTCATTTCCTTCCATGGGCTTAATGCTGCTGTCAGTATCTGCCACATCTGAATGCCTGCAGGCTAAAATAAATAGCAAGTGCCCCTTGGACACTCAGTTAACAGAACAACGTCATGATGTCCTGATGAACACACATACCAGTTTTACTACAGGCCAGTATCCTCAAGGATGCACGCTGCAAATATATTCCAAAAATACACAGGAGGGTTTTATTAGATAAGCTAGCAGAGTTAAAATGAAACATTATTGCACAATTATTTTTGTAAGCAAGGAGAGTGAGAAATAAGCTATGAAAAACTGAAAAATATCACAAATAACTGTTGATCAGAACTGTTTTATTTTCATTCTCCACATGTTGCTATGTCTTTCTCTGTTCTTTGCTGTCATTTTCTACTCTACCCCCTCTCTAAAAACACACTTTGATGGATTTAGCATCCTCTCGGCTCATTAAAAACCCAGGAAGATTACACATTTTTTATGATAAAATAATTCAGCACGGATCTTGCTACATGGGAAGTATAAAGGAAAAATAACACAAAATTTGTGTTTTACTTCGTAAAACGAGTCTTATTCAACAAATTTGTTGCAGGTATTTCTTTTTTTAAATATCTAGTGAGATAGATACTGCCGTGAAGGGAGCCAGGCAGGTAGACAGATGGGCAAGTAGGCCCCTGTATGTTGCTGTTTTGGAGGATCTTTGAAAAATTATCATCCTTGGCAAAACACAAACAGAAAGGTAGGAAAGAATGGGAATAAATTTTAAATTTTATGAGGRAAGAAGACAGCTAAGAAAAGGCAGTACTGTATTTAGGGATTTCATTACATCCTTCATTAAAGATCAGAATGAAAAGCAGGAATTTAATAATGAGGTATAATTCAAAATAATTAGACGATTCGAATAAACGCCTCATTAAAATAACGAGATTTGTGTGCTATATAACAGTGATTRTTTTTGCCTCGCTCCAAAATGTATGCATGGCAAACATGCCTAGCTCCCAGAAAGGCTGCTCTGCCAGTGCTGCGGTTTATTCCCAACCCTAAGGATGGGGTATCCTGGCGCTGGTGAGTGCAAGGAGCTCCGACTGCCTGGAGGGCTGCCGTGGGCGGGAGGGAAACAGCCATAAAGCGAGTGCTCCGGTGGGAAGGACATCCTGCCCTCCACGCTCCTTCCTGGAACTAAAGTATTTTGGTGCCCCAGGAAAACCCCAGCGACGTGTATTTGTTTGCATTCTCATACCGCAAACACCTAATCGAAACGGCATGGAGAGACCGGGAAAGCTATTACCAAGCTGAGCCCAAACATGCCGAGTTTTAGCCTGAGAGAAGTTTGCAGCCTGAGGCTGTAAGCCCCTGAAAATAGGTGTTTGTAATGGAAGTGCCATCTTAACCTTATCTGTAGCAGCACTGCCGCTTTGCTCTAATATCTCCTCTCCTAGCATCTGTGAAATTGTAATCTGTCCTGTGGCTGGTAACTGAAGAGATGATGAAACCAAGGGCTATGCTCTGAACTACCTTAATTTGTCTGTGCTAGGTTTTTCCTGGCACATTAAAGGAGAAGGTGAGGCGAGGTGAGGGGCTGCTGTCAGACACCTGAGAGCCACCGGCGTGCTTGTCGGGGAGGGCAGCAGCGCGCGGGACGGCTGTGTGCATTAGTCGCCACATTGCCCTGTTACACCCAGATATGTTTTTCTCTCTTTCTGTGCGGCAAATGTGGAAGAAAATTGTCCATGATGTTTGAACATCTCACCTCTAATATTTGTTTTTCAAACTAGTGGGCTTAAAAGCAAGCCCGCATAGGAAAGACACCTTCACCCTGGTGCCGGAGATGTTTTCTCCAGGAGCTCTCTGCATTACTTGGCGTTAACGCCATCCCTCTACCAAAACAGCAATCTGTGCTGCACTGCTTCTGTACCGATACCATGTTTCTTCCTTTGCCCAGTGGATATGATGAGAGAAACAGGTGGTGCTATTGAGCAAAAAGCTGTTTTTGCCCAGAGTCATTTGTTGGCTTACCTGAATTCTTTGTAATTAYTTTAATTTTAGTCAATTATATCTTCACTCACATGTATTTTCTTCAATAGTCCAATAAGTTAATTCAGGTTTTGGAACTGTTTCTGCCTTTTAGCTCACACTAACATTTARGAATGGAGGGTTTGGTTCCTTAGAAGCTTCTTCACAGCATTGGCTCTTTCCCATTTGAACTGGGAAGCTTGAGCTCTTCTGGGCACAGTGCAACTGAGCATTTACCAGCTTTATCCCTACGCTACCTCCCGGCTCGCTCGCAGCGGTGCCAGCACGCTCCTTTGGGCTCGCCCACAAGCACAACAGTCCCCAGCAATTTCTCAGCATTTCATGTTATCCAGACTTCTGCTAATTCTGGGAGCTATTTGACTACAAGGGACTCAGTCTGCCTACGGGTGTGTAGTTTGCTGGGACTCTGGGGAGAGGGAGCGCGGGCAGCGCTGGCGAGGCAGTTCCCGCGGGCGCAGCGTGGGCACGGCGCGCTCAGCCCACGCACGCAGTGCGCTGCCATTCCCCACGCGCAATCCATGTTTAAAATGCTGCTTTTGGAAAACGGTCTGCCCGTATTTTGTCWATGAAATGTAAGCATAGGAGGCTATGAAAAGCCATATAAAATAGCAGATACTTTGGGAAACAGGTGATATCCTAAAAGAGATAGAAAATGTTTTCAAAATTAAATCAGAATCCAGTTGTCAGGACAGTTCAAGATTGGGGCTGCAATTCATAAGGTTGTATACAGATTTTTCCATATTGTATCTTGTAACAGTAGTTGGCTAATTAGAAGAAGATTGTTTCAAACTGCTTTGATTTCTTCTTAGTGGTAAAGAAACTGTAATTGCTTTTAGTGCAGTGCAGGTTGTAGTGTAGTCATATTTTTTTAGATTAATATTCCAATTTCAGATTTGGATGTGGCAATTGCCCTGTAAATAATGTTTAGATAAAGAGATTCTTTAGCTAAAAAGTTTCTTTTTTTTAATACTTATCGTACTTTTTAATACTTTAACAAGTTATAGCAGTTGTGATCCAAATCTGCTGTAGCCTTTTTCCCATCCAGTTTGCTCTCTGTGCTAACAGTCTTGCTTTGTCATTTATCCAGATGTCCTTCATTACCCAGATAATTCTCTGAGCAGGTGCAACAGTGTCTGGAAATGCCACCTGAAATTGGAAGAAGAGATCGAGTTTTGGGAAGAAGATAATTTTTATTTTATTAGATCRTAATGATCGGTAACCTCTTGGTAACGCATAAACAAATGCAGACACTTTATCATCTGTTTGGCTAACATATGTTTGCCAGCCTGGGTTTGAAATTAGGGTCATGCTTCCTAACAGGTAGATACAGAACCACAAGCAAACAGAAGAAACGCTTCCAGGGAGCACTTTTAATCACACATGCTGTCGTTAGATATATTGGACTTTCCAATCCTACAAAGATTTATATAAAACAAAAAATTATTTATATTTAAAAAAAAAATCAGTACCATGTTTAGAGTAGAAATGCAGACTTTAATAGTGGTAATTATGTGCACACAAGCTGACAAAATATCCTGATAAATCAATAAGCAAGCCACACCCCACCTCGAGGGCTGAGCAGTGACAGTCTTTCTCACACATGGGTTATTGCAAACATMTATTTGTATAGGGCTGTGGGAGTCTTTCACATGTGCTAACTGAGACCCAACTTCTACCTTTTTCACCTGCAGCCACTTTGATATGGATCACAGCAACCCCCAGCAGCACTGGGTAAGTCCTCTGACTTCAGCCCTGCTCTCCCCTTCTTACTGGTACTGGAAATTTGGGAGGATCGGGATGGCTGTTTCATTTAGAGGCCCTGGGTCTAGTGTAACACAACAATACTAATAGAACAGAACTAATAGATAAGGAGATATTAACCCTTTTTGACTAGGGAAAACGTTGATCTGCTGCTGAAGGGGATGGGGGCCTTAGTGACTAAGGATGCGGAGAAGGCAGAGTTACTAAATACCTTCTTTGCTTCTGTCTTTACTGCTAAAGTTAGTCCGCATGAACTGCAGAGCCTGGACACAAGAGAGAGAATCGAGAGAGGGGRAGATTTTCTGAAGACTGAGGAGGATTGGGTTAGGGATGATTTTGAACACCCATAAATCTATGGGTCCAGATAGGATGCACCTAAGAGTGCTGAGGGAACTGGTGGGGACTATTGCTCAGCCACTCTCCATCACCTTTGAGACGTCATGGAGAGCAGGAGAGATGCCAGAGGACTAGAAGAGATCAACATCACGCCAGTCTTCAAAAAGGGCAAGAGGGAGGAGCCAGGCAACTACAGGCTGGTCAGTCTCACCTCCTTCTCTGAAAAGGTGATGGAGCAGCTCGTCCTAGAGAGCATCTCTAGCCATGTGAAGGAAAAGAAGGGTGATCAAGAGTAGTCAGCATGGATTCACCTAGGGGAAGTCATGTTTGATAAACCTGATAGCCTTCTACAGTGAGATGACTTGTCTGGATGGACAATGGGAAAGCTGTGGATGCTGTCTTCCTTGACTTCAGCAAGGCTTTCAACACCATCTCCCTCATAACAGCCTCATGGGGAAGCTCAGGAAGTGTGTTTTAGATGAGTGGACAGTGAGGTGGATTGAGAACTGGCTGGATGGCAGAGCTCAGAGCATGCTTATAAATGGGGCCGAGTCCAGTCGGAGGCCTGTGGCCAGTTCTGTCCGTCAGGGATCTATACTGGGCACAGTGCTGTTCAATTTATTCATCAGTGACTTGGACAGGGGGACAGAATGCACCCTGAACAAGTTTGTGGATGATACCAAACTGGGTGCAGAGGGGTTGGCCTAGAAGATCTCTAGGAGTTCTTTCCAACCTCAACATTCTTTGATGCTGTGATACCAGAACTAGAAAGGTCCTTCACCCCAAAAGTGTGACCAATTTCACCTTGTTTGATTTCCATCTGAAATAAAGAAAACCAGCCAAAACCTTCAAGCAAGACATTGGTAAAAGCCTTTTGAAGTGAAACTTTTCACCTTGAATAGACACAAAAATGCCTGAGATGGTGCTACTTTTCTTCTGATTAAATTCAGTAGTATTTAGCCAAAGAAAAGTAGCCTGTATATACAAAATCACATGTAAATCAGTTTTGCCTTAGTGAAACTAGGATGAAAAAAAAGTACCTCGAGAAGCCTAAACTATGGGAACAGACGCTGAAAAAAGCACTCATTGAAATTCATGCCTGTGGAATTTATACATTTATATAAAGAGTGTGTTGTGCACTTTCAAACTGGTGAACTAAAGTCTTTACTTTCCAAGGATGAGCCACTGCTTTTTTTCTTTCCATGCTTGCAACCCTTAGTTGGAAGTAAAAGCCATCTGCTTCTTTCTAGTAGTTACTTTTTGAATTATCTCGAGTCTCCTAATTCACTTGTTTAGAAAGTTTTGGGTTTTCAAGTCCATTTGTGTACTGAAAAATTGCTAGTTTGCTACCTAGAGCTAAAGTCAGAGCTCAGGTATTGATCTCGGGGAAAAAAAAAAATTACTGAGGCTTGTGGGGGATTTAGTTCTGACAAGAAAGACTGACTTTGAAGGCCTCCAAAGATGCAAAATTCTTTCGGTGGCATGCATTAGTGATAATCAGTGTGTGTTGCCATGGTTCAGTAGAAGTCAGCACTGAACTTCACAAAACTCTTTCAACCTTTCCTCCCTAACTGTATAAATGTGAAAGTAACAATAAATCTTGTTGACAATTACTTCCACATCTATTGGCAGGCAGTCAGCTGCAATGTGAGCAGCATTGTGTGCAATATGTGCAGCACAGCCAACACCCATTAACTATCTCCCTAGTTTCTTCTGTGACTTGGAGAACATGTTATTTTTCCCCAGTGAGCAGCCCTCTCAAATGCTGAATTAGTAATATTAGCACCAAATACTACTAATTTGGCAGCCAGGCGGTATTTTTCCAAAGTGTTCACAATGGGCTCTGATAACTGCTTTGCAGTTCAGCAGAGCAAAGATGAAAATTCAGAAACTTCTGTAGATCATTTGTGTAAGACGTAGAGGAGTGGTGTAATACATACATTCTTTCACCATTTGAATATTCATTAAAAAAAAAAAAAACATAATTTTAGCGCTATTCATCCAGAAACTTAAATGCGTGCTTAAATGGAAACATATATGTAAATTTTTTGAAGAATCAATGGTAGAAATGTTTTTAACAACATGAAATATTTGTTCAAAGAACAGGGAGATGTATTGTCAGCTCCAGCTCTGTATTTTCAGATTTTGGTGACTGCCTTAAACAGTATTTATGAAGAAGTAAATGAACCCCTCCACTATACATAACCAATTTCAACAGTATAGCACACACTTATTGCTTGCATACAATTTTCATTGATATCAGCATGAAATCTGTGTAAAGAATTGCATAGCATATGAAACTGAAAAGCAAATAGATTAGGGTGGCTAGTCTTACTTTTCTAATCAATTTCATTATGCAGTTCTTACAAGAAAATGCACATATACTCTTACATATATTAAAARTGTAAATCTATTTTTGAATTAGGAATTATGAGATTTGCTCTGCGCATCTGAGAAGTTAATTCAGCTCCTTGCCTTTTATTGGTTTTTTTCTTTTCAATTCATGCTTTGTTAAATATGGTATATGAAAGACATATAAGTAGGGGTTGGTAGAGCTGAAACTATCTATAGTTCTCCCCATTACAAGATTCACAAGAGGACAGCACTAAACTGACGGATTTAGTACAGGAGGGAAAGGGAACTACTTTTGTAGCTGGGGAAGATGTATGGAAATCTTTGCCAGAATAGTCCAAATGCTCATAGGAAGTTTGTGATTTATGTTTGATTATTCAAGGAATTTTGCCTACATTTACGTAGTACTAATTTTTTACTAAACACTGACTGGTTTTATAGGTRTAATATTGGCTGCAGAAAAAGTAAGTATCAGCAAGTGGCTCTCTTATGGAAATCCTGAGTGTCTCTGTTCTGCAACTYGAATGTCCTTGCTTCGCTGTCGGCAGAATCATTGGTGGGTAACAATATGATTGTAGGACAACTTTCTTCATTGCTTTTCTATCTACTCTAAATGTTATACCACAGGAAAATCCAAAATATAGGAAAAGATGGATTTAGTTCCTGATGTACTGATGTTAAATAAGAATTTGAAAATGAAATGATAAATTAGGAATTAGGGCTCCAGGGTAGGTAGGTTCTGCATTTGGAGTTAGAACTGATATACTAGATTCTGGGCAAGTCACCGACAAACAGTTTCAGTACTATATGAACTGCGTATATAAATTCGTTTTACACATTTGATCTGATAAACGCTCACAGTTTTGCTTAAAACAAGTGACTCAGGCTGCCCCTTATGGATCTGATAAATTTGAGAGAATAATGTTGCTCAGAGCTTTTGGAAATAAATTAAATTTTTTTACATTCTAGATGTGTTCTGAGGTCCTTAATGTCTAGATCTCAGTTTTGTCATTAACCTCCCTTAGCCCACTGTGTACATTGTGGAACTAAAACAATTTTTACTTTTGTCTCTTTGGCATAATTGGACAATATTTCTGAAACTCTTCAAGATCCTTCTGTGGAAATAATCTCATAAAAGAAATATTCTACAGGCTATGGAATATATGAGATACTGTCTATTTCTTCTAGTTTACTGAAATTTGGATAAAAAGAGTTAGTGATATTATTCATTACAAAAAATATTGAAGAAATGAGATTGGTTGTAAAATCTGCCCTTGTGCAAGAGTTTTTGGTCGTTGTTTTTATTGAAGTGAGCTTTCTATTTATGCCCAGCAGTTCCCCTATATTTTAATTCCCTCATAAGGATCACAAAAATAGGGAAATATAAGAACATACGCTGTAAATGTAATGTCCCTATATTTTTTCCCTACAAAGAAAAGGGAACCGCTAGAAATGTTGATTTCTTTCAAACCTTCTAACAATTGGAGATTATTGAAATACTAAATTACTGGCACACAAGAGAACTAGATGATTGTTGTTCCACATTTACGACACAAACCAAATGATGGCTTGGAAAAAAAAAAAGATGATATTTTGAGTTTTAATTATCAGRCTGAAAAGCCTGATGAACAAAAAAGGGGGGAGAAGGGAGAACAGTGAGCAGAAGGACAAACATGTTAAAAAAAAAAAAAAAAAAAGCCTTTGTCAGGCTCAAAAAGAGAAACAGACTTAATTATTATTTTCTCTTCATTCCATTTTGGGCGCTTTAGCTGAAACTATAACTTACAAAGAGCAATTATAAACAAATGGCACCCAGCATGAATACTTCTCTGAGGTTTGATCGTTTCATCCTTGGCTCTTACATCAGCACAATGATGTGTTGCCGTTGGAAAGCAGCATGACTAGGATGGTAGCCCTAGTCACAAGCCATGCAATGATTTAAACATATAGCCTTCTTTATCTGCTCCTTATGGAATTGCAACCTGGACAATAGTCTCACTCCATTAAAATGAAGGGCTAATTCCAATGGAACCTGGCTAGATTAGTTAAAGTATTCTGCAGTTCATGGAGAACAGTGGAGAATATGGAAATAATTTCCTAGAATAATCCGGAGAATTACTTTATGCTTCTGATATAGATCGCTGGGGAAATAATTTAAAAGCATTTTAAAATATCTTCCATTTTCTATTATGAGCCTTTGGATTTCCACAGTTTGAGAGAAGTGAGGCATTGTGGCTTAGAAAACTAATTACAAAACATAAAAATGCTCAAGTCTAATGGAACAAATCAGACAGAAAAAAGATTTCCATGTAGAAAGATCAATGTTGGAATGGAAGCTACAGCTTTTACCTAAGTGTCTTCCTCTCAACATCTTTGTTATACATTCTCTTTGTTCCTGTTAGCTGACTAATTAGCTGTGATTTTTTTTTTAATGCCCCTTACACTGGGTTAATTTTGTCTAACTCAACAGCAGGGGTTTGTGCAATAATAATTCACATAGCAATGTCAATGATTAAAATCCTTTCATTAACATGGTACCTTAAAGATAATGAATGTGAAGCTTTCAGCTAACCCAATCTCTAGGCTCAGAAAGGCAGTTTTTGCAGAAAATAATAATAATAAAAAAAATCCTTGTACAGATTAGCTTTTGCCAGCAGAACAAATGAGATCTTTGTTTGGGTGTATTACAAACACAAAGTCATACAAATCAAAGAGCATTTATTATGAATACAATGATGTAGCAAGCTTCTTTTGACAAAAGAATTCTAATAATGTACTTGAAGAATGCAAAACAGGCATTCAGAAGTGCTAATTTTCTGGCATTTTTTGTAGACACCACTGTCAAGTCACAGATAATCAACGGAAGGGTCAGAGTGCCTTGAGCTGAACGTTGTCAGAGATGTGGCAGAAGGTGCTTTGGGCTGGATACGTCATTTCTCTTCAGTCTCCTCAAGAATTTTAAAGAGGTTTATCTGTCAGGATACAAGAAGTGTGGTTCAGTAATTAGGGACACAAGATGAAATACCTCTTTGGAAAGTTTTAATAAGTGCTAGAACAACTATTTCACTGAACTTGCTGTCTCTTCTAAAAAATACCTTTCCACCTACATTCTAATGGTTCTTGCATTTCATTTTTACCAAGTGCGAAAGATGTTTGCTGGATGAATTCATCCACATACAAATAGCATAACTAATAACGAAAGGTGCCTTAGCAACAGCAGCGAGGTAACCACAGTGAGTAGACCAGTAACTCTCATTCAAATCACTGCCAACATAACATGCTGTGCTTTCAGTTCTGTTAATCAAATACCATTTTTTGGAAACTGATATATAGTATATATCTATCATCTACAATCCCATTACATGCAGATATCTGYATTCTTTTTATTTCAAATAACATTTTTGCAACAGCCAACTAATCTAAGTAAACAAGCCTAGGCTTTAATACTTTTATTTAAAAACAAGGAGAAAACTGCTCTTGACCCACTCTTTCTTAGTAAGGACTGTATTTTTTAAAATCCTTTTAAAAATGATTTTCCACAATGTAATAGAAATCTCTCAATCTCAAGTAAGGGATCATGCTCTAAAGATTCAAGGAAATGGGTGCCCTTATATATGCAGATAGTCTCACCGAAGTCAGCTGTGTGCACACTAAGCCTTCACTCTATTAAGGCTTAAGCAATTGATCAACATGAACACAGCTCCTCAACACATGAACTCAGCTGACATTTTCAGTGGGGGTGATAGCCAAATGGGTCTTTCAGATTGTCTTGCTGCTGTGTCATTCACTCAAGTAAGTAATTCAAGAAGGAGGGCAGTGTATGGGTAGTTAGTGAGAACACTTAACTGCAGCTGTARCTTCTCTGTAATTTTCTTGTGGATAATTTCATATATTTTTGTCTTTAGTACATTACTGTTCCCATTGCTCTCATAACCACAAATAATTGCTTCCATTTTTTAAAGGCAAGAAAGCAGAAGATAGCTCCCTAGAAAGCTGAGTCACAAAGCTAGCTCCTAAAATTAATATAAATATGACTAAGTAAAAGTTGCATCTGATAAAGGTGTTAATATGAAAGTTGAAATAAATGGTCTTATGTTAGAGGCTGCCAAGACAAAACTTCAGGATTTGATTTGCTCAGAAAGAATGCAGAATCTGSGGAAAACCTTAATATCATACATGTACACTGAAACGGACTGCATTTTGTTACTATTCTCATAGTGTGATTTATAGACAATATAGCTTGGTAAATCTGGTTCAGCTGAGCAGAACCATGTACACACTATATAACTGCCTTATAACTTTTGAAGATAAATTAGTAAATAAATAGAAATCTGCACTTGATTCATGTGGACCCCTATATCCAAGAATGTTTCACAGCCTGAGAATGTGAGAAGGAAAAGATTGTCACCAGCTAAAACCRTGCTTGAGAGCATGGCATGGCTGTGTCTTCCTCTGGACTCCACTGGTAAGCACAGCTGCTGCCAGAGATGCTTGCAGCACTTGGCTACCTCCAGGYCTAAGGCAAAGCCAAGCATGAGACTGACATGATGGTACAGTACTGCATGTTGAAAATGTTGAAGGTCAGAGAAGATGGGATTGGCACAGCACAGCTGGTGGAGGATGGGGAAATGATGTGGTTATTGTTATAGGTATTATGCTATATGTTTATGTTATAAGCTTTATGTTGTGTGTGTGATTATTATAGGTGTTATGCTGTTGTGCCCAAGAAGCACTGGTGAGTTGAAAAAATACTCCCGTTCCTAATTAGAATATAGAAAGTGCAAGAGTGATAGGAAACCAGCTTTTCCTTCTGCTACATATTGCCATCCACTCCTCAAACATCTCTCATTTGTACTGGGATGTACTGTTCCCTTCTGAACCCGGAAAGTGGGATAGTGAGCTCATTACTATGSTTATTTATTCCTTTACAGTAAAAGCTTTCTAGGCTCTCATTAAGGGTGTTAAATAACACAAAAACAAATTCATCAACCCTTATACAGTCACTTCAGTACTGCTTTTCTTGCAAACACAGAGGAGGCCAACCCAAAGCCATCAGAGGTTGTAGTGGGAGTGAACTTTTAAAATGTCAGTTTGTACCCTTTCGGTATAGCACTGAAATAATATTTTCTAGGTTTGGGCTCAGTTGAGATGTAGGCAAGTGGGAGATACCAAGTTCAATATTACTTGTATAGCTTTCTAAGAATAATCATGTCTTTCTGAACTGAAAAGATATCTCAAAGGAGGTGTCGTTTTCAMAATCTGCAGATGCATGGGGTGTATCTTCAGTGAAGACTAATAAAAAGAGAACCAGGCCAAATGTTCTTGTATATAATTTGCCTTATTCTGAATGGCTTTTCAACTTCCCCAATTTTTGTAGTGGATTGAATAGCATGTGTATTTTAAGAGAAAGAAGAGCAAGTGAATTTGAATATATACAACTGCATGATAGCACATTGAGGTGGAAGAAAGAGGTATTTTTCCCCTCAAAAGGAGCTTTTCTTATTCCTTCAGTAATTGGACCAATCCTCTACTATACAGAAAAGTTTGAGGATGGGTTTGTTTGTTTRTTTTAGTTGGCATCCAAAGGAAAATATAGTGAAATATCTAGATAAAAGTAGCTGTGGTGGCTAGAAAAAAGATGCAAACTTTTTTTCCTGAAATACCTGTTTTCGTTAGAAGGACTTCTGGGTTTATTGTGGCTGTATCTTCCTGGGGAGTTTATAATAGTCCCTATTACAACTGGCATAGTTTTGCCAGTGTCTTTATTGTCTGGGGTGGGAGCAATGCTGTATATAATCTAGAGACTGGCAAAGCTGAAATAAAGCAGTCATTCTGATTCCTGAGACAAAAGGTCATTTGCTTTGTGGGATGGCAGTACAGGACCGAAGTATGTGTCCTTAGAGTAACCACTCTGCAATGTGACTCTTTTACAAATTTATCTCTAAAATGTCCCTTTGGTATCTACAGCATATAAGAGAAAAACATGTCAGATTCCAAGATAGAAACCCACCAGTCTCCTAATAAGCAAACTCTAGAAATATTTTGGAGGGATTGTTGATTGCTTTTTTTTCTTTTTTTCTTTTTTTTAAAGAAAATACTTTTGGGAAAAGTGGTGGGGATGAAATTCCACTCACAAAAGAGCCTGTCACTCACAAAATGCTATCACTATGAATTCCATGAAAATGGCATTGTCTTAGTGGTTCTGACAGAAGTTCAAATCTTGTGTTTGCAATCTATCTGTAGATAGATACAGACATTGTTTTTCAATGTCCATTTTTATTCAGAAAATTCCTATGTTGTGAAGCAAATGAAAGCAGAGTTGACTGGCAAAAGTTAATAAACGGTCAATGTGTTCCTGCATGTTGTGCACCTTTCGTTGCTATTCGTGAAATAATGAGGCATTTAAAGTATATCTGGGCACCACAGTATAATTCAAATCGTAACAACATGTTCCTCTGATCATCAGCTAATCGTTTTATAACCCAGCCTTGGACTAGAAATTAAACAGAAGACCGTAATTAATTGATCTTTGCAGGACTGAATGACATTAAACTGAGTTTATTTTAATAATCTATTCTACCTGCCCAAATAAAAGTCTTGGTGCTCTGACACACCTCCTGAAAAAAAAAACAGGGGATAAGCTCCATGTAAGCAATATCTTTCCTCTTATAAGTTATTGATGTAATTATTTTTGTTTATAGAATGAGAGGTGTAGCTGAGCAAGATGCATCTTAAAAATATACAGTCATGATTATTGCTGCACATCTCTATAAGAATAGGAAAAAAAAAAAGAGAAGAAATTTGTGCTGTAGGAAATAAGTTAAATTTTAAGGAAGGAGAGAGTATAAGCAGAACTGGTAGAATGTCTCAGGTCCAAAAAGTAAAATCTGCTCTTGGCTGAAATACACCTGCTAACATGAAAGAGTCTTGTTAATGGAAGACTGGTGAGTGAGAATTGTAACCTGCAGTCTCTTTTGAACTCTTTGCCATGCTTCAACTCCTAAAGACCTATGCATTGTGATTTCTTGGGGATAAAACAAGTTTTGTAGTTCATTTAAAGTGCTTTTAATTTGAGTAGGTGGGTCACCACAAAGTCATGTGGTCAATTTGTACCTGTACTTTTCAGCACTTCCAGCTCTTCTTGGTCCCACATGGTGATCAACCCAAAGTTAACCTAAAGTCTCACCTAAAAATGCTGCAACAATCTCATTCACCATAACTCAGAAATCATTTTATGAATAGGAACAAATTTGGAGGCAGTAAATTACGCTACTTGAACTCAGAATTGCATATATTACTCAAACTGACACTCGTGAGTACAAAATGGGCACATGCATTTGTGCAAGTGAGATGCAATAAGGCACTGGAAAGACGTAAATAGGATATGATCTGTTTTTAGCATGCATTCTATCAGAAACTACTTTATTGGCTCTGCTTCTTTCAATAATTTTCAACATAGGTAGGTCAAATTCAGTAGCAGTGCTTCATTTGTTTGCCGGTAAATGATCCTATGATAAATCTTAGGGACTCCCCTGAAAGAAAGTTAAAAATTATACGAAGAATTCTTTCTAAATGTATTTAGATGAATTTCCGAATTCAAAGTCATTTGTGTTCCTGTCAATACAGATCACTGCAGACAATTTTACTGCAGAATGCATTACCCTGAAACAAACTGTGTCTTATTTGCTAGGTGATACCAGAATGGTCCTGACTCTGCTTGGCTGCAACTAGATGGTGATGGTGTGATGACGGACACGAACACAGAGATAGAAGAGAGAAGCACGTAAGTCATCCTGAGTGTAATAAATGCTTGAGGATTTGACAATAACAATATGAGAGTCAACAGGGAAGCTTGGCACGGTGAAGTGCAGTGAATCAGGATGATCAAATGATTTTATTAGTTTGCTTTTATTAGTCAGATCTATTTCCATTTTTTTTATTATGACCTAGGAAAAAAGAAATAATTGTAATCAGTTTATCAAATACAACCCTGGCAGAGAATCTGCCACTGGTAACTTGATTTTGTTCTAACTGAGCACGCTATGTTTTGACTAATCTCTAGCATCCAAGATCATTTTTCTTGAACTGGCGGGAGGATGAGTCAGAGTAATAGTTTATTTGTTTTGGTGTTTTATTTAAAAAGTTAGATTTCTAGGTGTGGTTCAGAGATGTTTTCAGTGTTTCTTTTAAAACCATGGGATAATAAAAAAAAAAAAAAAAAGAGGAAAAAAAATCCCCTAATTTCTCTTCCATCCACAGATTGAAAATGGACCACAGGCGGTTGTAGCTAAAGCTTTGCCAGTGCTCCTGCCCTATCCACCTGTCACATGAACTTCACCTAAACTAATCACAGACTCAGTGGGAGAGAAGGGATTCTGTAATGATGATAACTAATTCCCAAGTCTCCCCTAAGCAATGATGAACAATCATTATAAACTGTTCCAAATTATAGACTGTAGGCTCTGTGATGGTGACTTTTGTAGACTGGACTGAGACAATTACCAAATGAAGGAAAATATTATTATTTTAGCAAATGTAACATTTTAATACAATGTGAAAAATGATGAGGGAATAATAAATCGAGGGCATAAAAAGAGCTAATAATAAAAAGGAGCTTGGTGAGAAATCCCGCTGTCATATTTGCATTTACCCTGAAACTAATGCCGTGCACATTTTTGAATGCAAATAATTCACAAGAGGAAGCAAAATGAGGATGTTAATAATCATTTTTCCCTTAATGAGAAGCTGCACTTTGATTGAAAGGAGCTTTAAGGTGGCCTAAACTAGGCCTAACAAAGGAGCATTTTTTGGAGACTATTTAAAGGAATGTGTTAGAATAATATTCTGTCACTTAAAATCCCTAGCATTAACATTGTTATCACAAATCTTATTTCAAATTAAAAAAAGAAAAAAAAAAAAAAAGAAAGAAAGAAAGGCTTTTTAGGAAAGTTATTCTTTCCAGATGGGATTTTCTTTTTCTCTGTGACTATTAACTTAAAATGTTTTTTCTTGTGGGATCAGCTAAAGTCTTTAAGTTTTTTGTATTAGTTTGTTGAATCAGTTCCTTATCTTCTGCATGAATGCTATAGGGTGCCTTCCTCATTTTAGGTCTCTCAGCTCCAGATTGCTAAAATGACAACTGGCCCCCTTCATTGACTGGAGCATCTATCCTCTTACCACCACTTAGACACATTTAAGGGYGTACTAAAAATTTCTTTATGATTTAAAGCTAGGTTTTAATCAGGTTTGAAAATGCCCTTTCTGCCCCTGGAAACACAGTTCCAAACATAGAAATATGGAAATAATTCTGGCCTAGACTTGGGATCCTTCTGTTCCAGTAATATGTTACCAAAGTTAGCCAGTACCTCCGTAATATTAACCTTTTATCCACTCAAGGCAAATCCTAAATGCATATAATCCAATAAAAGGAGTTGCAATAAAATTAATTTGTCCACCTAAAGACTAATCTTATCACTCTTAYCACTAAAGAGGTATAAATATATGTATGTACCTTCCYACTTTTCCGTGGGTTATCCTGCATATACAGAGGGCTAACCAAATATTGTTCATTGTGAACAACTCCTCTGGTTTATCCTGGAAGACATTGGTCATGCTTTCCGACGAATTTAAATAAAACTTGGTTTGATTTTTTTTTTAAATTTGTTTTCACTAAAACTTTGAGCACAAACAGCCCATGGGTTGTATGTGCTTAACAGCGTGTCATGTGGGACTGATCACTGAAGTCTGTCACGTGGTGATCCTTGATTGTAACTGTATTAAAAAGGCAAATGAAAAATGATTATGATGTAGCAAATAAGAAACATGCTAATGGTCTTCTGCTCATTTATCAAACGTATATATTTTAGAATAGAAAATTCTTTGCATAATTCTGTAAACCAATTCATTGGAATGCATATATGGAATCTAAAAGGACAAATACAGTTAAATTGAACTGTGGTTCACAAAGTCAAAATAAGTGTCCACTAATCATTGTTTCTGCAATGACTATTTAGCTTAGTGGGTACTCTCAGGGCATATTGAATATATTTCCTGTAGTTAGGATACACTATCTTTCTTCTGTTGCCCTTAATTAGTCTGATTTGATGCTCCCCATTACTCATCAAGTGGTAGTGGCAAGGTAGGATAGATGTGGTTTTAGAAGTAAACGCTGATTTAGCAATTTTCCTTGGCATTTAATAAGAGAATTATTTTCTTTAGGAACTGAGCTGGGTAATCTTCTTTGCCTCAGCAAGACTGAAACTAAGCACGAACAAGGTTCAGTAAGTAAGTTTAATTTTATTCTGTATGCTAAGTTTACACACTCAAGTAATTTTCTGTTCCATGTTTATAGCTTTTTAAGACATTACTCTATGGYACCTCCAAGCTTGTCTTGGTTAATTCTCCCAAAGAATGCATGTAAATAATTTGATGATAATAATGACTAAAGATTTTAACATATTTTTAATTAAAGAAACATTTCTTCAGTTCTTTCCCCCAAGGTTTTTCAGGCTTCTTGTTAATGTTGCAGCATGATTATACCTTCAGGTTGATCAACCAAAAATTGTCATCTCTAATGGTGCAATGCTACCATTTTTCTCATGTTGTGTAGCATTAACTCCCCAAGTAATCAAATTCGGATGCACTCAGTTGGATTACTCAATTAAATCTTAACCAACATTGGGGATGGTGGAGTATCAATCTCAGGAATAGCTTCCCAATCATCTGAGCAAGTAGTTATTTAGGATCTGATTCTATAATAGCTAATCTGTCTTGAACTACATATGTTAGGTTTATTCATGGGATTGTTTGTGTGCATAAAAAGACATGCATAAATCTTTGCTTGATGAAGGTCTACACAGTCTAACTAATGAAATGAAGTGATTTGTGCTTTCTTAGGGTTATGGGTATTCGTTTCTCTTAACAAGTATGTGTGATTTTTACAGGCTAGTTTCTGATTATGTGTTAGACTAAGAAAAATATTATGTCATGTGGATATRTGCTCAGTAACTCTTAGACATTTTATTTTCTTAATGCTGCTAAAAGAGGCTTTTSTGTCTGTGGAATGGCTTTACCCAGCATTTCACAACTTTTAATTCAACATTTAATCTAATCACAGGTTTAATAGCTTAATTAAATTTTCTAATATTCATTGTGTTGCTTATATATACTRAGATACATCCATGAAAAATTCTGTATAAGCAGTCTTAACACAGAGTATATTTTAAGTATGTATATGCACAGATCAAATGGAATCTATTCTGCCCAAAAGGAATACCAGATGCAATTTCTAGATTTTTTTCAGCACATATGTGTGCTGACAAACTTGACTTTTCCAAAATTATCTATTTGTAGCAAATATACTTCAGTGATGTTAAGAAGCTATATCTAACTACTTGTCAATATAATATATTTATATATTTTATATATTTATAATGCTTAGATTATTGAAGCATTGCTGTTGTAAAATGTCCACAGCATTCCATAGTAATGTTATTTTAAAAGAAGTTGTAAGAGGAGCTAAAGTAAAAAAAGGTTAGATTCTTACTAAACAAAAATCAAAATGGACTTTGACTTCAAAAATTGCAATGAAAAGAACTAAGCTCTTGGCCTGTACTGTGTGTGTGTTTTCAACATTTTGTTTTCAGTGTTGATTAGCTGTCTTATTTTTTTGCCATGATAGTATTTATTTTTACGCTAATTAATTGGCTTGTGTGTTTTTGTGTATACAGACACGTGCTTGATTTCAAAAGTTTATTTCCGTAATAATTTCCAGTCTTATAATAATTTAACTGGAAATATCCTTAGGAATCTCTCATACATAGTACTTGTGTTTGGATTCTACTTTCTGCCCTTTTCCACAACTTGTGACCTTTTATTCAGGCTATTTTTCTCTCTCTCACCCCTTGAGCTTTGCCCCCACAAGACTTTTGAGGTTTTATACCTTCAGATCTCCAGCAAAGAATAACACGGGAGACAGAAACAATTCTTGGATGAAATGTCACGGATATAATCTAGTTTCACAGCAGGGCTCTAATTTCTGTTTCTTTAGTCCCTGGTTTTCAGGTCTGTATGTAACTTTATATATCTTTGCTGCCTTTCAGCGAACAGGGCATCAATCTGCATCACACTTGCTGATTGCAAGTGTTATGGTAGGTTCTGTTATCTGATAGTTGCTGTGTCCTGAGCCCACCTGCCTACCTACCTACTTGCCTACCTACCTACCTACCTACAAATCGCAGATGCACCCGGTGCTGCTGCAGAGCAGTATGTGTGATCACTCTCCGTTGTTCCTCTGGTAGCGTCGGAAAAGCTGTTATACTGCAGTCTCTCATATTGCTATGTCTTTATTCATGTGTGTGTAGAACGTGGTGGCGCTTTTTTTTCTGGAAATCTAGTTTTGCAAGCAATGAAGAGGTTAATGAATTTTTTTTTTAACTGTGTAGTCTGTCTTTGTATATATATATTTTTTTTCTGTTTTCTGATCCAAGATTGCTTAACTAGATTTTTAAGTAATATTAGAGCTAAAATTGTTTCAGGCTCAAAATACTGAGGATCCAAACTGGGCTCTGGGCTTTTGGGGAAAAAATGTAAACTTAATAATGAGTATTCCAAAGGCAACAATTTTTCTTAATGGCTATAAAAGCAAACGCAAATTGTCTTGACATCCCTAAGATTAAAGTTTAGTTGAGAAGGAAAACTTTAAATATATTTAAAAGGCTAATGTACTTCATTATGCCATATAAAGTTATAGTGCCTTAGCATGCACTCTTTATTACATTTTCATTCTTGGAATATGGTTTTCCAGTTAGACAACGTTTATTGCATTTTATTCGGATTTTTGTTTTCCCTTTGACTGCTGTCATTAGTAGTGAAGCCAGTGGCCTCATCAACAAGATAGCAAATGGAAAGACGGTAGCCACAGTTTTACTCAAGAACAGGAAAACTAAATCACCTGCATTAGCTATACTGAAAATATTTTTATTCCAGCACTGTAGGTTGGAGTCTATGTTTAGATACGTGGTTATATAGGTTCTAGATCTTTGCTTCTGTGCATGAGAGACACCATGCTGAATACTTTGTACTGGATCTCTATTGGGAGTGGTGGAAATCAGACTTTTCCTGCTACTTATGGTGGCTATAAGATAATACTAAGGAAGAGTCTCTAATGTGGTTTTGGAGAGCTTTGGTGATTTTYTCATTGTTCTCTGCACAGCAGGCATTAGGGCAAATGTTCATCAGGAAAAAAAAACCCGAGGGTTAAACAGAATTGAAGAGAAATTCAAGCACGTTTAAATAGTTTTCTCCTGGGCATTGTCCCAGTTTTGCATACTTCTTCAAAAATTAAATAGTATTTTAAACTAAGCAATATTTTGGTATCTCTTATTTAATCCCTAACTCCAGATTTGAGAATTATTAATAACATTAAATATTAGTCTTATAGTGTTAGCTGACTAGTAAATGGAAGAGATATTTAAGAAGACATATTATGACTGGAATCATTTCTCATAGATAGTTAAACATAGATAGTTAAAATTTACAAAAGACATGCTAATATGGGAATGCTTCCAGCAAAGCTACCCAATAAAGAAGTGGAATATTGCATGTAACACCAATTGAAAATGAAATGTAAAAAGGAATCTAGTACTAATTATTTTTATATCTAAATTGCTAAGAATATGTACTTTATAGAAACAAGAACCCTATTATTCCTGTTTTATTCTACAACAGATAACAAAAATGGTTTAGATGGACAGAGGAGTTTAGTTGTAGGATTGGTAAAACCTTGCTGGTTATTGGATTTGGTAAACAGTTAGTTAGTGTGGATATATGAGAGAATTTAACTACCTGAATTAAAGGCATTTAACTTGCTTAATGGATGTGAATATTAGTGGGTTTGGTTATTAAACCACTCTACAACGAGCGAGTTTGGAACAGATAATTACAAGTTACAAATTACATCTTTCTCTGTTCATGCAAGTTTTTACTCTTTCCAGAATTGTACAGTAGGCAAAATGGTATTTAACAGAAGAAATTTTTTGATTATAAAAACTGATTAAATCTAATCTCTTGGCAGATCTTTTGTAAACATTATCTCACAAATGATGCTGAAACTAAATTACAGAAACAATGTTTGCTTCTTCATGGCACTATAAAGTAATTTCCTTTTTATCTTTAGCAGTTTACTAGTTTAGGAGGAATAAGGTGAAAGTGTTGCTATAAATGCAGAATTAGYATCGCAATTCAGAGAGAAATATATACATTAATTGAAGATGACCTTGATGCATTTTCATTTCTGGCACAATAAAGTATCTTTTTTCAGGGATTGGGAATGTTCCACTTCTTTGGCCTGTTATTTCTTCATGAGCCTTACCTGGTAAATAGGTAGCATCTCTATTGAGTAAACTGAAGTAAACTTCTTGTTCAATCAAGAGTTAAACATCTGTTTCAATTTTAATCTTAAACCTTTACCTAACTTTTCAGCTTTTAAAATAGCCTCAAGAAAATCTTTACTTGAAAGAATCAAAGACAAGGTTGTCTCTTAACTCTTTTTGAAAGTGATTCATAACTTTCCAACTTCATAAAGGAAACATAAGCAGTTTTTTAATTACTTAAATAGTATAAATATTTTATATTCAAAGAGATTTGTTTACCAGTAACAGGTTAGATTATGATCATTCAATTCTATGTTCATGGAAAGAGTATAGGTCTATTTATATAATAATACATTATGTTGTAGCAGATTGGAGACTTTTTGAAAGAGTCAGATAATCCACTAAGGCCATGGGTTTCCAAGGGAATAACAAGGACTCTAGATGGTGAGCCATGAGCACTCAGTGCTGCAGTGGAGGCATAAGCCGCAGAGATCACTATTTTTTATTACTGAATATTTAAAAGATGTGCTAGCCAGTCTGTTCCTACACTGAAAGAACAAATAGTTTCATAAGCTCCAGGATAAATCAGCTGTAGCTTTCTATGGATTTGTGTCTTTTGGTTGTCTGACTTTCACATATACTAAAATGCAATATAGAGCTGACATTATTCTCCCTCTAGCATTTATAAAACTTTCTTCCATCTGGTATCATTTGTGTCCATGCAGTAACTTTTATAGGTGCTCCTTTACTACCTGGTTTGGCAGTTTTCATAAAGCTTGAGAGCAGTTATTGATCTTTAGTAATTCCATCCTTCTGTCATATTTGATTAGCAAATTCAGAAAGTATTGGTGAATACATGCAGAAGCAGCCAGCATTTCTGTGCATTTTTATTTACATACAAACAAACAAAAACTGGTGATTTTTGCCCAATTAATTGATATTCTATCCATTCTAATTTCCACTTTCCACTTCATTGAGGAAAGGAAATGTTTTTCCTTTTTCCTTTTTGTTTTTTTTCTTTTTTTTTTATATAAAGTGTATTCTCTGTAACCTACACTAGTTCAAATTTATTGCTCTGTATTTTATAATTCTGTTTTTCTTCAAAGCAGAGATGATGTGGAGAAAGGTGATTTATTTTAAAAACTTGTATTTTCTGTCCTTCAGTCTAACTGGGGAGGTGGCCATGTATTCCAACTAACAACATTTTAGCTTTCAGTTTGAAAGCCATAAATTTTGCTGAAGCTCAATTTTTAGTGAAGTGCATATCCTGAGATTAACTGTTTCAAATTTCATTGATGATTTTTTCAAAATTCCAATGGGTGTTTTTGATATCACTAAATTTTGAGTTACATCCCTTACCATTCTATTAGTAGACTCTAGAGATAGAGGCTTTGCTTAATGGAAATGATATTTATATGAATTTTGTGATCTTTGCATGAAGAACCATTTAGGTGCTGGGGCTATATAATAACTAGCTTAGGAGGCTGGAAAGATGATATTTGTTTGTGAACTGGAATTCAATCAGACCTTGAGTTTAGTAGTATACAAGGGGTATGCTTGATGTCTATATACTTGCTTGTGTTCTCAACAAAGAAGCCAAAGTTAACAAGAATTCAGCAGGAATCTTGGATGTGCCCATCTGTTCCTGCCTGCCCTAAAATAATTCCATGAGTCTTTGACACACAAAAGCAATTTAGTCACAGATCTGTATGTAGAACAGTGTTAACTTCTTTAAAGAAAAGTGTATTTGTACATGCTATATAAAGACTAACAAGCAGTTGGAAAATATTATCCCAGAGGTATGCAATGCAAGGAAGGAAAGGCCACCTTGACTACAATGTAAGGGACTGATTTTATGGATTGTAATTTGCAAAGTGCTTTGATCTACACAGTTCATCTCTCAGATATTGTCCCAAGTTAAAATTAACTTAAAGTGACCCGAACTTTTTTAAAATCGTTTTATAGTTATTCTTGCTGAAATAGCTTACGGTATTAAAATTTTTCATTACAAAATCAACGTTTTGGAATTATGCCCATTTACCAAGTCTGTTTTGAGCAGCTGTAATTGGTTCAAGATCATATAACTTTTTACTTTGTGACTTGGAGGTTCTTATGACCTTTTGCATTTCCATTAAATGATCCTATATTTTTGTCAGTAAATGCTATTTAACTATTCCAGTAATTAATAAAAACAAAGAACATTTCCTACTGTGAGTCTTGCCTATGTGCTTTTAAGTCCATGTGAGGATATACTTGTAAAGTCTGGCTGTTAATTAAGTTGTTTTGATCTTTTGTTCTCCTGTTTACACATATTAATTATTACACCTATGAAATCTGATTCAATTGTTTGATATGTGTTGATATTTTTATAATATAACAAGGCTCCATTTCTTGTGTACTAGAGTTATTGTGTAACTGTGATCACAAGATACCTAGAGCTTTATAACATACCAGAAAAATATGTTCATGACCCAAATTTAAAATACTGATTATTTTCCCTGTGGGGCAAATGTCATTCATTCGATGGTGTGGATTGGATTTGGTTTTAATGGCTACAGTTGATATAACGGGGCTTAGCTCAATCTTTACAGAAAGAAACACTTACAAAACAATAGAGATGAGCTTTAGTTTTTAATGTATAGACTGCATGAGCTTGCACAGTTCATTTTCACAAGTTTCAGGGGAGTTAGATGATGGATAAGGGCATTTGAAATAAGCATCCATATACTTCTGTAAATAAATCTGTATCTGAAACCACTTTCCTACAAAGAAAGTTCCTGCACTGRGTACTGTTCTATTTAGAATCTCCTGGTAGATCTTGATTCCCTAGACTGGACTTGAACTGTCCAGCTGCTAGAGAACTTTTTGGATGTCATTCTTCCCAAACAATAAAAAGACTTAATCAGGCAGATGTTCCTGGTAAGGACTACAGAAAGGAATTTTTGTGAAGTAGGAAATTTTTATCCAGACTGCTGGAATAATGTTGCTGTTTCATTAAGGAATGCTTCCGCTGACTTTAAAAATGAGTTCTCACCTCAGTAAATAAGTCTTAATTCAAAATCATAGGCTGTGAGATAGAACCTTTTTTTGGTTGACCTTTATTGGCCTTGGACCAAGTGTGCAGTATGAACTCACTAGGCGAGTACAGTAACAGCTAACCATTTGAGCTCGAGGCTATAAATAAATACAAATTTTATTTTTACTCAAATACGAGTAAATGGCTTGAGATTTTTCTTATACTTTGATCCAAATTAACCCTTTAATTTCTTGTAGGTCCACATCTGTGAGCGTATAATGTATTTTTTTATTGGTACATGCATAATTTTGATGATATTGCCTGAAGTTAAAGAGAATCACTCAGGAGGATGCATATCTCTCTTGAAATACTTATAACTCTCAAGTCCAAAGTTTCAAGCTCTGTCTCTGCCTTTCATGGAGCCTGTTGCATTTGTTTCACAATGTCTCACCTCTGAAACTAAAGAATTTGTTTTGGTCTTACTTCACTGTAGCGCTTAGCCACTGCTGTTGTTCCATATGAAACCTTTTATTAGTGTAATAGGTATAATTATTATTTTAGCTATAAGACCTGGTTAAATGCATGAGAGATGTTTGGAAATGTCTAGGAGTATGCCTTTGAAATTTTCACAGCTCTAATAAGCAGAAACTTTTCTGCTGTTTAGGTTGTTTGTTTCATTACATAATCTGAGGCATGAAGGATTTTGATGAGCTAAAATTTTGGTTCTTGATTTCCTTTCCTCTGATGTTTAAAGTTGCTTTTTGGCTACCTGAAGTTATCAGTTACACTCTTAGATCTTCCTGGTTATTCTAGTAAAAAAAAAAAAAAAAAAAAAACCAAGCATTTTGAAATATTGTGAGGAATTTGTTGTCCAGATTTTTAAGTGGTTCTTGTGAACCACTTAAAGACATTAAAATTATAAACTTGATGAGAGTTTTTTCTCTCAAGGCAAAGGCACCCCAAGAGATAGCTTTGTAGGTATTCCAGGAAATTCTCAAGGATAAGACAAAATGTAAGATCTCTGTTTTTTCTGACAGTGTGTCCTGTGAATATGCAGGCTGGTGATACTTCCTTTACATACACACACGAGTCCTACATCCTTTGGAGAAGTTCCACAGGACTGGGAGTTTTCTTCACTATTTAGGTAAGACACARTTCATGCTAACAAGGATTATTATCCTGTTTTCTAACTTCACTGGAATTTTAGCAACCAGGTCAGTCCTAAAGAGTCTTATCTCCTCTTCTTTTATTGATATTATTTTGCCTGCAATCAAAACCCTTTTGGAAGCCAGCGTACATAGCTTTACATATTGCCTTTATACATTGTGTATTGCTCCCTTCTTTCTGCTTGGGCAGCAAAAATACTGTAGAAGAGGAATGGAAAACCTTCCTGGGAGGCAGGAATAGGGAACAGAGTTCAAGAAAGTCAGGTGCATAGTCCTTATGTGCTCATCTACCATGCTTCAAGTGTAGAATAACTAAAGAAACAATGTCTTTGTTAAGAAATGTATTTGTCTTTCTTGTTTCTATTAATGAGGTTTTAAACCACTTGCCCTGTAAACAATTACGACCTCTGGGTATTGAGAAAGTAAATAATCATCTAGACAAACTATAATTATAGTTCTTATCTGAAAAAAAAAAAAGTGAAAGAATGACACAAGGCTTGTCATCAAAACACAGTAACAACATAATCTTTTAATATTGAAAATGTGATCTAATCCAAGTCACAAAAGCTAAATTCCAAGGCCATGAGAGAAGATTAAATTGGCAATTTTTCATAATGGAGAAAGAAAGTTGTTGTTGTACAGCTAAAAATAAAGATAGAATTGACCTGCAAATTGATCATGTATGCATAAATCAATTGTGTAAGCGTTCAAAAACTTGGAAACCTGGTTTAGGAAAGTAAGGATTAGTCATTCAGATAAGTAAAACTAAATTGGAATTCATCCTTTCAATATGGAAAGCTACTTCATTAACATTTAAAATCTGTATGATTAAATGTTAATATCCTGGGCAATCTTCAAATCTTCATGATTTTCATGATAATCTCTTTAAAATGTATCTTACCTGTTTCACCAAGCAGATCCTTGCTAGCATAGTCCAGTGGATTTATGCCACCTCTAATGTTTAATTTTTAAATTTATGATTCCACTTATTATGATATATAGTTACTAATACTTGCATGCCTATTAATACAATAATACAGCTTATTATGATCCCTCCTCATATAATAGCTAAGGAAGAAAGTTTTTAAATGGAAGAAAATCATTGCAAGATTTTAAGAGGGAAGATGAAGAAATTTGATAATTTAATTGCTTTTGTAACTTTTTAGAATATAAGACTATCCTCTAGTTGTGTATAAAAGTAGAGATTATCTGCCAAGTCAAGCACCAGCACAAGACAGCAACGTGAAACCTCCCACACRATTGCAAGTTCCACACGCAAACTATACAATTATAAATGTTGTTTTAGTTCTTTTTTTCCGCAGCTATAGCAATGAGAAATATGCTCTGGAGCCAATTGTAGTGTTTCTGTGAGCTTTACAGCAGCCATATCAGACACCCATCATAGTACTTCTTTAGCCAAGCTCTGTGATGCCCTGACAAATCTGTTTCTCTCAAACTGGCTTTAGCCCCTCTGTGTCTATGAGCCTGCAGACTCTTTTCATTATAAACAGTAGGGGAGTGGGCCGGAAGAGGGCAGAGAAGAAACAAATTGATTGATATGAGTGATCTGAGGAGAGAGGAAAATTCTGCACAGCAGAGCATTTTTAAGCTTATGTTATTGCAAACTTGTGCTCCCTTTCTGACAAGAGGGAAGTGTCAAGGTTTTAATAACAACACATGACAGGTTTAGAAGAAGGGAAGATAGGATTTTCTTGCCCTCTCTGCAGCAGGTGTAAGCAGCTATTTGGCTGTACTGGTCAGTACATACCTGAGCAAAGATTGAGTTTAAAGTGGAACAATGTATGTGTGTCAGATAATAAAAGAAGCAAAGCATAGAATTAACCAAAGAGTTGAGAGAAACTCAGCCTATTTAAATAAATGATACCCGTCAAGACCGTTATCAAAACTTGCTAATAACAAGAAAAAGTTGCATATGGAGATGTCTCAAAAAAAAAAAAAAAAAAAAAAAAAAAAAAAACAAAAAAAAAAAAAAAAAATATTGAATACATTCTTTCTGGACAAAACCATAGAGAAGGTAATTGTGAATTAAATCCAGCTGCACAGGGAAGGTAAATGAGAATGAACTCCAGCTGTGCTTGATTTTTCATAAGTATCCAGGATTGCAGTTTAGGCTGCAGGCCTAAATCCRGTTCAGTTTACTGGGTGCTTCTTATTGCCCTTGACAACAACAACAACAAAAAAGCATCATTTATGCTGATATCACTTCAGCAATATGTTATTGGCCTGCTTATACCTTGTGAAAGAGCTTACCTAATCACATGCAGAATATTAAAATAGATGGTGAACAAATGCCTTTGTCTCCCAAAATGTAATGACTCTACTCTGTTTTAAGTGGGTCTGATTGTGTTGGTATTCAAGTTGCTTAACGTTTTCCATTAGAGTACTGTGTTCTGTTGTCATATCCATGCCAAACTATAACTCGTTCATTGATTAACACAAACACACTCATCGGCTACATAGTCCAACCAACTGCATATTATTTCCATTGCAAGGGTGTGTATGTACACATAGTTCTGGACTGCCATAATCATTCCGTCAGTGTCTTTATGTATTTGCAATTTCAAGTGTCATGATTGTCTTGTTAATATGGAAACATAATTCCTCTTACTCATTAGTGGTATTTATGTATTCAGTTAATGCATTTATTCTAAGTAAAAGAACACTGCATGACTAACTCTGCTAGAAAAAAAACTATGAGGGGGACAAAATGAGACCCTTTGTGAGGAAAGGGCCTTGGAATGCCAGAGTCCCGAATGCCTATTGTCTAGGGAAGAAAGTGATTTATAATATATGCTGAATGAATTCAGCATTTGGAAATGAGAAAAGGATGAGGTTGATTGTTCCAGGACTGCTTTTATTAACAGATTTGGCATTGTGCTGCACATAAGGTACACACGTTTAAATGGTCCCTGTTTGTTGTGTGACTGGCGTAGTCACACAATGCAGGAGCGTTTTGATGAAGCAGCAGCAGCTAATGGGGAGCATACAAATGGTCATCAGTTTGATCCGCTCTTTCACAGTGGAATTTAGTTTGTGTTTCATCACACTTGGAAAAGATACTTTTGTTAGTGGGAACAGGCTAGTATAAAGTAAAAAGAAGAGTTTACATTTTAGTAAAAATACCTATTGTAATTTTATTTCTAAGGAAAGAAAAACATGAGATTGTGGCCAACCAGTTGTTAAGCTGGAACCATTTGTTGCATGAGGAGGCTAAATCTCTCATCTTGCAGATAAGCTTAATAGCCGTAATCATCCAAAACTGAGTTTGCTTCAGGAGCTAAATTTTAATTGTCGAATTACAGAATAAAATCCAGGACTTTAAGGTAAAAATGGGCTCCATTCTGCGACCCAGGAATGTGCTGAGCAGACAGACAAAGCAAGCCAGTAAGGAGGGTTTTGTGAACTGAGCTTCGAATTCCTCCTCTCCCCCGAGCAGCGCTGCTGGCTCTGGGGCTCCAAGGTTGGACTCTGCAGTCCAAAAGCTCCCACAGTTACCCACACAGAGCTGTTCTTTCAAGGTCAGAACAGCAGTGCTGTTTTATTTTCAAATGCGCCCATGGAGGAGATCTCTGTGAAACTCCATGAAGACTTTTCCACCATGGGATACCGGTCTAAACCCTCTCTGGATGAAGAAGGCATCAAACACATTTGCCCTAAGGCTCTGCCTCTTAGACAGTTTCACCTTCTGCCTCTTCCCTTGCATTTACTCTAAAAGGAAGTTTCCTTCTGTATTTTCGTGGAGTAAATTCTGTTTCCTTCTTATGTATATGTTTTCTACCTCCCTAGATGGGCTCCTTCGGGATTTAAAGAATCCTCTGCCTAATTTTTGTGTTCCTATCCTTTCTCTTTAGGACAAGCTGAATGATGAGCTGCTAAACCTGGACGAGCTGTGAACATGCTCAGAGCAGCCTGCGTGGCCCAGCAGGAATTAGGCTAAGTTAAACAAAGAGAGGCCTCTGCRCTCTGATAGTCCCGAAGCCACAGTTTTTTCCATCACAGTTTTAAAGTTTTCCTCAACTGCGGTTGAATTCTGAGGTGGGGAGTGATGTGATTTGCTTCTAAAACAAGCAAACAAAACCCCTTTAACCCTGAGTGTTTTCACAGCAACACCCAAATGTTGTGGGATGCAACATAATGTAACTGCAGAAGCTGGCAGAGACAAAACTGCCAGCAAACAAATCGGTTTCGGAAAAGGTGGACCAGGAATCTGAAACAGACTATTAATCCAGAAAGGAAATAAAAAACACATTGCATTTTTTCTCTCAGAGATTGTCCCCACCATGTTCCTGAAAAAATAACCAATTTTAACGGGTTCTGTTCTCCTGATTATCACAAATGAATTAGAAGGAGAAAGACAGAATACATCTTTTGTTAAGAAAATTAAAGATAACAGTTTCAGTCTTGGAGTAATCTTTTAAAATTGTTCATGGCCAAATTCAACAACGCAGCCCAGCTAGCCAAGTACTTCAGTATGTACATAATTTTATTCACTTACTTAAATCCCTCTGACTTGAAGAGGATTTAAGCAGGTGCTTAAGTGCTTTGCTGCAACAAGATCTTAAATTGGTAGATGGTGAATTTGAGACAAAGAAAGGTCACATTTTTTAATCTTTGCTGGTAGGTGTCTATGAAAATTGGTCTGATTTTTCAGAGATGTTCCTGTAATTCCTACTACTTTCAAATTTCTTTTTGTCTTTTTTTTCCTTTTTTTTTTTTTTTTTTTTTTTTTTTTATTTTTTTTTTGTCCCTTTTAGGATCTTCAGTAACACACCTCTCCCAAACTCATCCCAGCTCTAAAGAAGGGGTTGTGCTGGTCTGGTTTGGGCGATCCATATTTTTGCAATTGCAAATAGTAGATATAATTTCAAGGCAGATCATCCCTATATTGAAAGGGATGGATCTTTCAAGAAAAGTTTTCCAGCAGTTAACACAGTAAACAAGGGCAATTTCAAAGGCAATTCTTTGAAAGTCAGGTAGGTACTAAGCCATAGTGGAAATYACTTACACCTTTGAAAATGTCACCTTTTAAACTTTCTTTTTTTTTGGTTTCATTTTATATAGACATTGTCTTCTTGATATGATCAATTGCCATTCCATATACTTCACTGACAAATAAGATGGCAAATTGTTAAGATGATTAATGTAACTGTCAGGTAAAATACTCATAAATTTAACTGAGCTACCTCACATACAAGGGGTGAACATTTGTCAAGGTTTATGTGCTTTGACCACTTTACATAAGCCTCTGCTTGTGTAAGTAAATGTGTGTCCAGTTGGGAGCATGGATGAGAAGGTGGTTGGATACGGTGCCACGTGGTGTAGCTGCTGCCAGTCCTGTCCTGAACACTCTGTATCCAGTCTGTGCCACCTACCAGCCTATATAGCCTTGATGTTATAGGTAAGATGATAGTTCTGATAGTTTTATGAGATTAGGGGTGCCTTTTTGTGTGTGTGCCTTTTTGTGTGTGTGTTTCCTCTAACTTTCTTCCCAAATACTGCTGGTTTTCTCACCCAGGCATTGCAGCTGAATTGAGAGCAGTTCTAGTTGTGTCTTTCATAAAGTTTTAATAGTCTTGTATAGCCTGCCACATGGATGTGTAAAAACACCAAAGTTGTTATCCAGAGAAGACTTAGGATTTTTTTTTTTGTTTTTTCAGGGCTTGCTTTCATACTACTTTAGACTTCATTGATAAAATATTAATTGGAAATCTCTCCATCTTTTAAAAAAATCTGTAAAATTTGAAATACCTTTAAAATCATATTGATGTATAACATATAGCTCCTTCCATTAAAAAAAAATCCCTACTTATTACCAGTCTCTGTGTAAACTAACATATAGTTAAATATTTTAATTCAAAAAAAATGTCTGGGAGGCAGGTGGAGCTATGGAAAACTCAGAAGTGCTTAAAAAGGAATCGTAGCATCAAACTTAGAGGCAAACTAAAGACAAGGTTGAATGCTGTTAATAAYATGGAATATTTCTAAGCACTTGCTGGAATACTCTGCCAGAGCTTTGTGTTTCCAGCATAAACTGATGGAGATAAACACTTTTTTGATACTCCCACTACCAAGTGCTTATAAAGTGTTTATATCTATAATTGTGTCAAATTATGTTAATTAAGCTCTGAAAGACACTAGTAAGTTGAAGTGCTCAAAAAGTGCATTACTCTGAGTGTCACCCAGGGGCTCCTCACAGCAGACACTTGGGGGACAATTTTTTTCCTTCCAAGCACCTTTAGAGCACTATGTCTTTAAGTGTCTTTCTGGTTTTAATTAAATTAAAAAAGCAAGTGCTAGTTAAGTGCACATGATTTACTCTAATCTTTTGAAATGCAAATGCATTCTAGACTAAAATGCCCTTTCCTTTTTTTACAGTCCTCCAGTTTGCTCCKCAGTTCTCTCACCTCTTTTCTTATCGCTCACATCTTTTATTGAGTATTCAGCTGCTGAAAAAAGTCATGGTAAAGGCAGGGAATTAACTYCTTTGTGTGATTAGGTAGAAGACAGAACTACTCATAGGACCTTATTAGGGTATCTAATAGCCTTATGAAGAAAAGCCCTGTTAGCTCAAAGGAAATTCTGTGTGGACCTGGACCACTCTCAGAATTTGTTCTTCTTCAACCCCAGGCTGGCTATGAAATCTCTACAGCAGATTTCTAGTATGACTTTAGCAAGTAAAGTTAGTTTCTTTCCAACAAACCTAAATCATTTTCCAATGGAGGTGTAGGTCATTAGCCATATTCAGTGTTTTGATTTTACTGATATTCTAAGAGGGACTGATATTATAAGATGGAAGAATTTTGTATAGCACCATAGAAATCTACTGTGAGGACACAGGAGAGAAAAAAAAAAAAAAAAAAAAAGCCATTTCTGAAGGAGAACATTTTTTAAGATAGGAGCAGCAGCACAAGGACAAAAAAAATCATACATGTCTCCCTGACGAGTCAAAAAATCATTCTTAAATCTGATCAAAAATAAACAGGCACTTTTAGAAATGTTATTATAGTATATCCTACTTCAAGGGCTATTCTGTTTCATGATAGAATATTTTTTTCTTTTAGGTGTACAGATAACAATCCTTATGTTACCTAATTCTGACTAGACTCTATTAAAATGATTTTTTTGCTTTTCTGAGAAACTATATTTAATCCCTATGTCAATGTGCTGAGAAAGATAGTAAAGATATATCTGAACTTTAAACTTCTTTAATCTTTTTCTTTAGCTTTCATTCTTGTTGCACAGCCTCAGCAATCAGATTTCAGCACTCCATTCCTCAGAAAAACTTACAGATTTAGAAACTATAGTGAGATAAGGTTCTCCTTTGACCCAAAGGCACAGTTTTCCACATTACATCTTCAGAAGGTCTTTTAAATGAAGATGTCTATTGAAATTTTCCAAATAGATAGAATTTAATTTGGTAATGACTAGATAGCATCGGATAGGTGACTGAAGGCCACTGAGGTATAGAGCTGAGATGTGTACCACGAGGTAAGCAGGCATCCCTGTCAGTCCCTCCTGAATGTATTATCTGAAAGGTCCTTCCTAGCCTCACATGCATAGACTGAATTGTTCTGAACTTCACTCTCTGGGGAAAGGTACCCATTTCACAAGTTGTCACGCTCAATGCAGCCRGAGTGAGTAAGCCAAGAACTGGGTGAACATTGTGCTTGTTCTTTCCAGTTCAAGGTAAAGCACGTTGTCAGGGCACTCGAAGCCCTTCTCAACAACTGTTTATGCTATATAGGAATGTAAGCCGAGGGCTTCATGCTCTGCAGATCCCAATCCAGCTCTTGCTTGCAGGTTGATCCAGTTATCAGTGAAGTCAGTTACCAAGGGACTGATTTAGAGTGAGCTGAATGAACTCTCTGGAGTATCAATTAAATATAGAAAAGCTGAATGGTGATTAGTGTGAACTGTTATCATCTGCTGTTTGGAAGGAAAGGAATCAGTGCTCTGATTGTCTTCTGAAACGTTACCTGTTATAATCATACCTCTCTTTTCTGTCCTTCTAGCTACTTGATTGCCTATTTATTTGCAATAGTCTTTGGAGGTAATGAACAAATTAAATTTAGATAGAGGGCTCAGTTTCACTGTTGGCACAGCTTTACTGAAATAAGTGGAGTCAGCCAGGAAATTCAAAATACATTGTATTCAGCAACCGTAAGCTATCTGGCCTGTTGATGACTTCTAAAATCCCTTCAGTGCATGCCAGTGTGTGCCTGTACGGTGCAATTTTATTGCCTTTTAAAGGACAATACATACAAGTCTGAAAGCCAGAAGGTACTGAAATACAGTATGTGTTATGTTACTTAGATGAAATAATTTTCAGAATGAGTAAAACTTAACATTTGGAGAAGGGAAGAGTGAGAGAATTGCTTTTGCCTTTTGCCTTTGGGAAATATCTCATTTGGTAAAGTCTTTATGTTGTTTTGTTTGTTTTTGAGTGACAGAAAGTCAGACTGGTTTGAATCCAGGTCCTCTTAATACAACCATCCACAGAACGCTGTGCGTAGTTAGAGAAATGGCGTTCGTTACTGTTGTATAAATGACTTTGTAATCAGGGCATAAGCCGGCACTGTTATTGTAGTACATGCTGCCAATGTTTGACAATTCCAAGGTACTACAGGTTTTCAAAACCTCAAATCATCTGGCAGACCTTAGGACATCTGCTGCTCATCTGACTAGGAAAAGAAAGACTGACAAGCATACAAAATGAGAGGATCATTAAGGCCCAGACTGGTTTTTGAAGCCACAGCCACATAAAGAACAGGACAGAGGGACGCAAGTTAAGAAGAGAGGCTTCTGTCTGTGACAGACACAGCAAAGAAGGAAACCCAGGAGCAAGAAGAACACATAGTCAGCTAGCAATAYATGCCATGATATAGTAAGCAGGATATACTACTTTCTGTGTGGCCTACATCCACCTACATGGCAAGGTAGGGTTATGGGCCTTGCCTGTACAAAACCATGATGCTAAGTAGCACAGCTGGCACCCAGTTTTAAGGCCTCCAACACTAGGTTGGCAGCAGTTGGTGAGTCTCTGCTTTTTGCTTTCCAAAACCCTGTTTACGTAAAGGAGTCAGAGTGCAGACTTCACTAACAATGTCTTATTTGATAAACAGCTTATGCTACAGAATTTTTTTTAATAAAATGTTCACATGTGACATACCTGGCAATTATTTTTTTATTGCTCTACACTTATATATATATATATATATATATATATCTTCCTTATGCAGTTATTTACAACATAGCTCTAATGATGTGTTTTCTCCTCTATACCTACAACAACTTAGTTTTTGTGAAGGTGAGGGAGTGCCTCCAGAGACAGCACGCTGCTGAGAAGAATTAGAAGACCAAAGGTAATAGATCTTTTAATTTAAGATAGAGCCACTTGCCATTTGTGTACCTTTAAAAAGCAGTCAATTCTAATTATAGAGATTTATCTTGGACTAAGGAAGAAAAATACTAAAGTAAATGCTGCTTCTTCTGCTATGACTCTAGGGTTAAGGCTTTTCTAAGTGGGATTTATGCATATTGAGGACAAGAAAGCAGCTGCCATCAATTTCTAAATTAATTGTTCATATGGTGGTAGTGTTGTTGTTCTGAGACTATTTTTCCCTCTTTATATCTACAAAGCAAAAGTAATTGGCATTGCTTTATTTATCATTAATGTTAGGAGGAATAAAAAAGAAAATGTGGTAGACGCTCTTTGAAAGGAGGAAGGCATTTCTAGTAGTTCTTGCAGAGTGATCTTGAATTTCATACACAGAATATTGGAATTGCAATGGAAGAACACACCTATGATCCATCTTAACTGGAAAATTTTCACTCTGTACCAAATAACAAAGGCTTTGCTGAAAGGTACAGACCCACAGCTTGAAAAAGATAAACATGGCAAGAATCACTTTCAATGCAGTTTGAAAGACAACTGTTGCATCTCTCCCTCTCCCTGTTTTGCCTCATGTCCCTGAAATGTTTTTGATTTTACTGTGTCTTCTTTTTTCCTGATAGCATTTGTTCTCCGCATGGAAATTCTTTAGTACTCATCAAGATATCTGGTGTCCTTTCCTGAGATATCATTTATCATGGCACTGTTTATCACTTTGCTTATCTGGGCCACAGATGTGCTGGCCTAGATTTGGAGGCTTTATTCTTTTGTAAGCTATAAAAAAATAAATCTACRGAAATGAATAGAACAACAAAAATCAAATCACCTCCAACAAAGTTTCACAGTCTCTGGAACTTTTAAAATAGCCTTTCTTCTTTTGTTCTTGTCAGACGGACATGTAGGACTTTATTTAATATAGAGAAGGAGCAGCTGTGTGCCAAACACTTTTTGGTCTTTCACTGTTGTCCACATGTGGTGAGTGATGGAAATGCTGCACTACTACTCTCAAAATTCTTGGTATGAATATTGCATGGCTACATTTAGATGGAATGTTGATGTAATGGCATTAAAATCGAGAACTGAACAAACTCTGCTTCATGTTTCATGCTTATTAACTCAATGTTCTCAAACTAATATATTGCTGGATGTTTTCTTCCAATTGTWCTACATTTATTTGCTCATCATCCTGTTCTGATGTTTCCTAGTGCATGTATGCCTGGAGTTACATTAGTTTCCTTAAGAAGATAGCCATGTGAGCAGAAKTCACCAAGGAGTTATTCTCAAGGGCCACCAACAGAAGTGGAAGCACCTGAACATATTTTTGCAGCAGCAGGAGAGACGGTGTCTTTGTGAAGCTCCAGGAGGCAATGGCAGTGAAACCAGTACTGCTTCGTCCAGCACCACGGAAGTCACTCAGAACACACGTGGATGTGCTGAGGCCAAACTGGCCCSATGCAGAGATAACATCTCAGCTAGCAATAGACCAGAATGGGAATGGCAGGTGACAAGAAGTGAGGTGGTGCTTTCTCCTGAAGACTGCCATGGAGCCCAACCAAATGTGTTTTGAGGCAGTGAGAAACTGAAGCAAAAATCAGTTGCTCTATATGTTGCTCTATATGCTCTATATGGGGGGATGTTTTACTTTTTAAATTGCTCCACACATGTTAGGCCACATTTTGCAAAACTGATGCTGCGTTTCAACTCCATTTAAAAAAMTTCTTTTTTTATAGAGACTTCTTTTCTTTATAGAGTTGCAAGTGAGGATGTTTTGGCCAATGTGCAATCTGGAGAAAATCTAGTTTTCCCTTTTTTGTGCATGTGTGAGTATTGAGCTGCTTTTGATTTCATTTTGTTAAGAACTCTGAATACTGAACCTGGCACTTGCTGCTATTGAAACCTCCTGACAGAGCATTCAACATACTGTATATGCTAGGAAAAAAGACATATCTCCAGTAAGATAAGCAGTACTAACTCAATATTGTGGCCATTAGTAATCTAATTAGAAATCATCTGAAATCTTAAAGAGTAAGTTTTGCAGTAAACCTGAAGAAGGCTATCAGAATTAACGATTCAATCTATAACTGGCCTGGAAGAGGAGTATTGGATACATTTGCTTGAGATATGAGCCACAAGATCTGGCTGGGAGAAAAATCTAGTGCATGCTCTGAATTTTACTCTTACCTGTCACAGGATGTAAGTTTACAGAGTCTGGTAGCACTTTTGTAACACTACTTTGCATTTACAACTTAATTCTCCKTTTACAGATGGCTGAAATTCTCTGAGTTTGTTGGAATTTTGGGGGTTTGTTTGTTTATTTATTTATTTTGCAGAATGTTCCCATCACAGAGGTAATTAACTCTTTTACGTGGGAAATGTACACAGAGGTGCTYGGCCAGAGACAGGATTCTTAGTGAATCTTAGGGAGTTTGAATGAGAAACTTGCACAGTTCCGGTTTAAAAATGAAAACAAAATGAGGTCAGATTCATGATTTATCCAGCTATTGAAATGAAGCTTCAGTTGTGGTGTGTTTTCTGCTAGAACTAGGGCATGCTTCTTTAAAGGAGTTCAATTTTCTCTGTAAATGGAACCATCCTAGGGCCTGTAGCAGCCTCCAATATTCTGTTATTCATCTGTAGCAATGCCAGSAGTAAAAGGGAAGGGAACTGTTATTTAAAAGTCTGTTGGGACAGTACTTGATTATTTTCTTTACCTCTGTGATGAATCTGCTATTAATATATGGGAGGGAACAAAGYGGTTAAGACCATTGCATTTTCTAAGCAGAAGATATGAGGGAAGGCAATTCCTCGTGTGCTTCATGGGGATGGTTATAGGCAATAYACTCCGTCTTTTCTCTGCTTGCAATCTCAGCATTGCAGAAGGCTCCAGACATTCCCTACATTGCAGAACCGTTCTCCCTCAGTGAGGAGATGACAGCATATACTCTTTATTTTCCATTTAAGTGTGTCCATTTTTAAATCCTGTGTATATCTTACTGGTAGGATGTGACAAGCTAATCATAATGTAAAAAATGTAAAGTTAAGGAAGAGACCTAAAGGCTTCTCAGAGTGAACTGTTGTAACTGTGGTCTATTTAAAAGCATCCTCAGCCTGTGCTCGAGCAGGCTCACTGGGGTGAGCTGGAGGTTGTGTGATTCCCCTTTCTTTGCATTCAGGTTGGCGTGATCGCGCTTTGAAAAACACTCTTCAGAAAGTAAAGGCTGATAATCCTTCAATGGCAAGCTTGGCTGCYGCCTATGATAACCTGTCTCCACTGCAAATTACAGTGAATATATTTGGAAATAGATGGACATGTCACATTGGTGCTAATCGGTACCCACRGCTAACGTATCTCTGTGCTGAGCAGTTGTGTTCAGCAATTCGGATATGAGATATCGGGAGGGGAGGGGTGGGGACTTAGCTTTATCTGACAGCACCGTGGTGCTGGGAGAGCCTGTCCAGGGTGTGGGAGTCCTGGCAGCAACTCCTGCCTGTGCTTGAGGGGCCGAATCCACATCCCTCCAAGGCTAGGAGGTATTTAGGATGGAGGCAATCCAAATATTAATTGGATGCAGAAACTGGAASGCAGACTTCCCTTCTCCCAGGTGCATGCTGAAAAAAAAATAGATTGTGGAGTGATATTTGTTCTTACTTTCTGTCTTTTGCCTATGGCTGTATAGTTAGTGCACATGATTTGTCCATTATTCAGAGAAATGAATAGTTTCACTTCAGTGGCAGAGTTTATGCTGGTTTCCAATGATTCAAACAAAGATGCTTTTTTTTTTTTTGTACAAGAATTATTGAGCTGTCCTTTATCTGCAAACATGTTACCAACTTCCATCATAAGCCAACAGCATTGCAATATTTCTCATCTTTATGGCTTGGCAGYGCACATTAAGAAAGAAAAAGGTTCTGTCTTGTGTTTTTTTTTTTTCTTCTACAAAATGCAGTATGCAAAATACTAAAAGTCAGGGCTGTATTCAAAAGAGATTACACCAATGTATAAGATGGCAAATTTAAAAATTAAATGCACATCATTCAAGTGGGATGTTTCTTTTTGTTTGGTTTGCTCTGTAACAAACAGATTCCTACTTGTACTCATTATTTTGTAAAACCTAAACTAATGAAAGAAACATGCATGTCTGGCCTCGTTGGAATTCTGCAGTATTTCTCTTTWCTTTGAATTCTTTTTCCAGTTTATTATTTGATGATCAATATTGATCATTATATATGCTTACCATTCAAATATACATATATTGCTTGCAATATATGTGCCTGCATATATAGACATAGACACACGGTTAACAAATTCTTTCATAAATTTAGTGATGTTTGTATTTGCAAAATGTTGAGTTCTGCTAATCACTAACTGAAAACCTACTTGGATGAATAATACTTAGAATGTAAAATATTGTTAACAATGTTTTCCTTAGTTTAGTCACATAGGTTGCATGGTTATTTTCCTATGAAACATGAGATATCTCCAGAGATGAAGAGTGATTAAAAATGTCAATTTAGGGTATTCTTCTGCATGAATATATTTTATATGAATATATTTAATATATCCTTTATATGAAAATGCAAGAAGATTTATTCCTTAGTATTTAGGTACTAGCAAACAAGGATGTTTGTCAGTAACAATAAACCCAATTTACTTATTGACAATTATGTAAGTGGTCAGTCACTAATGTCATCCACTTTGTTCAGGAGATTGGAATCACTTCCAAGATCTCAGMAAAATATTCTTGAAATTAACCTTAAATAACATTCCTTGTATGTATCACCAAAATGCACTCATATAGTGAAATGAGATGGCATTACAGACAATTACAGAGAGAAAGTAAAGTCATATAAAGTGGTATGTTATGGAGTTGAATTGGAAGAAATTTTTAGGCAGTTAAACTGCAGTTATTCAGGATGTAATTTGGTGTTAGCATCTATGTTCTGTTTTATATTTATTTTCAACTCCTAATATTAAGTTTGCCTTGACTAAATGCAGTCCTAATAAAAATCTCTACTACAGCTGTCAAGGCAAACAGGCACAATCCAAAGCTGCAGCATCTCGTAACCTAAAGCTGCAGCATCTCATTGCTGCAATATCATGTTTGTCTTTTAAACAGTGGGTTAGCATGCATCCTATGCATGCCCACTCACATATCATAAGCAGCCATTCTCATCATTTCTCTGGTTTACTGGCAGTGTGTTAGTACCAAAGATCTCTCTGTTTTCCCCAAAGCTAGAATAAAATGGATATGCTTCTTGCAGGGAAGAAAAAAAAAAAAATCTAGGACCTCCAAATATATCTGTGAGTTGCTCTGTCCCCCAGTTTGCATAAGTGCCACCGCTGCCCTGGCGAGCAGTTCAGCATGCACGTGGCTTTGAAATGACAGGGACTTGCATGTGTAGTTGAAGCCAGCCAGCTTGCTGAACGTACCCCTTTCCATGAAGGCATGTAGGAGAAATGATCAGGAGTTCGAAGGGCAAAAATGCCTTTTTTACTTCTGTAATTATTTTGAGTTTGTGCTGAGCTACCTAGGACCAAAACCGTGCCCAGTCATTTGAACAGCAGCCATCCTATCCATATTTGATACGGGGATAATTAGCAACCAGCCTTGCAAAGCACAGCCCTTCGTACCATCTGTACCATCAGTGTTAGAAAGCGCTTGACTTCCTAGGGATAGTCACACAGCTTCTGAGCCGCTCTTGATGTAGTAAGAGGGATGTAATGATCATGCAAAGTGTTAAACTTGCAGCCCTCTATTGACAGCGGTTTTGTTTAGCATCCTTAGATGTGATGCTAACATCTGTCCAGCAGGAGGGAGGCCACCTGCTCAGCTCCGGTGAGTTCTGATAATCATCAATTGCTAAAGACCCACGTATGCAGCACACTAAGCAGTGCYGGGGATAAAAATGAAAGCAATTATGGCTTCTTACCAGACTGCCAAATTATATATACATTTTTTTTGTTGTTATCAACTACAACTTTATATAATCCTTTAAAAGAAGACTAGAGTATCAGGTCTTTGTCCTGTCAAGCCCGCAATTTAAATCTCCCCAAGATGCCAGCCTGCGATGGTGGTGCTAGTTTTGCTGCCTGATGAGGACTAGAGAGTGCACAAGCTGTGAATGATCAGATTTGCAAATGGTTTGTAAACACCAGAGAACGAGGGCATTCACCAGCATGAATGCCAGCAATAGTAACTGGTGCCTCTAACATGAGTTTATAATAAGTACCTATAAAAATAAGCCCATTCATCAATAATCTGTGGCATGATGCCTCATTCCCTTTTTCCCTTAGATAATAAATAATGTCTAACTTTCATTATTGTTTTTTTGAATAAAACTTTTTTTTATGCCAGATAGGACTCTCTTCCTTYCTGCTAAAGCCATTTGTAGTATGATGAAGAAAACAAGAGGTAAATGATGTTAAAGCTACAGCAACCACAGCTAAACAAGTACCTTTATCAAAAAGAAAAAGACTTACTGAGATCTTAAAGGAGTATTTTTCTTCACAAGGTAACTCTAACAATGTCTTCAAAAACTCTCCTGCTATTAAATTACTAAGTTCATTGAGTGTGCATGCATGCCAAATGGGAATTAATGTTGTGTTGGACAATAATACACTTACCCAAATGTTAACATAATAGAAACAGTGATTTTCATAATGATATTAAATTGGAAGACACTGTCTGGTGATGTGACACTCTCACAAACTGAATTACRTGCTAGAAGTTTGCTGCTTTCAAATTGAAACCTAGTCAGTCCATAAAAATGATTAACAACTAGTTGCTAGAGTGCACTATTCCTCCTTCATCTCCCTGCAAAATACTGCAGTTTTAAAATYGATTTTTTTTCTCATTTATAAAAATGTTTCTCTTCTGGGTGATATGAAAAGTGCAATGGGGTACAAATGTGTAGGAGAAATGCTGAAACATGCCATGTGTGGCTATATAAAAGCTGGCCGTATTGAAGTTAATTGGAAATCACCAGTGAACAGGAATTCAAACAAAGTACAGCCACATACAAAGAGAGAAGCCAATAGCATTGTTACAACCTTATAGCTCCCAGACTAAATAAATCAAGTGTTTCTAGAGGGAAGTAAAAGTATTTTTTTGTTTGTTTGTTTGTTTTTTAATAGATGGTTTTCCTTTGAGTATTAAAAAAAAAAAGTTTATAATCAATTTAAAAATTTAAAAATTGTTGGAGCAAATGGATAGTTTACTGCAGAGAAGCTTTTCCAGTATTTTTTTTCTTACAGGATTCTCTATGACTGTAAAGTGTGGGTTTTTTCCTTTTATTTAATCATTGTGGGTTGTATGGTTCCTATTCTACCTTTCCTGTTCTAGGAAAATAAAATGTTGCTGCCCAGCTCCGTAATTTCAATATGCGTATAATTTTGCGTAGTTGATGAATCCAACATGCAATGGTAAACAGCAGGGAGGGGCTCGATGGAAACTYATTTGTTAGTTTTCCCACTTGGAAGCTGTTATTTTTATAAATTACTGATATTGGACACTGTAGGAGTGCCCTTTTTCATATACACTGAAGTAGTTCACTGGCCCCAGGAGTCACTAAGACTAGTGGATTTTAATAGTTATAGATCTTAAATGGAGGGTTAGAAATTGTTCCTTTTCATTACAATTACAACAAGGAATTAACCCCAAGGGTATCCACTTAATTTCATAATATATAGACTGGAACGCTAATAATGTGGCTCTTCTAAAATGTAATAAAGAAGCAACTGCCCCTTGGCTCCCTGGGGTAAGTTTCTGTAAAATGTATTGCAAAAAAATGTAACACAAAGAAGATTTTACGTTAACAAGCTTTGTAATGTCACTAGCTCCAGTGTTCCAAGTGCTCTGATGCTCGCAGACCCGAGTCCCGGCACCAGTTTTGCAGCAGGAATTTAGTACTGGYGCTTTCTTTTGCAGCGTTTCGCCGGTACGAGGGAAGACTAAAGCAATGATAGGAGGAGTGGAGAGTAATTTACTATTAAGCACATAAAGAAATGAAAGAGCAGAGGGAAGAGGAGCAAKACAAAGTAATTACTTCCTTCAAGGCCCACTTGGACCTACCGTGCAGTCGCTTTTCCTGTGTTATTTCAGTCTCCCATGCCCTATTGCAAGGCAAGTCCAGCCAGTCCAACTGGCGGCCACATTTGGACCTGTGAGGAGCCGAGCAGCCTCCGACCTCTCGGCCATTATGGGTTGTGACTGTGGAAGAGCTGAAATACTGGATCAGGCTGTGGTTTTAAATGTGGGCTGAAGACATTTCTATTTGCTGATGATTTTAATGGGTTCTGACTACATGCAGCATCCTGGAAAACCTTTGCAGTGAGGACAGCAAGGAAAGAAGCAAGCTAGCCGTGTTGTTTTACAGTGCAATGAGGAAAAGACAGTTAGTAGAAAAAAATACATTTTGAATTGGTTTGGTTTGTTTTTAAAGGTAATTCTTCCAGGTGTTTCATACTGAGGGTCTAAAATAGTTGTTTCTTACAGAAAATTCATTGGGGAAGAAACCTTTGGCGAGTGTTTTTTAATTGTGCATGATATGTCCATGCACCTACTTATGCTGTAAATATTCTGTTTGTAGAAGCAAATTTAAATAGTTTGCCTGAGTAGTCATGGGTATGTGCAAATGCTCAGTCGATGTGTTTGTGCCTGTCAAGCAAAAGCTAATTCTTCTGAAGTTGCTACAATGAGCATTATACCTGTGATTTGTGGCTTGTATGCATCCACAGGATGCACATAGGATGCAATCTTAATCCCAAATGCTCTTAATCGAAAATTATGATCGCTGAACTAACTTTTTTGTTATTGAAGCATCTATCTTCAATAGCAATCAGAGATATGCTGGAGCAATGCAGAAGAATTGCCTAGGAGGATCCCAAACTCGAAAAAAGAAGCTGCCAGGGCGCACTTGGTTCTCCAACATCTTACATGACATCCCCATTGCCTAGGTCCCCAGGGGAAGGTGCCGTGGGGACTCTTAAAAAGCCAATGGATCAGATGAGAAAGCTGGAGTACATAATGGAATGGGAAATAGCAATGGTGTGGAACCTTTATAAGAAATGACGGGTAAAAAAAAAATCACGGCAAGCTGAGAGCGTACCAAGATGACCAGAAGACATTTTAGTTGTATCATTACGCTTCTGGCGTATAAAGATTCTGATACAGCATTGCCTGCTATCGCCCTTTTAAAACTTCACTGCATCATTGCATTTGTCTACTCAAGTCTCATCTTTTTAGCAGCTGTAGACTCAACCTGCAAGTGCCTGAGTTGCTACTCCCCATGGAAAAAGCATGGCCCTTGCATACCTCCCTACATGTCTGCCCTTTTGCTTGTGCCCTCTTACATCCACCAGCACTGACTGGTCCTGGAAGCATCCACATATTCTCTGCTTTCATTGTTTCACAATTCTAGGCCTATTTGCAATTCAGAAGTATTTTCAATGCTCACAATTGTCATCATAAATTAATTCTTCTAGCTCAAGATCTGTATAGATGTGGAAGAGTTAAACAAACCAAAAGAGCTGGCCTTTGCAGCTGGCATTTTCAGCTCACTGAAGTACATTGAGTTGTTGTCTGTTGGGGTGTCTTTGTGCCTTTTCAAGCCTTCACTCACTTTTGTTTGTTTGTTTTTTGTTTTGCATTTCTCTTTTCCATTCCCATGTTCTCTGCGGATAGTCATCTCCCAATTCTGACCCATAAACTCGGTCTTAAACAGAAGAAAAGCACAAGATAAATGGGAGATAATCTAAATTCATCAGTTTTGCTGGTTGGTTTCAGTTAATTTTCTTTTGCTACTATAAACTTTGGCATTTCTGGGGCTTTTTTTTCCCCTTTATTGGCCTTAAATTGAAATGGGGAAAAAGATTTACATAACAGAATTTACATTTTAACAACTTTCATTACCTACTCCAGGTTGTAATGTTAATGTTCTTAAATGTATCCTGAAGCCAGTTTACTCAATAAACAAAACAGCAAAAGTAAAAATGTCAAGGAAGAACAGGAGAGGCASAATAGAAATTCAGCATGTAACCGAGTTTGAAGCCAAAGGCTGAAACAGTCTCTGAAGAGAAAAGTTTCAGGATTAAAGGAAAAGCTTGCAGCCACTTTGCCCGCTTGTAAGCAATTATTCATATGCAATCGAGCAATAATTGCAATTGATGTGATAAGAACAATTTCAGCACTCAGCATTGTGATCATGGATCATAATCTGGATTTTAATCAAGGACAAATTAAAAAATAAATAAAATAAAATGGTATAGCTGTCTCCAAGATCTATTTTTGTAATTGATAAGGCAGGCTTGTTTTACCACCAAAATCAAGTTGAAACTGAATGTGTGTTAGGAACTAAATTGGGGATGTTAGCATAAGGATATCCATTTTATTTCTTGGCATGAAAGCTGCCACGCTAAGTTTTTTTCCATGTATTCGCAAGCGATAGAAGAGCAAGTCCTTGCAATGGAAATCCATGTTACAGCAAGATAACAAATGTGATGTGCTTCACAAACAACGTTATCTCCCTCAACCAGATACAAACGTAGATACCATAGCTTAGGTGCCAATTTGTTACACACAAATGACATGTTGTAAATCACTTCTGCTGTGTTGCCATGTATCTAGTCGTATTGTAACCCAGCTTCTGTGACCTTAAATAGATCTATTCGTAATGTAAGAAATGCATGTGGCAAAACATATAGTATAAAAAATAGAAGTACCATACTTCGGAGTTGGAAGAGCTTTACCACTAAAATCTGAACAACCACTGATTCTTTTTTTTTTTTTCACAGGTATTGCAATTTTCCCCCTTTTTATACTGTCAGGAAGGTAAGTATGTGCTTTGTTTTCAAGTAAAGGTGATTTCTGTAGTAGCAGACAGGTGCTCTGTGGCCTTTGTTCTAAAAAACTCCGTTTTTTAAAAATAAAATTGAGATGCATACACTTCACTGCAGTGTGAAGATGTTATGACTGGTTTGGTAAAAGGTCTAGAAGCTGAAAGGTATCACAAGTACCAAGATCATATTTATGGAAAGAATTGGTTTGAGAAGCTGTGTAAAAAGCTTTATTTTTTGAATGAATATCAGGTGTTCCCAAACCAAACTGTACTGGACCTCTCTGTCTGGTGGAGAATGTGAGATACCTGTAGACTCTTGGCTGCAGAAAGACCAACATACAGATCATGAAAAGCAGAGCTGATGCAGACTGTGGAGAAAAGTGAGAGAGGGAAAGCTGTTTAGAATATGAGATCAATGTGATGCTCTCCAGCAGGTTAAGTCTTGAAAATACCTCATCATAAACTCCCATAGGGAGCCTATGTCAAAGTAATAGGATTTTTGATGGAGTGCCTAGTGTTCTGACTCTAAGTCAGACTGAAATTTCTGTGCTACTGAGAATCCTCAGCAGAGAAATTAGGGTCCCACAAACTTACCTGCTGTGGACCGAACACCGCGCTTACTGGCTCCAGTCATAGCTATGAACAGTCAATATTTCTGATAAATCAGACCCACAACGTGCAAGCAAGAATGTCAATAGTACTTTGGCAGCAAGTACAACTGAGAAAACTCAAATGAGAAAATGGAAGTTTTTTTTCTGAAATGGTTATTAGCGCTAAAGAGAAAATGCTTTTTTTCTTGTAACAAGTGGCCAACCTCACTCACATAAATCTTAACATTCCAGCCCTAAAGAGCCACAGTGTTTACCATCAACATAAGGGTAATACTGAATGCACAATTGGGATTGTTAGTCTCCAGCTGAAGGGATGGATATATGAAACGTATATGTGGGTTACTAAGGTTATCATTCCCTTTGACAGGGAGGAGAGGCTAAGCAAACTTATTGACRTTAGCAATTTAGCAATGATTAATTTATCTTAAATTTTATATTTTCCATGACTAAAGTCTCACCTTTCTTGCTTCTCCCCTCCCCCCATATATATGAAGAGTTCTAGCTAGAAACAGAGCATTTTCTGGATGGTGTGTAGGTAGGCAATCACTTCTAGGAAATGACAAGAGAATTTTTTTTTTTTTTTTTTTTTTTTTTTTTTTTGCATTTCTCCAGTGCGTTACAGCTAAAGTGAGCTTATACAAGTGTGCTATTTCATAGTAACTTGTAGGTGATGTCTGCTGTAGATGAAGATTAGCTTCAAGAGAGTAAATTAGCTTCATTTCGAGAATAATTTCTCCCATATGAGAGCGTAGGGATTCTGCTAATGGACTTTGTGTTTTCAGGATAAGAGGAACCTCGGAGTTGCCTCAGCTGAGGCCTTTGAAAGTATCCCTTGTCCTTGATCAAAGGAATAGCAGAGACAGGAAATGCAGAAGTGGCTGGAGTCCTAGAGGTAAGGTCTGCAGCGTCTACCCTAGATTACTGTCACAATGAGCCACAGAGCACTCTGGACTCGCACTGGGTTCACTTAAAAGACATAAGTGTGAAATGCCACTTTTCCCAGCAAAAGACAGTATACAGTTGTACTTACATCTATAAAAAAAAAAAGAAAAACTGTCTGGAAGAATGAAGGTAGATTGAGATATAGACTGTAAATACATATTGAATTCATTCCTATTCCAGTAATTTAATTGTGACTAAATCTTGATGGTGCCAGAACATGTGCAAAAGGTTTATTTTCGTTATGAGRAGAGACTTGCATGGATGGTCAAGGAGCTGTTGAGTAAACTTAATGAGAAAAAGAGTGTATACGTAATGTGGAAGAAGGGCCAGGCCACATGTGAAGAATATAGGAACATTGTCAAAGAATGCCGGGATGCAAAGAGGAAGGCTAAGGAATTAGATTTGGAATTAGATTTAGCAAGAGATGTCAGGGACAACAGGAAGGTCTTCTATGAATACATCAGCAGCAAGAGGAAGAGTAGGGAAAATGCTAGTCCTCTAGTGAATGGGGAGGGTGCCTTGGTGAGGTAGGATGCAGAAAAGCAGAGATGTTAAATGTCACCTTTGCTTCTGTATTTACTGCTACAGTTAGTCCCCATGAACTGCAGAGCCCTGTYATAAGAGAAAGAACTGGGAGAGAGGAAGATTTTATGCTGTTTGAGGARGATTGGGTTAGGGATGATTTAGGCAAACTGGACACCCATAAATCTGGGTCCAGATGGAATGCACCTAAGAGTGCWGAGGGAACTGGTGAGGGTTATTGCTCAACCACTCTCCATGACCTTTGAGACCTCATGGAGAACAGGAGAGATGCCAGAGGACTGGAGGAAATCAAAGTCACGCCAGTCTTCAAAAAGGGCAAGAGGGAGGAGCCAGGMAWCTACAGGCCGATCAGTCTCACCTCCTTYTCTGAAAAGGTGGTGGAGCACCTCATTCTAGAGAGCATCTCTAGCCATGTGAAGGAAAAGAAGGGTGATCAAGAGTAGTCAGCATGGATTCACCTAGGGAAAGTCATGTTTGATAAACCTGATAGCCTTCTACAGTGAGATGACTGTCTGGATGGACAATGGGAAAGCTGTGGATGCTGTCTTTGTTGACTTCAGCAAGGCTTTCAATACCATCTCCCATAACAGCCTCATAGGAAAGCTCCAAAAGGGTGGATTGTACAACAGTGAGGTGGACAGTGAGGTAGATTGAGAACTGGCTGGATGGCAGAGCTCAGAGCATGCTTATAAATGGGGCCAAGTCCAGTCGGAGGCCTGTGGCCAGTTCTGTCCCCCAGGAATCAGTACTGGGCCCAGTGCTCTTCAGCTTGTTCATCAGTGACTTGAATGAGGGAATCCTGCCCCTCTCCTCAGCTCTGATGAGGCCGCACCTGGAGTATTGGGGGCAGTTCTGGGCTCCCCAGTATAAGACGTATGTGGAGCTTCTAGAGAGGATCCAGTGGAGGGCAACAAAGATGATGAAGGGACTGGAGCATCTCTCGTATGAGGAAAGACTAAGTGGAGCCTGGAGAAGACTGAGAGGAGATCAGATGAATATGTATAAATACCTGAGGGGAGAATGTAGGGAGGATGGGACCAAACTCTTCTCGGTGGTGGCCAGTGATAAGACAAGGGTAATGGGTACAAGTTGAAACATAGGACGTTCCATCTCCAGATGAGGAAGAACTTCTTCACTGTGAGGGTGACAGAGCAGTGGAACAGGCTGCCCAGGGAGGTTGTGGAGTCGCCATCTCTGGAGATCTTCAAAACCCATATGGATGCCACCCTGTGCCATGTGTCTCTACTTGAGCAAGGGGATGGTCATCTAGAGATCTAGATGATCTTTAGAGGTCCCTTCTGACCTCAGCCTTTCTGTGAATCTGTGAAATGGTCTGATCACAGCCAAGATATTTTTMTCAGTCTTTCTTATTTGCTTTGAGTAAAGACTGATGAGTAGCTGCAGAGGCAGGCATGCTCACAAGTCAATTTCTGGCTCTCAGTCTTAGTTTGTGGCTTCACTAAAGTGTAGCTTACTACTCACATTTTGAGCCATACTTCTTCTCTGTGTTATTGTTCATGTCATTGCCTGTATTCTCATTTTATTTTTAAATATTAAATATTCATTAAATATTCATGAAGCAGAACACTTCAGTAGGATATAGGTGTCTCTTTCTGCYCACCCCGTGGCTTTGTAAATAGGGAGAAATGAGTTTAAGTCCTTCCAAGACAGCAAATTTTATTCATTTTATTTTAAATTGCCTGATGATAACTGAATCCAAAATGATCTATTAGAAGAAGCAAAGTTATAMAGGAGATATGTTTACCACAAGTAAGCTAATATTTATATTGTGTGCCAATGTGGAACCAACATCATAACATATTGACTGTGAGCACTAAATGTGTTCCACGACCTCTTTGTGCTTGTGTTCACTAGTCCACAAACTGAAGATGTTGATACTTATTATGTCCAATTGTTGAAGGAATTAATTCATTACTGTTTGCAAAGAGCTTTGGGATCCTCTAGCAGAAGGCACTACACAAATGCTAAATTTTATTTTATTATTCTTTTATTATCTGACTCAGAAGGACATGTAGTATAGACCTTAAAAAAAAAAAAAGAAAAAAAAGAAAAAAAAATTAATCAGGAGTCCCTTATTCACACTGTCAAATGCTGGTAATAACCAAATAGTCTCGTTTGTGGAAGTACAAAAAAAATAACCTATGCTACTTGTACATTGAAGCAGCAATTAGCACACATTGTAGGGAGAAGAAGTGGAACTAGACCAGAAATGAGCCTTGATGAGCCTAATTGCCTTTAATTATCCCTAAACATTTTCTTGTTGTCTGTCTTATGGAGGCAGAAGAAACCCTGTAGCTCTAAGAGGAAATAAGACTTGGTTTTGTTTTCCTCTTTTAAAGAGGGACATAATAGCCACCATGGAAACATGTTCTTAATCAACGACATTAAACTCCTGGCTGCTCTGCTTCTCTTGAAATTGCCTAGCTTCATTATTATCAGGGGGAAGGAGGAGGGGAAAGGGTTTAATCACTATTTAGCTTTTCTTAGCAAATTAAAATATTAATTACAATACACATTATTTTATCTTTGCTTAAGCTATTTGTAAGTATTGTTGAATGAGAGCTCACTTTATGTTGGAGTAATTTATTCTAAAACTATTCAGACTTACTTCGTCAATTCCTTTAAAAAAATCATCAGGGCATGAAATACTGTCTTCTGAGAGTCAAGAAAAACTGTTTTTTCTTTTTTTTTTTCGTCTAGAGGAGAACTGTATAATTAAAGGTACTTTTTTTTTTATTTTTTTTTTTTTTTATCTTTTTGCAAGCTAATATGTGATTACCTCAGAACAGCCAAATGCTATCTGAAGCTGAGCARTGAAAGTCCAGGCACTTCCAGAGTAAAGGAAGAATGTTTTTCTTTTGTTTGTGTTTACATGGAGTAACACCGTGCAGTAACCATTCTCTTCTATTAATTCAAGTGCAGAAGAACAAAACTTCTGGCTTCTGGTAAAAGGAACTGGCTAGGATTCATGGCCTCTACAGATCCTTCCTTCCCGAAGTTCAAGTAATATTAATGATTGTTATTCCACCTCACAGAAGAAAGGAAACCGTGGTGGGAGGAGAAAAGTGACTTGCAAAGTGAGTAGGATAAGCACTGTTAGGCACCTTTTGTGTGTGTTGTGCACGTTTTCACGGTGTGTCCTTGCCACGCTTCATTCTCTGCTGTGAACAGTCTGCTGCTACATTCCATAGGGAGGAAAATCTGTAAAAAGGGAACAAATGATTAAATAATGTCTCTGCATCATATTGTGGCTCAGTAGTTTTTTTTATTTTAATTAAAACGTATGCTGGTGTAAATCAGTATAGTTCTATTAACTGTAATGAAGCTATGTTGATTTATACCAACTGCAGATATAATTAATTCATCTACCAAAGTAGCTTGCATAGAATTATATGGGAGTCTGTAGGAAATACATAGCAGTGTGTCAGACAGATGTCATCCTACACATACTACTGGCAAACCTTTAGGTCACTGGACAATAGGTAGAGAAAACAAAATTGCATTTGTGGTTTTGACTAAATAACCATGTGGGTCTTCTGCTATCTGCATGATTGTCTTGCACAGTTTGTGGGTATTGCAGGAAAAACCAGTAGCTGAGAGAGTTTAGCCTCTATACACTGACCGTTATTAATTTTTGRATGACCGTCTGCATTCTGAACAGCCCAAGAAGTTTAAGAGATATATAGATTGGTTTATTTAAATCAAATTATCAAAATGGAACTTGTTGATGAGAAATGAGAAAAGACAATATGAATCTGCCCTTGGAAGTAATTTATTTAATCAGTCAAGGTAGCAATTAAGAAAAAAAAAAGTAAAATAAAATTTGCTTAAGGCACCTTTCATTTCAGTTCAGTCCTAGATACAACCTCTTCTACTATTGTCATCTCTTCCATTCACCTATGAGAACAAATACTTTAAAGGYTCAGGGTTTATGTACAGAGAGGATGATCCAACCCGAACAATATTTTTAATTGTAGCCGTGGGATATTTGTCTCAGATGACATGCCATAGGGGTCAAAGGATTTTCTTTCCTTAATTGCAAAAACCTTATATGGATTACTACTAGACATCTTTGCTGACTTACGTTATCGATGTGGTCTAATTTACTGGGTTTTATTTATTGTATTTACTTTTGAAAATATTTATTTTTTGTATGGTACCTCAAACTCCCACTCCACTGTGATGATTCACAGGCTTTTCTAATTGCTGTTGTTACTATTGCTATACTTGAGAAGCTGGGAAAAGTACACTCTGAAGCCTGGCTGTGGCCTCTCTTGTGATGGTGGAAAAAACATATATGACCACTTCTCATTCCTCTTGTCCTATCTAAGCAAGGAAAAGTACAGCCTGCATTTATACTATCTCTCAACAAATTTAAGTATTGTTTCCTCAGAGTAGTGGAATGCCCTATAGTACCCCCATCTTGAAGGCTTCAAGAGTTTGGCTCATACAGGGCCAAGTAGGTCCATATAGCAGCTTTCTAAGGTATCTTCTCTTGCCATGTTCTAATGGAGCTGGCTTGTTTGTTTTATAAATAAGAAATATTCACTAGACTTGCACTTTGTYGAACTTGGTTTAATTTTAGTTCTTCATAGGGAGCATCTATCAGTACACTTSTGTGGGTTCTGTCTAAGCAATGCTGTTCCCCCTGCTTGGGCAGTCACTTTTAAAGGTTCATTGCATTACAGCTTGCTGTAGATGTTCTTTTTCATCATTGCTTTCCCCTAACAGTATATAAAAATTGGCATGGAGATTTACAGAAGTAGTTTGACTGCATACAACTTTTGCTATKGCCTTTATAATTCTTTCCTCCCACAGGTTTCCTGGAGTAACTCATGCAAATTCCTAGCTGAACTTAAAAATTAAATCCATAATAATTCCTCRGTAAAAATATCTATATTATCTACTTGAAGATGATTGATTGGTGCTTTTGTGTAGGATTATGTACATCTTGTGCACAGATGTTTGACCTTTCTTTTAGACATGTGTTACTAATATACTTAGTGAGGGAGCAGGATTGGCTCTCCTGCAAGAGGTTGGATCAGGCCCTTGAAAAACATTGCTTATGCTTCTCTAGGCTGAATCAATGCAAGAGAGCCAATGCTTGCTGTTATTTRCCTCTTCACCTGTGTCAGTACAATCTGCTACAAGCTGAAAAGAATCCAGGAATTAAAAGCCTTTTTTTGTGGGTGGAAGGGAATGGAGTTAATAAGAACCACATTGCTAAAGCTGCTAGATGTGTAACATTTTATTTGCTCTGTGATCTTTGCTTGCTGTGTACGAGGCAGCAGTTGAAAGGAGAGTGTAGTCCTGAATTCAGGTTGAGAAGCTGGGCTGCCATTGAGTTTAGTCTAGATTAGAAGTCAGAAGCAGCTGTTCTCATAAAAGACAAAATCATGCAACAATCTGTCACCAGTCCTGCTACTTGCAGAACCTCTGCTGAGCTCTCAGCTCCTGTTGTTSATAAAGGTAAAACTTAGGATTCCTAAGAATCCTGTCTGTGAAGACTGGGAGGGTTGCTGTCATCCAGAAGCTGTTGAGGGTCAGGGAAGGGTTTCCTAGCTCTTGATGACCTTGTAGAGAGATGGGACCCATAGTCTGTCCGAAACAGGTGCTTGCAGGAAGAGAGCAACAGCTTCTGGTGGGTTTGTGTTGATGTATATTTAGATGTAGATTTTTGTTTGTTTGTTTGTTTGTTCCCCAGGAAGCAGCAGTGAGGGTTATATTGAAAATCTTATACCTGTAATGATCCCAGGGAAGCAAGAAGAGCAGAGCTCAATATTGCTCTTCCATACCTAAACAATCATCTTATGCTGTGATTCAGCACTTTACTGCACTCTTCTTTAATAGTTAATTCAGTAGATTCTATTATTTAAAAAATGGCACATTTCCCTACTGTGAGGGATAACATACTGGTGGCAAGGCAGCTTCATATGCAAGATTTYACAGCGGGGCCTAGCACTGACCTCTAAATTACATCAGAGACAAGTATTTGACTTTTACTAGAGCAGACTTATCTCTCTGCTTTTGGGAAAGCTCATGTCCAACAGGCACTTGAAAGTAAAATCAGGAAATATACCTCTTTTGTTCAAGACAGAGAGAAGACAAGGCTCTCATCGTATCCCATTGACTTTAATCAAATGCAATGTAACAAAATTTAGGGCAGCCAAAAGGGTTCTTTAAGTTGACACTGGTAGATAATGCAGACTTCAGATTAGACCTCACAAAGTTTGGAGCATCTGAAGAAAAACTGTATTTAAGGAATGCTTTTGGTTAGTCACTTGATCTCTCTTTTGTCCTAACAAAAAATGTTCTTTCCATGAGGTATAAAGGATGACAAAAAGTGAGAATATATATTTTTAATAGACATATTTATTAATGTTTCTCATTTATCAATTAATGGCAGTGAGCTGAGGGGAAAAAAGAGCTCTATCTCTGTCTGGTTTATAACAACATATCTTTTGGTCTTTTTGTGGACTCAGAACTTTTATAATATAACATCGTATCTTATTTCTCCTGAGAGTGTTTTCATGGTGAATTGGCAGTTCTGGAGAACAGTTTTAAAAATCAATTTACACTTGATAGCAATAAATTTCAGATAAGCGTTATGACGTATTGAAAGCAATTCTACTCTGTAATCCAGGAAATGATTTGTGTTGCAGTGTGATGCTGTACAAAGATGACCAAGATAGCACTAGTATCAGAAGCAGGACAGGGTTTGTACAGTGGACCTTTGCCAGGATAAATGCCATGTGTTCCTCMTCAGAGTTGCTTACCCCATCTAAGTGCCATTCAGTAGGGGTATCCTGCTCCCAGTGATAAGCTATTTAATTCAGAAGTAGCAGTTATTCATGGAAACCCAGTGTGCCCAATATGCATATCCTGGGAACACTCTTCTCATGTGATATAGTTCTGTTAATCATTTTAGTTTCTCCAAAGTCAACAGTAATGGAGAAACTGGGTGCCGCTTAAAAATAAAAATAGAAAATCCTTTAGGATGTAAATAGTTAACCAAGAGCACTCAAGGAAGTCTGACTTGAAAACAAAGCTGTGGTATATGAATGTTTCCTGCTAATACAATTTTTCAAAGTTTTAATTTGTGTTTTCAGTGCTACCAACCATGGAAGCTTCTGTTTCAGGCAGGATCAAATTGGAAATGGTAACGCTCAGCCAAACAGCAGCTCAGCAGTGAAAGCAGAAGCCTTGACTCTGGAGACTATTGAGCTGATGGCTTAAAGTGTAAAATCATTTTTCTGAAACTGCTAATAAACCACCATCTACAGTCTCCAAAGGGTAATTTTTTTCTTGTATGTTATGCTACACTTCTGTGTATATTAATTAGAGCTGTCCTCATATCTGATCTTTGCTGTATTTTTCTCCTTCACCTCCTTCATCACTCTGCAGAAAGCTTGTATTTTATGTGTAGAATAAATGTTAGTCCTGTGTAAACAGCCTATATAAGGTTTATGTACCACTGAATCTCACTTAAATGATTGTACTGAAGGGGACTTGAAAGCTGCTTAGACTTATATCAGCTATATGCATGGCATGAACATCCCCTCTTAGGCAATGTTATATGGCCAGTTTTGGCCAAGATATATAGAGTACCACTCCTATAAAATGAATTTTCAGACCATGGCGTTTTTCTGCCACAGCAGCTGTTGACAAGTGATATCACTGGTGTCATTTGGAAACTTGTATACTTCAGAACTGAAATTACCTTCTGCTGTGTGAGGAGATTTCCTTTTCTTTTCCTCACAACAGAGCTAATACTGTGAGCTGATATATGCAATGACATAAGCACCTCTGATAAGTCAGTAGGCAGTAAACCAGACCTGTTATGATGTATTAATTAGGGTGCCATGAGATACCAACAGAGTGGTCCCTCTCACAGCAGGATCGTAGTGTGAACAAAAACATTCCTTAGGAAGTGGAATGGCCCTTGGCCTAGCTCAGCGTCATGGCTTCTCTTGAGGAATGTTTTTTTTTAGTTCCTACCAACATTAAAACTGAAGGATCAATTTGTATCTGGCTGCACAGTTACTTAGGCGGGGGATATTTTCAATTACATCTGATAATAGGTTAATTCTTGTGTATGTTTGACACATGTTTAAGAGCTGCAGTAGTAACATAAAATATGAAATATAGTCCAGCCATTCTCTTCCATCTGTGTTTGGCATTGTAGGGTTATCAGAAGTAAGAATGATAGAAGCTTAGTTAATAGACTCATTTGAGTTACCAGATTTGAATTGGACTCTACATGGTGCTTAAATATCCTGGCATTTGAATAGCTGACCCCTTTGGAGTATCTTAGCTGCCTAGAAACTTATTTGAAATTGCAGAAGCAGTTGTTCTTCCTTTGTCTCAGTTTGTTTTATCTTTAATCGTCTTTCTTAGCATGCTTCTAAGAATTGGAGTTTTTGTCTTCCTCACCTATTTGACACTGTCAGGAGTGAATGCCAAGTAATCAATAGGCCTGACCTAAGATTTATTCTGCAGCCCAAAATTGACTTTAAAATTTATCAGGTCACATTTCCCAACTTCTTTTCCCCACAACTGTAAAGACTAAAATTATGGAGTAGGGGGAAGGTGGGGATGAGATTCAAGACTGTCAAGAAATTGGTAAAATTGAAGTCCATCTTCTTCCATCTCATTTCTAAATATAGTGAAGGGTGGTGATAGAACACTTTGCTAATCTTTCTTGGAGGGAAAACTTCCTTCTGATGAAAAAGCTCCTTCTCTCAGCAACAAGAGAAGCAGAACCTTCTATCTTTTCCTCCACAGCTGCTCCTGAACTCCAGCTTGCCCAGACAAGCAYATTTATGGAGTATTAGTTTTCATTCCAAACTTATTCATTTTGTGCTACTGATAATATCAATTTTTCTTCTGAATGGGAGAGTACACTTGACAAATCGTTGGTTATATTTTATATTTTACTTCTATATTTTAATGTGTTTATATATATTTAATGTATCTATTATCTATTGCCCTTCTTTAAGAACCCTCCTCTGCTTGTAGCTCCTGTTGATGACAATTATTCCCGTTTTGTGCATGGATGTGTAAAGAACTGTTGATATATTGAGAATAAGACTATTTTATGCTTTTTTTTTTTTTTACAAAAAAAAGTGTAGTTAAAMGAGGCTTAATACTCATAATTTATAATATTGCCAATTTGAACTGCAGAATTAAATACAAACATAAAAGRAATTGTCAGATTATCTCCTTGCTCACTAGTTAGCTAAGTAGCCTGATAATGTATTTGAATGTGAAATAGCAAAGGATGTAATATTTCATTTTTGTTTGCTAATTCTATCAGGATGGTGTATTTCTAAGAGATAAATGGCTGAGATACAAGAAATTCTAAGATGAGCTAAAATAAAAGAAAAATCATATTGACAGTCTGAAAGTTGGGAGTTTCATAAGCACCATCACTTATCGATGTCTGCAAAGTAGCAGACTCGTCTTTGTGTATAGCTTTGTGATTAATATTAAATATTGTGTAATATTTTAAACAGCATGGCCTCAACTAACAGATAAGAAAAGATCATAAATTTCTGTCTGTTTTAGAGAAATTTGTATGTAGTAACAAGTACTCTGTATTTTAGAATGGTCTTTTGAAGTCCCATCTGGGATGCTCTCTAGGCAAATGTCTTAGCTTACAGTGTCTAAAATGACATTAAATGCTGATGTAAAAACACAATTTTTTCTCATTGTTTATTGCTTGGCTGCTTCTTATGACTTACTGTGGTAGAAAAATCACAAATGTAATTAGGCAGCCCTGGAGATTTGCCCCATGAGTGCAGATCTGAGATGTAGCTTTTTCCCAGCTGTTCTTGAAGCTAAAGTTTGCAAAGGATCTGATGGAAAGCAGCTGTTTTAAAAGCTTGTTTTAAGAGGAGAAAACTGCACCAGAGGAAAGGAATCCCTGGTTTGGGATAGATGCTTGTGCCTTTGCAGCCTCTGATCTAGAATATACTGCAACAAATTTACCACCTTGGAGCGGGTGGGGAGGKTGCTTTACATGGACATATTGAATAAAGCAAGCACAGTTTAACTAGATAAGCATTAATGAAGGTTCTAGCTTATCATTCTGGAAAAGTGCTTAAAAAGAGATAATGAGAGAGATGTTTTTCTACTGTATGTTCATTGTGCTCTCTCAAAAGTCTAACTTACTTCTGGGTTACGCCAAATGCACATTAAACTTCTCTGTGTTCTGTGTATATGAGAAGAGAGTCTGAATCATATCCCACTAAAGATATTTAAAATATTAATATAATTTAGATAGTAAATTATATAATATTAAAATGAATGTTATATAATAAGACATTATATAATATGTAATATGTGAAATATAATAAAAATGTTTAATATATAGTATATAGTATATAGTATATAGTATATAGTATATAATGTATAATGTATAATGTATAATGTATAATGTATAATGTATAATGTATAATATATAATATATAATATATAATTCAAAATCTGCTTCAGAAATGGAAAAGCAACTGCAGATCATATGTATTTGGTCTTTTTTTATACAGAAATTCCAGAGCTTATGCCTTTGTCTTTAGACCACCCTTCTATGGATCTTACTATGCTATAGTAAAAAAGAAAAAGAAAAAAAGTATTGTGTATTAAAATCATTCTATCCAGTTGTTAAAATAATCATTAGAAAGCTTTACAAGACTGAATGTTAGTTGGGTGCCTGACTATCTTTCTGGAACYGAGTTCAGCTTTTTCTAACTTCTGGTTAATAAAGCAGGACCATAGTAAACACTGAGAAAGGAATTTCACCATCAGCTTTTCATATCGTATGTTATATTTTAAAGGCATTTAGGTATCTAAAGGCACCTTTTAAAACATTCCCTTGTCATTTTGGCATTCTTCCCAAAACACAGTCAAACAGATGCCTTTTGCAAACTGACAGAAGGACACCAATATCAGTTTATTTTAGAATAAATGACAGTTAGACATGCCTTGGATTATTCTTCTGGTATAGGATGACAATTTAGGGAAGACTTTCTTATAAGATTTCCAGGGAAGGACATGGGCTGTAATCACCTCTGCCAGGATTGCAGTTTTAACACACGATTTCTGCACATATTAATCTCACAACTTCCTCATGCAGGTGTAACTTCAGAAGTGGATATGGATATTAGTTTCATGCAGCTGTTGTGAAACTTATTCTTAACACCACCAGTGTAACAAAGAAGTGTTTCTATGCAGGGCCTTTTCAGACAAGATAGAATTAAGATTTTAAAGAAAATGAACAGGAGCTTTTTGTTAACTCTAATGGACTATTCTATTAGAAATTTGGCAAAATGGGATTATTTTAAAATTATCTACAATAAAGATTTCCATCTGCTCTTTCTTTGCATTATAGAAAGAGGATTTTTTTTTAATCCCTTCTTCACTGCCACTACCTCTTCTGGCTTAAATCTCTCCTTGGAAGCATACTTGTGCTTGTTTTTATGAATCATTAAAATTCTAATCCTTGGTAAGCAAAACAGTTTGATTCTTTTTTAGGTTTGTAAAACTCCATGCTTCTCTTTCGTCTTTCACAGGTTTTGCTTCTGTTTTGTCATTTTGCTTCCTCTTGCTTAATTTTTTTTTTCTCTCTGTGTCGTTTTTCCTCATGTACAGATCCAATGGCACCGAATAGCCTTTAGGATGGGACTATGAGATTCCTATCCTTTCCTCAGTTTAATTTTAAGCTACTCTGAGAGAAGAATGAAGTCTAATTTTTTTTTTTCTTGTTTTGTTTTTTCCTGAATGCAGATGCCGTCCTGTAAGGGAGGCAGTAAGCCATGCCCTGTTGCTGAGCACTGCAAAAGTCCGTGTGCGAAAATGAACAAACCGATTCTCTGTCCTTCACGATGATTTGTGGTATCTCACTCTGTTGAATTAAATGTGTTAATAAAGGACTTATGTAGGGACTAAGAAGGAGTTGGCCGCCATTTATCAATTAATTGCCCATGAAAACTGAAGTTACATGGTAGTAGTAATTGTACCCACGGTGTTAGGCATATGCTACATAAAAATGCAGTCACCTTGAAATAATATGGACAAACCAGCTTGTAACCTACTGAATTCTATTAATAACGTAGTGTTAATAATGTGCTGCAAGACCAAAATTTGTCCCTGTGTGGCCTATAGATAGATTGTGTAATCTGGTACATATGGTTGAAATTTCACATCACAGATGATCAAGCCGGCTGAGCTATGCTTAATTCTGAAATCAGGGATTTCTCTTTTTCCACTTATTATGTGCATGGAGTAAGATCAGTTTATTTTTTCCCCCCCCGCCAGCTTATAGGAAGGCAGATTGTAAGGCAGCCCCCCATAGCATGAATGCCATTTAGCCTTCCTGCTGTCCTGAAGGAGACCAGCCTTGCTTGTGCTTTTTCAGGCCAGTTCACTGAACCAGTGAACTTTGCTTGTGGCACTGGCTAGAGCAGACAGGGAGCCTGTTCAGCCSTTGCTGCTAGAGTGCCAAACAAATTCAGATGATAGCACATTATTGTTTATGTTTATATTAGATTTTCAACATGCTAATTAGGATGTCAGCGTCTATTGTCTTTTCTTTTCCTACACAGAAAGCTGTAGTTGCTTCCCAAGAAAACTCACAGTCAACACTTGTAGATGAGCTATAACAAGTGAGTAACAAACAAGAACACAAAGAGGCTGAAGGAAAAACAGCACAAAGATGGCCCAAAGCCTATTTAAATCAATAGCAATATGCTCATCAACTACAGTTGTCTAGAAATATGATATAAAAGGAGAACTGATGCGACTTCAGCTTTTATGTATCAACTTACAGTGAGTGGTTTGAGAAGGAAATTGACTTTTGCTTTGGTTGGGTTACATTTTTATGTGGTTATTTATCATGGTATTAGACATGTGTAGAGAAAAGTTTTTCATTACCTCCCTCCCTGCCCACTGTGAAAGTATACCGTAGCATTCATAGTATGAGCCACAATATATTAGTTTCAAATGTTTTTCTCTCTCCATAAACGAGAAGAGTATGCAAAAAATTACAAAAATTACACACAGGCATTCACTTCAGAGTTAGAACTATCTGGTTACAGCTATAAACATATCACTACTTAGACCAATAACTGAACAACACATTAATTTGAGTTTTATTCTTGGAGTATTTTACACTTCAAGTGTATTACATGCTTTTGATCATACATTGTGCACTGTGCACTCTTTGTAATTATGGCAACCTGACTAGTTGCTAAGTTTGAAATAGGTATCTGCCACTAGAAATCTGCAAAAGGGAATTAATTAATGCATTTCATTATGTAAGACAGCATTGTCAAAGTTACCATTTTATGTCAAGTTCTGCAGTATGCCAAAGTGCCTACCCTTTAAAAATATATATTATTCTTAATATTGCAGTTACATTGACAAAGTTTTTCTGTAGATTTGTTTCCAAAGTCATCTCCCATGTCCAAATCATACTGTAAATGATGCTACCTCTCTGCAAAGRTGACTAGAATAGAGGCTAATAGGCTCTGAAAACAAGTCAGCACAAGGAAGAGCAAGTTTGGAGCACAGGTAAGTGTTCAGGGATTGGGAATGTAAAACACTACCACTCTGACTGATCATATAATAGCAGAGAAGTTCTCAGATACGATAGGTGTTGCATAAAACATGAAAACATTTGGGTACTAGCTCAGGGAAATATCTCTGTAGAAGAAAGTTTTTGAGATAAGGTTACATCTAGTCCAATTGTGGAGTAGATGATATCTATTGTCCACCGTAGATGGCCTCTTACATATGCTAGCTGTCTTATTACTAGGTATCACATTGGATATGAAAATAGATAGATGCTGTTATGTACTACACTTGACCAAATTTCCTTAGTGAAGTCCTTGACCCACATAGGTTTTTTGTGGTTGACTTGTGCTCGGCCTCCTTGGTTTTGAGACTCCTTCTCAAGCCAAGCAATCTGGTCATCTTTGGTTCAGGGTCCAATAGGGCAGGCACTGGCAGTATTTGGGGTATCCCAAATACTGCAAGTGATTAATTCCCAAGCTGAGGGATCCATTGTCAAATCCCATCTAGCTGATACAAAACAAGGAGCCAACTCAAGGCTGCTGAAAGAGAGACTGCCTTATTTTTCCTGCTGTATCTCAAACTCTTCATTGGACTAGAGAAGAACACCTAAGCTCTGGATGCAGCTTTCTGAATACAGCTTTTAAGTCCAGACAAAGAACATGGTTTTTCTGTTTTCCAGCAGCTAGACTGAAGCACAAACTCCTCTGAAGACAAATGGAGTGTCAGCAGTCGACTGCAGAGAAGATGAAGCATTCCAAAAGCTGTAAATATTGCAGGCAAGTATCCAGAGCTTCTTTAATATCCTTAACTTCTTTCATCACTTCAGCCTTTTCGATTGGARTATAAGTTGTTTAGTTGAATATATTCACATAAATAWCATACAATAAYRTCTACCATACTCCAATATAGACTGGATTATATCTATATGTGTTTCCTGTCCTCCTCCTCCTCCTGTTTCTATAAAAATGTCTCTCAGTCTTTCCTATTATCTATTTTGATCATTATATTCAAGTCTTTTTTAAGCTACAATGAATGAGAATTGAAGATAAAATGTTTGTTTATAGATAACATTTTAAAACAGCTTCAATTTCAGGACTGGACCAACCTTCACATTACATGTGCGAAAGCTGTGATGTATCTGCTATAATAAAGGGCAGAGCAAAGGGGAAAAAATCCTATTAGAGACAAGCAGTAGCAGGAAGTAAAAGAAGAACCTGTCGGGGGGGAAAAAAAGAAAAAAAGAGTAGAACAGAAGTTCAAAAGAGACAAAGGGAAGGATCATGGCCCTTTTGGTGAGTAAATACTTTTAGACAGGTATTGATCGAGTGGTGGGGAGCTGCATACACTCACCATTGTGAAACAGCACTTATTGGGGGGTGATACACACAGGAACAAGGTTACAGGTAGTGAAGAGAAACAAAGCATTTGTCTGTGGCACATGAAAGCACGCTGAAAAATGAAATTTCTCTATTTTTAATAGTCAAGTCAAAGAATCAATACACTGATTCATACGGGAAGGTCTTCTTAATGGTTTGGAACAGAAAACATAACCTCCTGAAGTCAGCATCAACTTGTGCCACTGGTTTAACTGGAGCCATGGCCTCACCTCAGGCTTTACTGTTATGAACACCAACCTAGAGCTGACTACCAAATAAAACATGGCAGCAAGAAATACTTTATAAAATTTCCTATCTCCTTGTGTTCTCACTGCACTGTAGCCAGTCTTGAAATCAGACTGTACAGTACCTGCTATTTTCTACCAGCTGGACTAGTTAAACTGTATTCCTTTTTTCTTAAGGTCATTTGACTATAGGAAGAAATTGAGTATGCATAAATGTAAGTGGTTGAGTCATCTTGTTTTCTAAGAGAAAATAATGCACTGAATCTTGTCATTTATTCCCACAACTGTTTTATTATTCCTTACCTGTTGAGAGAAAAGTGATTAAGTAGTGAGCATTCAATTTAGCAGGGATGCTACAAGAAGAAGCATGGATGTGGAACAGCATTGGCTCTGCGATAAAGTAATGAAACAGAGAGGATGTGCAGCAGAGATTAAGTGACAGGAAATAGTCGGTACTGCACAGCAGCCCTCATTCTGCTTTCCTTAATTGGTGCAGGTCTGGGCTAACTCCACAGACCTCCATCAAATTATGCTGATTTCATACAGGTGTAAGTGGAGTCAAAACTTACTCAGGCAGATTCTTGATGTTCTGGCATTACCTATGTATTGCCTCATTCCCACAATAAAACAATTGTAAAAAGCATTCAGCATTTCAGCAAAAATACTGAGAGAAGCTGCATCAGCAGGGAGAAGTAATTCTTTGGTAAGTCACCAAATATCTTCACAATCTTTCAAATGAAGGAGYCATAGAATTAAATTTCATTCTTAATACTGATATTTTTTTTCRACTAGATGTTTCCAATACATCTTGATAATTCCCATAGCCTTGAAACCCGCCCCCCAGATTTCACAGATTTCAGTATAATGAGTAGAGTCATAGCTGTGGTAAAGCACTCTCGAGTCTGGTATTCGGAGCTCCCAAATTTTTCTTGCTGAGATTATAGCCTATTCTACTCTGTGGCATGAAGAAGATAACTGCCTGCTGATCTCTCCTTTCACATGGAGATATTGCACATCATCCCTTTATCCCATTTTTGGAGACAAATGCAATGCTAAATTATCTGAGGAGCAGAAATGCTTCCTCTTACATGATAGTGTGCCCCTTCTCCCTGCAATGTGCTTTTCCCTTCCTCTCAACCTTTCTGTCCTCAATAAAACATATTGCTGTTTCTGTCTTTTGAGTGAAGTGCATCACTCATCTGCGACACCGTGTCCCCAAGAAGAGCACTTACTTGAGCATCATTACCATTTATGCAGGAGAAACACAGCTTCCCTGTAAGCAAGTGTTGCTGTGGTTTGAAGGCATCTATGCTTGCTAGGCTGAATGCAACTTCCTATCCACCATGGGGTGCATAAGTCAATGAAAAATGTTCTTCTTCATTTCAATGTTTGCTAATGGATGCTGCCTTAACCCTGTTCCCTGCTGGGTTGCCAGCTCTTACATAGCCAAAGTGTGCTGGCTGTGTGCTGCCTGTTTCAAGAGCAGCCTACATGTATTTTTGTAGTGATGAGAGACCTTGAAAGCTATTCTGTTTCTGATATATTCAACCAGAAAAAAAATGTGAAATAGATCCAATTTTGTATAGCACATCATAGTAAAAGAAAAGTGTAGCTTCTGTTGGAAGCAAAAGTTTATCTAAAGATGAAGTTGGCAAGYGCTTGAAACCGCACTAAATTGCAAGTAGTGCTTGGAACACTCCCCTTAAATGACTAGAACTTTTAAGTGAGCGTGCAAATAAACAATCCACCTAAGTCTAGTCTTATCACAACAGTTACTTTATTCATTTTTTTTCCCTGTCAAATATGCTTTGTTGGTCGTATTTAGGATGACGTTGCAATAACCTATTTCTGAAAAAAAAAAAAACGCTGTGGAGTCTAATAGAGATGGAGTCTTGTCATAACCTGGGCTAGTCAACCTGTACTAGATGGAGAGAGCAAACTTTATGTGTAAGTAAAAAGACCATTTAGAGCATGCTCTTCTAAGCTACAAAAAAGAAAAWAAGAAAAAAAAAAACATTCAACCTTTTCTCAAACAGTTAGCCTTTGACTTTAAAAGAAAATTGTTTATTTAGTCCTATAATCCTTCATAAGATTGTGGTGTTGTTAAAATATGCAGCTARAATTGAGATCATTCTGCATCTTTTACTTCAATGCTATTAAAATATTTTAAATAGAAATTTTCACCTATCCCCTTCTATCCCAATTACTGCAGTTTCTCCACTAGACTAAATTGAATGTTCTGATCAAATGTAGAGAAATGTGAATAGGAATTTTCTATATAAACATTACTGCATTTGGAATGATCCAATGAAATGTTTTTAGAACAAATTTCTAGATGCTGTTTAATTCTTCTGCTCCATAAAAATACATTCTGAGTTTCTTTTTCCTGGCAAATGCAAATCAAAGATTAAATTATTACATTTCAGTATAATCATTCTATTCCAGGAAAGGGTTGAGGAATGAAGAGCAGGGAGTTGTTGTTTGTTTTACCAGGGAAACCAAGAGCTTTTTTGTGTGTATGTTTAATGAATGAATCAGCCTACTTTAGCACACAATTGCTTAGATCGATAATTATTCAAGAAACAATACTGCCTTGGGAAAATCTATAGTAATAAAAGAGAAATCTTGATGGGCTGAATAACCTTCTCGGGCAGATATTTATCTCCAAATGAAACGCTTTTTTTCGTAAAGTTTTTATTCTTTAGAAAAGGCATTATTGGATAGTTAAAAAATAATCATAAGGTTAATGTTTAGAGTCTGGAGTTCAGGGTGGCAGTGAAATAAAGCATTAATGGACGATATTCTCAGATGTATTGCTAGGMAGATTGTTAGGTTTAAGTATAAAGTCAAAGTGGCAATATGAGCTGAATCTGTGCATCTGCACTCTAGTGACAACTGTTACCATTACCAATATGAACAGATAGCAGGTTCTAATTAAAGTTACAAGCCAGAGGGAATAGGCATTAAGAAAGAAAAGAATAATTCCATGAATAAATTGTGCTTGATTTACTAGTTCACAAAAAAATATGGTCTAAAAATTAGTATCCGAAATTACTTTAAGTACAGCATCTATCAAATCACAGAACAATAATCAAGTCGACCTAATTAGAGCACTTGTAACTATAAGCAGTGTGTAGCATGTTCTTATCTTGACGTGGGGAGACCAGGCGGTCCCCAAAGTCTCAGCTAATCTCCAACAAAGTTTTGCAGAGACTTGCAGGGCAGAAAGCCCCTGCAGCATCACCTATTTGTTGGCGGTGTTGGGATGTCGCGAGCCAGCACTGGCACTCGGGACAGCCTCTGCACCAGGAGTCATTTTGGTTTCCATGAGCAAGGAAAGCAGGCTGATCTCCTTGCAAAGAGATATGTGCATGGGGCTGTGGAAGGAGATGCCTATGGCTGTGTATGGGATGTCTGTGCTGAGGTCAGTGCCCAGGCCCCTTGCACTCACCAGTTAGTTCATTCACAGTGAGGCCGCATGAGCRGGAGTGTTTTGGTTTGTTCTAATTAGCTGTATTTTGGTTAAATCCAGTTAGGAAAATTTTGAGCCTTATGTTTTTAATGATACATAGCCAAACTGCTTTCTAAAAGCATATTGTGGGCTGACTGGGCTATTAGATTAATTATTTAGGCTGTAAATATGTGCTAACACGTTTGCAGAGCTAGAAAAGTTTCACTAAACTGAAGTATTTTGTCAAATTGCTCAGAAAGATAGGCTGCAGTAAGTTTTTTTTTTTTTTTCCCTATATGTCCTGCAGTGATTGCAGTAAGCAGTGCTGGAAGGGAGGCAAGGTGGAAGATAAAATTAATTCCGTACTGCATTTAATTTGTCCTATTTCTTCATTTTTCTCTCCACCTCCATTGCTATGTACTCTCTCACACCCTCACTTTTTTAAGGGGAAATACAGAAAAGAGCTCAGGCTTTAGCGTGCTAGAAACCTTCGCTGTTTCTCATGGCCCTGTGCCATGGTCCCAGCCCAGGCATTGGAGCCATGAGGAGGCCGCCTGTGAAGGACTCAGAGCAGCAGCGCCTTGCAAGCCATCGGTGGCCCATGAAGGACGGTGCTGAGCACCCACATTGCTCTTTGCAGAGGAGTTGGGGATGTGTAGACAGGCAGACAGCACCAARGCCCACAGTGATCCCCTGAGGCCTGTCAGTAAAGGCCACAAGCAGCAGCGCGGCCTGGATGCCATTTTRCTTGGGGAGCAGGGAGTTGTGGGCATCAGGGCTGCCCAGGAGCACACGGATTCCTGGCCACCTTGGCATGTCCTGCCACGTGCCATGAGGCTGGTTGTTTTGGGCTGCGACGCCCGGTTTCTCCTGTCCAGCCAGCCTCGGCTGCAGCCAGCACTGGACTAGCTGCCCCACACAGCGACCGTGCAGCGCTCTCCTTGCCAGGCCTGCCTCAGCTGAGAGCAGCTTTGGGGCCAGAACAGCTCTAGTGACAAAACCTGTGTGTGCCCGGGCATGATGCCTCACATACCAGTGTGTCACACACCTGGGAGGTTTAGTTTTCAACACCCAAGTGCTTKCCTGGGTCTAGCACTGAGCAACTCGCTAGTAGGAGAAGTGTGTGTGTGGAGGAAACATTGCTGGAAGAGATGTAAAATGCTCTGGGCAAGAAAGTTCTGGCTCATTAATAGCCTAAAGTTTAGTCCCTGTGCAGCTGTGTGGAGTAGGAGGATACTTGATGTAAATTATGTGGACTTTAAAAAAAAAAAAAAAAAAAAAAAAAAAAAAATCCTTGCAAAAATATCCCCACGAAGATGGCATTAGAGAATGCCAGTATGCAGGAAGTGAGCACTAAGTAGTCCTGTATTATAAACTGAGAGACAGAGCAGGATTAAATGGTCTTCTTTTTTTTTTTTTTTTTTTTTTTTTTTTTTTTTTTTT
>NW_020455205.1:1353787-1525463 GCF_003342845.1 Nothoprocta perdicaria | reverse complement strand
AAAAAAAAAGGAAAATACAAAAAGGAAAATACAATTCCACCTATGGCTCAGCTGTACAGGCATTCACTCATAATTTTGGGCTTGTCCTTGTTCTTAAAGCATTTTTTTAGAAAAAAGTAATTCTGCAGCCTGCAGCCTGGGAACTAAATGGTTAGCGACATGGAGGACTCTGAAAACAAAGATTTGTTTAGAAAGGAGTCAAGTAATAGGAGGTAAACTAGAAGTACTTAAGACAATGGGTGGTAAAAAGAACATGAGCGAGTCAATTTCTATTTATCCTGCTAATGCAAAAAAGAGCGCAAAGTGGTCTATTTAAAGTGAATGAAAATGAATTATTTTCATAGAAACCATGTTAACCTTTGGGGCTCATTCTCCTGGCAATCACCAAAGCTGAGAGTTGAGCAGTGTTAAGCTATTTTAAATCTATTCTTCCGCTACAAGAGAATGAAATAGGCATTTTAGCCCTTTTGCGTTGCTCAGTCAGAAAGCCAGCTTTTCCTTTAAAAATGCCTACACAGATACTAAGCTGTAGCTCTGACCTGTTAACGTGGGAAGAGGTTTCTGTGCAGAGGKTTCTTGGCTGCAGCTGAACATTAAAGGTGTTTGCAGCCCAGCATCAGCACTGGGGCCAGGGCTGCTACCTCAGCGCGCAGGAGGAGCAGTGCACCGAAGGATGAAACAAGTACAAAGCCTTTAGGCAGCTTTGCTTGATAAGTTCATCTATTTTAAATGTTATTTCTGAAAGTGTGATCTCCCCTAGCCTGGGAGCTGGTGCTGAGACTTTAGCAGTTGGTGGGTTATGTGGAATAGTGCTTTAAAATCTCCTGGCCACTGGGCTGGGGCGGGTTTGATTTTCCCGCGCATTCGTGGCTGCTCCGGCTGCAGCATGGTGTGAGCTGTCTCACGTGCCAGAGACTTTGATGGGGAGAGGTTGAGATTAATGATGACATAATGCAGTAAGAAGAGATATTAATGCTCTTAGGCATGAATTAATGAAATACCATTGAGAATTTATCCTGCGTGAATAAAGGGATTTGGACGTTCTTGTTCTGAAAGCCGCATGAAGTATTTTACTGGGGAAAAAAAAAAAAAATCAAACACTCTGCTGAGACAGACAGGGTCCTAATGAACCTATACTCCAGATTCTTGTTGGAGCTGGATGGTTGAGCAGGTTTGCTTAATTGAATTACTACTAATTGCCTAAGTGTTTATGTAAACAGGAGGCATAAATCTCTTGCTCCGGGGTTGTAGAGGAAGGAGGCCTTTCCTCTTTCTAGTACAGACACAGTGTCCAACCTGTGTGGTTGGGTTCTGGACAGAGATGCAGCATGCCAGCAGCATCCAGTTTAAATGAGCGGATGCTCACTGGCCTGGTAGCAGTGCTCTTCATAATGTGTGTGTGTATGGTTGGGGGGGTGACTGCCAATGTCTATTTAAGAAAAAAATTGTGGTTTTGCTCCACCATGATCTTACTGAGGTGAGTGTTGCCATAGGGCAATAGTAGAGTTGGAACTGGAGAACCTTACTGCTGTGTCCCATTGCTTTTCACCCTTCAGTACTCCTGAGATTTAGCTATTGAAAGCTCCCGTGAAATGTTTGTATCCGTACATGTCTMTGTCTACCTATGGCTTCTCTTGTTTGAGAAAGTAATTTTCTCCTGGGATAAAACTTTACACTAGCATATGATGCAACTTCGTCAGATTTCAGGCAAATTGGGATGAAAACAATCCACAGGGAGCTGTCCCTTTTGTCTTTGTTAGAATAACATCTGTCAGAAAGAAAAGTGCCTTTAAAATCAGGGCATAAAATATGACGCATATTTTATCCATAACTTATGTCAATTTGAAACACCTTTTATTACCTACATAAGTGATTATATGTAAACTTTATTAATAATTTCATTTCCAATTTAAAAGCAAAGGTGCACTGTAGAATTCACAGATAAAGATTATTTTAACTATAAAGGTATTACCAGTGTTGCATCTCTTCATGTTATGGTTCACTTATGTAGAATTGAGATGTATCTGATATTAAACAATGCATAGCACCATTATACAACAGTTCACTAAATGCACATCCCATTTAATCTTTTGTAGGAATTAATATAACTGGACTGAAGTTACAAGGAAGAATTGAAGTGAGCCAGGAAGGTTCACGCTAACAGGAGATATTACTAGCCATAAGAAAATTACAGCTCATCTGAAAGACAGTGCCTAAAATAGCAGAGTATCCTTGGCACCACCAGAGGAACTGGTTAACTGATGACCCTGAAGAAACACTTGTTTCCATTAATTCTGCTGTCATTATTCCGCTAGCCTCGAACTCTTCCTCTGAATTCTTCTGTCCTTCTGATTCCGAGACATGATGGCAGGAATGTGGGAGAAAACATAAAGAAATTACAATAAACTGTCATCTATATAATTGTATTGTAACCTACTTCACTGAGAAGTTACACCAACAGAAATTTGGCAAGGTATTGGCCAAAGTATTGCTGCTAGCTAAACACAGGACACTCACTAGTATAGCTTAAAAAAGAAAAAAAAAAAAAAAAAAAGAGGCTCACTAAAAAGCAACAGCTACATTACAAGGAAGCTAACAAAAGAATTCCCTTATGATACTTAGGTTCATCTGCTTCATCTTAGGTTCATCAGCTACATGTTCTACTTTTATGATTAGTTACATTTGCAATTGAATATATATTTAAGGTCACAATGCTACAAACCTTTTTCCAGCATGTAGGTTCGCCACCTAAAGTTAGACAGCTCGTGACACAAAGGAGCACTTGCTCGAATTAGGGTTGAAGATTCTGCTGAAAGTCAGTGACTTTAAGTAGGTCATGTGTACTGTAATGACTTGTGCACCCCGATTTTGAGTCCCTAAGACATAATTTCCTAGGTAGAAGGCAGCAAGTATGYTTTTAATTGCCAGACAGACCAAGGGAATCTTTTTGTTCCAAACAATCGGCTGTAACTCCTGAATCAGAACAAATTCGTATTTCGTAGAGAATTCAGATCTTAAAGTATCTCCACTGAAGTAAACAGCCTCTGATTAAAATGCAGTGTTCCAAGGACCTTACTGTAAACATAATAACCTTTGGTGTTAAGGAGCTTATTGGCAAAGGTTATTTATCAGTAGGGCCCTGTGGTGAAAATGCCTTGTCTTCAAGAATAGCTCCTGTGCTACAAAGCATCCCAGGTACACACACCRTACAGCGGTTATTTGCAGCCTGGGTTACAGCTGAATTCCTCCCACCCCTCTTCACTTYTACAGAGTTTGCATGATGTCAATATTAGGAAATCTTGCCCAAAATATTTTTCTGAATTCTTTTTTTTTTTCAAAATGCCAAACTGTTCAGATAATCAGAAYTTATCAATATATATTCCAAATGAACAGGAAGAATCTTTGAATTTCTTAWATATCAGCTACATTAGAAGCTAAGGGAGTTTATGTATTCAAATTGATTTCCTCTCTTGTCATACAAGTAGTCAYAGTGGCCACCCATTTCACATGGCCTCTGTGATGACAGAGCATTTAATTTGATAGTTACTTGGACAAACACGATTTTGGAAGTTGAGCAAAGGAAGTCTTTGGCATTGCATCTGACAGGTCCTGGTTGAGAGGAACAAAAGAGGAACGGGAATCAAGGCAACGAAGACATCAGAATCCCAGATTTACCACTGATTTGTTTATCGCAACAAGTGCGTGGGCATCAGCTGCCTTCTGTAATTGTCTAGTCTGTTAGAAATGGGGATCACCCTGTTTATACCTCTATCTAAAAAATCTGTTGTGACAGAGTATTTGTATAGCACAGTGCAAATAAAGTGCTATCCAAATGCTGCTTATTCATGTTTTCCCCACTGCAAGAATATATCTTCATCASTAATAATTAACTGCTAATTACTGTTGCTGAGAATATGATAGCGGTCCTTACCACCTCACTTTTCATTTCAATACAAATGCTTACGTAAAAGTTATGTAAATAGATGAAATTACAGTACATTTTCCTAATGGCCCTGCTACATCTGAGCTTGATCCTGTTCAATTGTGACTACGAATTGAATAGCAATGATGACCTCTATTCAGTAGAACTACATACACAGTTTCTATTGTATTCTCAACACTTAAACCATGAAATGTAAGGAAGCCATTCTAAGCAGAATACAGCTGGGTCAAAGGACTACTGATGCCAATTATGCTTTGTACATAATAATGCACATTTTACCTATTTGGAAAAAAATTCACATTTATTTACTGTCAAACAGGTGTTAAACTTTACACTGGATATTAGTGATGGGCTCATTATTAACAGGTTTACACAAAGGGATGAAAAAAAAGCAGAATTTTGTTGAAACAATTTACATTTCATTATTTTTTTGTCATAAAATAAATTAATTACTAAATATAGGCAGAAGGAATATGGAAGAGTAATAGTTATGTTTTATTTTTTTTTTTTTAAGGACAGGCACCTTTTATTCACGAGAAAGCTTGTGAGAAGTGTCCAGTGTCCCCTTTACCCCTTACCACCCAACCCTGATTAAAGAATGAACAGGGAATTGAGTTACAATCTTTGTTAGCTATACCGAATTTGTGCAAGGCTTGGCATAATTGGCTTCTAAAACAAATTTCTCCCCAAATTATATTTTTTGGCAATAAAAATTCAAAACGTAAGAATAAAAACTAACTTGTCAAAGCAGAACACTGTTTACAGTGAAAAATAAGTGAAAACGGGTAATTTTGCATTTTAAACATACTACTGTACTATGAACAGAGTGTAAGAAAAACAGCTTATAACATATGTGCAACCAAGAGCTTTTCACAATATTTTCTTCAAACTCTTTAAAATTATTTTTTCATGACAATTACATTTCAGTTGGACACAAATGTATTTATTTTACCCTAGCAATAGAACAAAATATAATTTCTTTAGCCATTTTTTTTTCATGAGAACGGTTCATTGTACAGTTGAGGAAATATATGAAATAAGGCCTGTGGCTTGATTGCTAGTGGTTAGACATGTATTCAATCTTTGCCTTAATGGAAAAGATTTGCAGTGAACTGCAAACTGATGCAGAATCTCTCCTGCTTTTGCAAGTCTTGTCAGGAATAGTAAGGTACAGTAAATTTGTCCCACAGGATTTTAGAGCCTACGCCTTGTATATAATACAATGTAGGCCTAGAAAAAAAAAATGGTGCAGCCATATTTACAAATTTAGTTCACAAACTGCTGCAGTAAAATGGCTGGAACGTGTTTATTTTTCTTWTTTTTCTTTTTTTTTCACAATTTTGTTAAATTCAGCAGCAGAAGATATCTTAAAATACCTTGTTGGTATTTCCTTTCTTTGTAACAAATAATTCATTTTAGTATACTCTGTGTATATACAAAGTTTTTGTTTTATAAAAATTCACAGAACTGCAAGGTCCAGTCACCCCTGTTACACTGGAGAACCACAGGGTCAACAGAATTGTCTCTTCAAGCAGATATGAGGGAGCCTGTATGGGGCCAATTAAGTCTTTTTAATACTTGTACGTGGCCTTTAATATTTCTTTGCTACACTATTAAAGGCTTGTCACTAGTTGCATTTGTCCTTCTCTAACATCCCCTTCTGGAATACATCCTTCCTTGTTAATGGGAATTATATAGCCRTCGCTATTACCCCTGCTGATTTGATAGTACATCTGAAGCTGATGGCCAGCTCCGAGATTTGGCATGCTCTTGTAGTAAATGTCCTCATTTTCGCTTCTCCTGGAGGGAGAGAGGTCTTCTTCGACGTCGGGGCTGCTCTCTGGGAAAGGAGAGTCTCTGAGGTTGGGCATGCTCGTGTAAAGGGAGTCTCTGTTGGGGGACTGGAGGTGGTCGTCAGCCTCGGCCGTCAGCTGGGAGACGTAGCTGTCGGTTCCTTCGGTCTTCACTTTCTTCTGGGGCTGGTACAGAAGGGAGTGAGTCCGCTGCGGAATGAGGGGGGCCTCCAGCTCCTTGTGGTGGAGCTCCAGTCCGGGGGTGTCGCTGTGCATCAAAGATGAYGCGTCCGCCACAATGGCATCATCTTCGCTACTGCTCCCGCCGATCACAGCTTTGGCTGGCAGCGCGCGGTCCAGGTTGTGGTTCTTGCTGCTGCCCCGCAGGTTGTTGTGCACTAACTCTGAAATGATCATTTTCTCAAAAGCAGTATCATTCAGGCTTAGTCCACAGTCTACGACTTGCACACTGTCGTTATAGTCTCCGTTGCGCAATGAGTAGCTGTTGTTGAAATTACCATTTAGCGGTAGAGTATCCATGGCACTTGTATCCCTGGCATTGTTCAGTGAATGTCCTGAAACAGAAAAGGACAGTTCCGGTTATCGCCTCATGTGCCTTTTAGCCCTTATTTACTTTTTTTCTTTCTTAATAAAATTCTTTAATGTAGTTCAGGACAAAGTTGTACTTGGAAGTAAGACTCGAGGTAAGTTAGGTCATTGCACATTCCCAAATGTAAACAGTTGCACACCTTATAGGAAAGATGCATTTACAAAAATAGTAACATGTATTTCCTGTGGGGAATAGTGACATTTTGATTTCTTAATTTAGTGTCAAATCTGTGGCTCTTCCACAAGGAACTGTTCACTCCATGCCCTTGCATATGTAATGCAAAGCAATTCATTTGGAAACATCTACATTTTGAAGTACAACACCATGATTTAGGAAAATAAAATTAACAGAATTTGTCCTAAACAACACTAAATTAAAAGGGAATTAGATCACAGACGTAACTGAAGGTAAATGTACAACATAAACCCACATAACTGGCAGGCAACTACTTAACGACATTTCTAAAATTGTTTCCTTTTTTTTTTTTTTTTTTGAGATGAAGTAAAGAAAAGAATGAAAAACAATGGATAAATACAAAGAATTTATGTTAAACAAGGACAGCCATCTTTCACACTACAGGGACCAGGGCCCACAAGCACCATCCAACAACACGATAGACAGCAGGTGGAATGACTCACTTTGGACAACTCACATCATGTCTGTCTGCTCAGGCTATCTGGCCTAAGAGTAGCTGATATATAAAAGAAAGTAAAATGATTTATTGTAACATGATGAAGAATTACTGAGCTTCTCAGCAACTTAGTCAGAGCAAGGGTTCAGCAAATTAGATTACTAAGCAATAACAGCTTTTCTTTTCCCACTTAATGTAATTTTTTTGCACTAATATTCTGTCTGCCAACAACAGCCCCAGGCTTCTAAAGGTCAAAGTTTGCCTGCAGTCTGCATCAGTCACAGTGACAGCGCTGAATGAACCAGAATAGTTAATTAAGAGTTCGGCCCACGGTTACCATGGGCATGGAAGTCAAATGCAGAAATGTTAGGAATTTCCGTAAGTATGGGTCACAGAAATTAAACCAAAGAATAAATATTAGTTGTGGAATGGGAAGAGGAAATCAGCCATGGCTGATATCTTATAGCTGCTGGAGGAATGACAGATTGGGTAAGTCTGCTGGAAACATGAAAAGAAGTTTTGGGGGAGGGAAAGGAATGAAGTCTTATGATGATTAAAGGTCTTTATGTTTTGGGGTTTGGCTTTTTTTCGGTAACACAATAAAGGAATGTTTTCTCTAGAGACACAAAGACATGTAAACTATGACATCACAGCGCTTCCCAAGCAAAGAAATAAAAAGAAAAAAAAAAAAAACTTTGAAAGAAAGCAAACAGCCTGGACCATGGAGAGTTAGATTGTTAAAGCAATCCTAGAAAATCACTGTATCTATACATGTGTCTGGAAGCAAAGAAAGAATGGAGTGATGATACTGAAATGAGACTGACCACTGTGAGGCTGCTGCATTATATGCAAGGCTTGGAGGAGTATAAGAAAAAAACACTGTTTTGAAAAAGATTATATGTTTTCCTGTTTTAGATTTGTTTCATAATTAAGGCTGCAGCTTATCCTAGAAAATTCAACCTTCTCGAGAACATATTGTTTTCAATTAAAAAGTATTTGCATTTTATCATGAAACAATTTTTGTCTTTGACTTTTAAAACACAGAAGAGTAATTTCTAAATAGATCCTGTTTCAGTAATTTGCAAGTCATTTCATATTTGTGTTACTGTAACTCTTCTCCATGTGTACTGATTTAAACCATGATGAGGGTTGTATGAAAGGTCTCTTTAAGCTTTGATTAAACAACTTTATAGTTCTGCAATTTCATATATGTTCCAAGATTTTCCTTGCAATGGATTTAGCTGTGCAGAACATATGGCATTTATAAAAGTAGACAACACATGGACCACATGCTGGCATTCATTTCCCTCATGAAAGTGATTTAATTCTATAATTTTCCTTCTTTTTACTTCTGCTAAACAGATACAAAACATATCTGATAAACCAAAATGAGTTTTCTATGATATACTGCAGAGTTAAGCATGCTAGAATATATTTAAATTGGTTTGATGAGGCAAATTTTGTTGCCCACGATCAGGTAATTCATTTGAAATCTTTCCATAGCCTGTAGCAAGATTACTGTGGGAATGTAGAAAAATAAGTAAATTGTTAAGCATTTCTGCTTGACACTGCTTTGGTTTGAAAGAGCAAATTATTTCAGCATTGCATAACTTCTGTTACCAATAGGATTTGCTACAGACCTCATGTTGTTTTCCAAAAAGCAGTATGCAAGTACTTTTTGAATGTGGAAACATTTCATTTGCAAATTGTGAACCACTTGCCCGCTGAGTCTACTTCATGACCGCTAGTTATGTTTTAATTGTGCCCATTAAAAATCATGCTGAAAAAATTTACATTTGATAGGCAAAGTTAAGTTTTACTCCCATACTTGTCTCTCTGTAGGTTGCTAGAGGAAAGCATAAGGAAAGTAAGAAAACAGAGAATGAAAATAGAAACTACAGTTCAGTTAAAAAGGAAACTTGAAATAAAAACTGGAAGCAAGGGTTTATGAGCTCTTAATCAAAGATTTAACATGGTTTCAGTTATCCTACAAGTAATCACCAAACTGTAACTACTAGATATTTCCTGATGATTGCTCTGTAGTTAAAAAAGCACGTAGATAATGTAACAGCAAAATGTTAGGTAAGCGATGACACCCTTTATTCCTGCAGAACTAAACTGTTCTAAGTGCTCATCTCCAGATTTTCCTAAAGGAAATGATCTACCATAAAGCTGCACTATACTATAGTTTAGACCTATTTGACGCTGGATACAATTTTCTACACTGCAGTATCCAAAGGTGTCAAGATGCCTTGCGCTGTTTTATTATCTAATCCGCTCCGTAAGCAGGTTTTTCTCAGCAAGAAACCTTATATTGCATAGACATGATACCTCTAAGTGATATATATCTCGAAGATGGGCTCTCAGACCATGGGGTGTCAGTCCTGTAATAGTATATTAAGATTTATGCCACCTGTGTTAAAAACATGGATAATTATTGGTAAATACTGTTACGGCAAAGGCATTACTATAATATAGTGCAGTTTTACAAGCTAACATTGGCAATACTGTATTTCTTGAACTGACAGAAATTCAGAATGCAAGCCTAGGATATTGCAACTTGAGTTTCTATCTAGGGAAAGGAAGGGATTTGGAACGAGCAAGAAAAGCAGTTTTATTCAGGAACTATAAGCACACCTGGTGAGTTAAACACAGGAGCTGAAGGGGCATTACACACAACTGTTTCAGCGAGCAATGTGTTATAGGGGTTGTTAGTGCCGTGTGGTCGAAGAAGAGGGTTTGTTAGTAGGTAATTGCCAGTCATTCCTAAAGCAAAAGAAATAGAAAAAAAAAAGTCAGTTCTTTAATTGTATTCTGACGGTTTCAATAAGTAATATTTTTTTTTTATCATGAATCATGTAGAACTTGTGAAATGTAATTCAGTTGAAAATTTCTGAATGTATTTGAGCTACGTATTTGAGATGGGAGTCGGAAAATAGAGTTAAATTTCAGTAATTCACAGGTGCTGTCCAAATCCCCGAAGTAAACATCTGTTAAGACTGACATTTACTAACGTATACAAAATCACTGTTACAGAAGAATAGCAATTAAATATGTAGAAATCAAGGTGCTACAGCAAGCTATTCAAACTTAAAAATGATAGTACGGTACGCTTCTGTCCAGCATTGATAGAGCTGAATTTCATAAACTTAAGGGTATTGAAAATTCCTTTATGAAAGGTTCAGAGTTGTTATTCATTTTATTAAAAACACACAGACAGTGGAAGGAAATCGCTGATTTCAGACAGTGWTGACAAACTGCAAGAAGCATATCTTAGTATATGCAAAAGTATGCATGCTGGGGGGAAAGCAAAATATTTGCTCTAAGAAATCAGAGTGTTCCTATTTTCTCCCGGGACATTCATGCTGCAAATCTCTGCTAGATTTTAAGAAAGAATTCCTTGAATGACAGATTTTCACAAAAAAAAAAAAATCACTTCACAAACACTGTAAGATGATGCAAAATACTACATGAATGAACAGATTTTTAAAAAATAATTTTACATATTAGTGCAGGATTTACATGGCAAATTATTGAAAAACAGCATATTTGGGGAAATTGTTAAAAATCAGGTAATCTGTGATACCTAGTTACGGAAGAAAAATGAGGTGAAATAAGAACACAAAAATCATACAAAACATGGCACTTTGAAACATACTTTAAGCATCTCTAAAGTAAAACTCTATTCCCTTCTGTCCCTTCCATTGCACTGCAAAGGAGCACATCAGGATCAGTGCATCACGGGCCCCAGGACAACTAAAGAGCCAGCTGTATTTTTGTACTACAGTTACATTCATAAGGATTATGAAGCACTGGCAAAAGTAATATATTTTCTAAATATTAATCCTTTTGTACTACCACAGATATTTGGAAGTGGCAAATAGAATAAAATTCTGAAATTCAGAGAATTATTTTATTGCCTGATTATGCTAATCTTATTTGATAGTTTAATTCAGTCAACAACTAAAAGGCTTTATCGTGGCCTTTTCCAGTTACAATTTACTTATTACTAGAAATACTGAAATATATGTTGCTTTTTTTTGTGTGTTATGCTCAATTTTTGTTTGAATCATTACCTCTAATTTATGAAATGAAGATTTTTTTTTTTTATCACACCCAATACTTGAATTTTATGTTAAAGGGAAAATTTCATTTTAGCTGTTAACTGCTAAATTACTCTCAGAGGTATGTTTCACTGAGATAGTGATAATATTATAATTGAATAATAACGCCACTAATTTTTCCAGCAGAACATCTGCAATGACTTGGGACTGCAGCTCTGAAGCAGAAAGCGGCTCTGTCCCACATACATCAAAGCAGGAATTCTGAGATTTCCATCTCAGATTTTTCTTTTTATGGCTTACTCAGAGGGGTTACTGGCACTGGAAGGAAAGGTACTTCTTGTCTGGGCATTAAAAAAAAATACATTTTTTGCTTAAGAGAAGGTAGTTGATTTTGATTTTGCCAGAGGATCATAAAAGATTGAGGTGGGACAGCAGCGGGCATACAGGCCTCATTCACTTTTTATGCGCCAAATGGCAAAAGCAGAACCTTGGTTACTGAATTCTTCTCTTTTGCAAAATACTACACTTCATACTGTTGTAATAAATGTGAGTCAAACACATGTCCTTACTACTGAATCCTGAAGCAACAAAGAAGGGAAGTTTGCCAGTTATGCTTCATGAGCCTTTTRCAGCAGACCTGACAGTGGTGAATTTGCTGCTGGAAACTTTTTCTGTTGAGCAGGAATTGCCTGGAATGAGATGGAGYCCACGGATTCTTCCGAGGGACGAGGGACGTGGGTGTGTGCTTGGCTCACACACTGCACTCCTCCCTCCAGGACTAGCTCAAACCGCCTTAACAAAGAGAGGGAAGGGAGGAAATAAAGGGACATTCAGCCTCACTTAATACCCTTCTCTTCTAACTGGACGTGAGAATGAGGTCAGGGATTTCAGAAGTGCATTTGAGCTAGGAAAATTTGGAGTTTTGGCTTTGCTGGCCCTGATAAATCTGAATTCTATCCCATGTGACAAAAATGATGCTCTTTGTAATAAAAAGATAAATGCTTTACAGACATCTTTTGCATAGAAATGATATCAATTAGATTTCACTGGGAAAATTTCTGCACCTAGGAATCATGCTCAAATATGCATTAAAATGTTACTGCATTCATATTTCTGTTTCAGATTTAACCTATAAAGGTTAGGAAAGATTTAAAATTCCGATCTTGCTTTTAAGTTAAATTATTGATGAAGCTTATTTAAATACATTCCCACGAATGGAGAAATTCAGCTTGTAGCAGGGGGCCAGCTGAGGGAGCAAGGTTTTAAAATGTCCTGGTGGTTCATTTGTTCCAGATTTTTTTTTCAACACATTCTTTTCAATTCTTCTGTGTTAAATGGTATAAAATATATATAAAATCTAAGTCTTCTAAAACTGAAATGTTCCCAGTGACTGACCTTGATTAAGTGTTGAAGTGCTGTTGATGTCACCTGAGATAAAAGAAGATTCAGATTGTTTTCTCACAGTGTCATTCCACATCCTCCTTATACGACTCTGTTAACATAAACCAATGAGACAAAAGMATAAAAAGTCACAAAAAGATTTTTTTTCTGCTTACGTGCTATTATGCAGAATATGAATATTTATTTTGGCCTAAAGTGAGCCATTTTTCCAGCATTATAGTGAAATTCTCTATTCTATTATTAAAAATCTAATTTATTAAATTTCATTTAGATGAAAGATGATGGTATAAACTCTCCAAATAAACCAGCCCTAATTACAAAAAAAATAAGGTGTTTCCATTAGAAAAAAAAATAAAAGGAAATGTTTAAAAAGAAATCAACTCTCGTATGCAGAAGTACATATTTTCCGTGCAGATGATTATAATGAGAAGACAATTAGTGCATCTGATTGGAACACATCTCAGAAGGCTTTTCATAAATAAAGTTAATTAAAAGATGCTGTCAAAAGCTTTGTTACCTGAGTGCCAGAGGAATAGCGAGCGCTAGTTCTTGTTGTTGATGCCTTCACTGAACTGTGGGGACTCTCCGTTGGTAGCCCACCACAGCAGTAGGAATGTCGGAAGCATTTGCCGTATTCCTTACGCACCTGTGGAAAAGAAACAGAGACACTTAGGACAAAAAAATAGTATCAAATATCTTAATTGGCCAAAAAAAAAAAACTTCAATTCCATCAATTCAAATATTTTTAAAGTTCACTCTCATCTATTGGAATTCTGGCTATTAACAGGATCACATACTTTTCCCTAGCTGGTGGCACTGTTGTCATTAGCTAACCAGGATATTTGAACATATTATTTCCAAAGGATACATTTACACACACCTCATTTAGGTGTGCCTGAATAACTGTCACTGAATGATTTAGGAGATTATTCTTGTTGTTTCTTCATACTAGTATAGCTAAATTTACCTGAATTGGATTATCTTTGAAAATAATCCTTACTGTTTTGGCTTTCATGCCTATCTTCYCACTTTTGCATGTACGAAAGGTTGGTGTTATTCACCTTCACACTTCTTGTTGCTGCCAGTTTAAGTTATCACCTTCCAAGAAACTGTGCCAATGAACGGACTCTCTAAGCCATAAACAAATGTTCATAAAAAGCTACTCCGTGTGGCTCCAACATCAGCTGCTTCCAGTACTCACACCTGCTTCAGCTTTGCACAGAACTCCCAAAGAAAATTGCCTGCCTCTAACCAGAGCATCAGCTACACTGGTGGAGATACTGTCGCTGCTGTACAGTCAGAATGTGAATTATTGCAATGTCCTGGCAATGCTGTACCTTTCACTCTTAGGAGCAAAAAATAAAAATCTTATTACTCTCTCTGCTTGCTGAGTTTAGAAGCTTGAACACACATATATGAGATTTCCGTTTGATGCAGAGCAACAAAACTAAGCAGTGATTTAAAATTGGGCCTAAATTTATTTGGTTTTTGTTTCCAGTAAACTACTGGAATCTTTAGCTTCATTAACTATATGTGTCAACACTCATCATAAAAGTCATCAGGATTATATTACAGAACGTTTAATTCCCTCAAATTTGCTACACTATTACTTTCAAATAATGTAGGAGTGCATACACATTCTGGCAACGTAACAGGATCAGTGAAAAGAAATTATGGATAAAATTTGCAAAGATGCCTAAGTCTAAACTTGTAAGTCTTTTAGGTGCTTGAGAAGCTAAAGTACCTCTTCTTGAGATTTCTGAATTTCTGTGAAAAAAAATGAAAATTAGGCTAAAGGTAAACTCTGTCCAGCCTATGGATACAGAGGAAAAAATAAAGCTGTGTGTTAAACAACAGGAAAGGGGAAAAAAACAAGTGTGGKTTTTTGTTTCATGTGCTGTTTTGAACGTACCAGGATTTTTAATCACAGAATGTTGTTTTTTTAAAATGCAAGGTGGATGAAAATTTGAATAGTTAATGCCTTAATTTCAATCGAGAGATAGTAATTTAGCATTTTATAAAGACATATTGTACATATTTTGCATATATATTTTTAATCTATACAAACATAAAATACACATAAAAAGTRAAAACAGAAATGCACATATATAGAATTATAATCTTTAACTTTGTATTCTGAAGAAAAATCCATGCATATCACTAGATGGTACAACACCTAAGAAAATACATTCCTGAACATTAATGGATATTAAATGCTCTGAAACACTATACAATAGAGACAATAACAATCAAAACTGTATTTTTACCCAAATACCACCCTCCAGGGCCGGTTTTGCCTAATGCCTATATTGCTGTGAATGTACATTATCTGTCAGTACTGCGCATTCCACTGTCATTATTTCTAAATTATAGCTTGTTGGAAACTGATGGAAGCAACAGCACTATCATCTTGTCAGAACTGGAAACATAATAGTTTTCACTTTCAYAAATCTATTTCTCTGTTCAATTTAGTGACCAACTAGTAATAACAGAATAAAAAGACTACATTAGCTATGCAGACAGAGGATAGGATGATATCTAGTGAAAGGCATTGAAACTTAGAAATCTTAAATGGCAGCTTTAACATTCTTTCAGGTATAAATCTTATTGCTGCAGGTTATGCTTTTCACACTTGACTGGTATTTTAATATTGCTTTTTGCTGACTTTACTTAATATGTGAAAACAAAGCACAATTGTAAARGGAAATGACAAAAAAGAAGCTGTTTTTGTTTTTCAAGCCCAATATGAGTGGGAAAAGGGCAACATTATATGAAATACAAATCTAGAAATTATTTGCATTTTGAGAATGTTTGCATTTTCTTCCCCTTCTTTTCTTACACTCAATCTCCTCCCTAAGTGAGCTTTTGTTCTCTAAAAATGAAAGGAGAGGCAAGCTCAGCTAGATAAAATACTTATCTTCCAGATCTTTTCCTAAAATACATATGAATGCCATTGACTATACCAAATTTATAAAAAATGAGCTGGTACAGTTCAGAGCATACAAGAATGTGATTTTGCACGTACAGAGCAACCTTTTATCCAGTAGTCTTAAACCACATTATAAATATTAGTTAATTATGTCTCTGGTGAGCTAATTATAATGGGAGTTAATCATTGCTAGGTCTCTAGCCTAAAACTGGTAAAAATGTTTAGAAAATAAATATTGCAAAATGGATATTTCCAAATTGGGTTTTTTTGCCTTTTTTAAAAAGGTTTTCTGTAGAGTTTTTTGACATTTACTCTTCCTCTCTCATCTCAATTCCTGTTTGCTTTCATTTATCAAGCCTCCTAATGCAGACTACGAGTTTTTTTTTTTTTTTTTCCTTTTCCCCTCCACTAACACACCTCTGAAGTATTCACGGAAGAAGACTCCATTCTCAGTCTGAAAGGGATGCGGGAAAGAAATTCCGCGAGAATTCCCTCCTGCTACTTCTGCTTCCTTCTTCTCTGTTTGCCCTTCTCCCTTACAAATCTACCCTTCTTGGCAGCAGATCTGCTCCTTCTGGCCCCCGTTGCTCCCCGAGGTGAGGGGGAGCTCCGCACAGCCGCTCACCAGCACTCTGGGCAAGGGGCTGAACATCCTCCTTCCCGGGGCTCCCCGTTTCCCCTGTTATGGGAAGGCAGCTGTGCGATTGCCGGGGGAGGCAAACTTGGAAAAGGCAGAAACACGAGCAGCTAGGGAGCCCTCTCCCCATTAGCAGCCGCTTAGCACTAATGACTTCTTTCTGCTAAGGTTTGCTGAAGTTCTTAATGAAATTAATTTTTAGATCTCTCTTAATTTTGTAATGAACAAGTAGTTGCATCGCAGTCCCTGCCTGTCASCCTTAGGTGATGTGGCAGCTTAATCGGCTCTCAGGAGAAGCTCTCTGCTGTGATATGGAAAGAGAAGGAGCATTTCTGGTGCTGCAACGCTGTAAATGCTGCTCTGCTGTTTGCAGTGCTGCAGCACAGGCAGAACGTGTTTTGTGAGCGCGTAAAGGGCTTTTAGCTGTAAATCCCAAATCCTATGTACTGCATTACCGGTGGTAAGCAGTACATTTTCTATAATAAGTTTCTTTTTTTTTCCTGGCCAAATGTCCAGCCCGATACGAAACACGACATCCAATTTGAACCTGCCCAGGCCAGAGAGCAGTTAAATGACTTTCATGAGCACATAGCAARAATTGTTTTAGAAACCTAGTTCTTTCTTCAAACTACTTTATAATACTCTGTTCTTGAAAATGGCTTTGAAAATTTCTTTTTCTGTTTTTAAAGTAGTGTATGCAGCTATTTGGAGAGGTTAGGGAGCATGTGTATATATTTTCAGTAACTTACTTTCTTTTGTAGGGCACAATGAAAGATGAAAATAAACATTCCTTGGAAAGCATTAAATACTGTGAAGAGATACGTCATCACAACAGTCCCCTCGTTGATAAACAGCAGGCCAAATGACCATGTTAGGCCAAGAAGACACAGGAGAGCAAATGCACCCAGGACCCAGGATCTGTAAAAGAAAATTAATTTTAGCAACGTTATTTGCAAAAACGCATGCCACCAAATCCAATATTAACATTTCAGTTCCTGCAGTTGACTTTTACTAGGTTCACATTCGAATGTAAAAATTCCTTGGCTTTAACCTTTTATCTATTAAAGAAAGAACAATTCCATTTGGTACTTTTAGTCTCCAGTGAAAACAGCAAGAGCAGAAATGACCTTTTTCTTTCTCAAGAACTGCACGGGATGTCAAAACTATTTTGAAATGCATAAGTATAGCACAAGCCCCAGCTACTCCATTGCTTTATCTGCTTTTGCACAAGAGATTGATAAATCTGGCTTAACCACTAATCACGCCATAGATTTTAAGCAGTGGTGCTGCCATATGACACCAAATAATGTAACACAAATGCACAAAGGTTAAACAGCAGATTAAAAGCCTAGAGCCCAAATCTTTAATGCTCCGATAAACTCAGCTAAACTGAAGCTAGATGATCTAACTTCCGCATGAAGAGACCCTGCTGAAATGTGACAAAAATATGGATATTGCTCTACAGAATAAAGTCTAAAAAAGATTCCATCATGAATAGTTTAAGGAAAAGGAATTGTAGAGAACAGCACAGGATGAAAGGGAAAGGGAATTTAGTCAGTGAATTCCACATCTAACTAATGATCTTACTTGATAAATGGCTTATTATCTTCATAGCTAGAAAGCATTATAAGCAGAAAAGAGAAACAAAATTATTAGACAGAATTGAAACAGAAATTAATAAGAGCATTTTTAAATGTCTTTACAAATTAGTCAAAATTAGGAAATTCAAAATGCAGAGGCAAGCAATTTAAAATTATAAAGGCATATAATATTTAAAAATACTATAGCAAATCAGAAATCTCAAAATTAGTTAGTTAAAATTAAGGGCAATCCACAATATTGACCGAGTTTGTAAAGTTAAAGTCATGCTAGAAGTTTGTTAAGGTAGGGTTCTATCTTACCCAGGTAAGTCCGTATTATAGTAGCCATCACAAACACGGTAATTACTGGTGTGGATGAGAAGACAGAAAGAGGAAAAGGAAGAAAAGAGAGAGAGACGCTAAAGATTAGCGCTCTCTCTCATCATGCAACATGCAATGAAGCTGGTACTGACCTATCTATAACATCTAGTTCACAGTGTTAGCCTTACTGGAAGTCTCCCTTTGCCACTTCTGCATTCCAAGTATATCTGCAAGACCCTTTCACATCCAACCAGTAGAGATCTAAAGTTGCGCCATCCTTTCAGTGTTGATAACAAAAACCTTCAGTACAGCACAGAGCTAAATACAATACACTAAAAGGCTATCTAAAGAAGCAAGTCCTGTCAGAGTCTTTTTAATTACATAACACTTGTATTATTCTGCAAAAGGGATACTGCAGTACAGCACCAAGACAAAGTAAACATTTGTTAAATTAACATGAAAACAGCAGATAATCTTCAAGTTAACAATAATAATAGAGTCAATTCTCTTGGGAGAACAGGATTAGGAGTAGAAACTGCTCAGAAACCCTAAATCAAAAAGTCATTTAACAAAACAAACTTAATATAATCATCTCAGCCATGCAAACAGGAACATCATTTTAACTGCATTTTAAATGCAAATGAAATTACTACAGTGCTGTGGCATTTCCGCAAAACAGTTTCTTGGCACTAGTTCCAGGCTGAAATTATTTAATTTTGACCAACGTTTGTGACATTGTGGCAACAATGTGACGAAAGCAGGATTGGGTCTGTTTGCTTCTAATTGACATCTGCAGTTGCTGGGAGACAAAGGCATGTGTTCCTAATGGAGAGTAGCTTTCAATCAGTTCAACAATCAGAAAATAATCATAGTTCTCATACTTGAACACAAAGCACTTACTTAATGTTTTCCAACCTGCTAGAGTCTGGTTTCAAAGTGTTTGAGTGCTTCACCATTTTGCACAATGTGATCACCAAGAAGATAAGATTCAGCTGTCAAAACAGATAAGAACAAAATTAAACTACTTCAAGTAATAGGCTGGATAATGATGATGTTACAGACTAAACAAAAACCCCACAGTTTACTTTCAAATATATAGTGAAACTGGGTAACTTTTCTCAGTCAGCTTGTAGGCAGTGATTGCCAATACAGGGAAAGGGCAAAAATGTCTAAAATCTTCATTTCACTTAATCTTCCCATTGCCAATACAGGGAAAGGGCAAAAATGTCTAAAATCTTCATTTCACTTAATCTTCCCAGACTGACTACATCATCCTGAAATGGCCATATTTTGCTTGTGTCCAACATTTGTCACTGTCAGTCTGGCTCTGCCTTCTGCATGTTGCTGTCTCCCTTGCTCCCCTCTCACTAGCCCTTCTGCTCCTCTTCTCCATCTCACTGGCTTTCTCTGAGGGCTGCAGCCATCCTCCGCAGCACTAGTTAGCTGCCTTTGTATCATCCCATGCTTCTGCAATGCTTCTCTTTTTTCCTGGTTTCCTCCCTTTCTTTTCTTTCTTTCTTTTCTTTTTTTTTTTTTAATTCCCCATGGTTCACACAATTTCTGCCTTGAAATATCTGAAAAGTCTTGAAAACAGCTTAAATGTAGCCATAGGAGAGAGGAAAAAAAAAAAAAAGAGAGAAAAAGGAAAGAAATAAAAGAAACACAAAGATGTAGTAAATGCATCAAATTTAACGGTGACATACATATATGCTCTGGGTGCACCCTCCTACTGCCTCCATTCCTTTTGTAGTTAGGATTTTATTGAAGTGAGACTGCACACCATTAGAAGGAAAGGACTATGCCACCTTATTCTTGTTGTGTCATTCATATAGATAACCCAGGGGAAGGCAATTTTTTTATAGTTCTCATATTGTGAAGCAGAATCAGAGATAGCAATGATGTTAGGAGCCTTTCTCCGATTGCTTTCAGAGCACATGAAGAACACAGAGAAGCTACACATAAAGATGCCTGCACAATATGGCTTGAGAAGATGTGTGTAGTTCACTGGAATAATTAGTGCGTGCTGTCCTGTCCTCAAATATAATTATGTGTTTGAAACAGCTAAGAGCCATCAGAGCTGTGCCCATTTATAGAGAAAAGATCCATGCTTATTCACAGGTACAGTCCACAAGAAAACTCTAAACTAAGAGAGGAACTAAGAAGATTCTTATTAACTTGGCAAAAAGAGTGCTGAAGACTCTGATCATAGATATATACTAGCAAAATAATTCCCACAGCTAAGGACTACCAACTTACCGCTGCTTCTGCTGTCTCAAAAAAATGGGATGGATATTATGCAGTTCTTAACACCACTTCAGAGTTGGTCAGTGTTTTGTACTCACGAGTGAAATATTTTTACAACTGTATCTTGTGATTAATACAAAAAGTGAGTATTATATAAATAAAAATCAGTTTGTATAATTTTCCTTTGTGTGTATTTCAAGAACTGACAGAGAATACTTCACCTTTAAGCTCCAGCATAGGCAGTATAGGTAAGCAAAATTTCCACTGCTACAAAATGTGGCAGATGTGTCACATCTTGTGACCCTGTTGATTATTTTCTATGATYCTTATAGGTAATGACTAAGCAGCTGAGAAACACTTCATCCTAGCATTGTGATCCTTTTGTTCCTCTTATCGAGGTTCCTTTGTACTGTGCAAGGTGTGTAGGTGAGAAAACAAGAAGCTCCTGTCTGTCCTTTGTGTTAGAAATAGGACTTGGGTTCCGCATGTGATCTTTCCAAGCAAATGCTTTCTTCTTCTATGCTTATGAATGTTTCTTGTGCATTCTGATAGCTGACATAATATGAACAACTCCAGCTCACCAGAAAAATGTAGCTTTGATTTGCTTTTTGTAGAAACAAACAGGTTAAGAGCTCAGAGGCTTGTCCCATGCCAATCTCAACATGTAAATCAACTCTGGCTGCAACCTATGTAACCAGGAGTGCACAATCCAGATCAGAATACAGCACAGCTGGAAGCTAATCCTTCCTTAAGTAGCTACCCTGGAGCATTCTGTATTGTACCATCAACATCATTCTTGGATCAAAAACTTATAGGCATGGCTTAGTCCGTAAAGAACAAAAGGAAAGGGTTTTATCTTCTGATTTCTTTGTACAGTTGAAGTGCTGGCTTGATATATAAAAAACAAAAGCTTGTATTTATATATTGAGTTTCCCTCAGTGACACGCAAGGAAATGTGGCCCTGCCCTAGAGCCTGAGCCAAGCATATTAGGAAGGTTTTACGCAGATACTCCGTCCTCTTTGCACGTATATCCTTGTTGGATTAGGGAACTACTGTACATAATAGATTCTAATAGACACTTTAATTCTAATTTAAGAAACAGAACACCAAAGCAGGCCACTGAAATAATAATGCTGTAGCTAAATAACGGTAGCTGAAAAAAAGACCTTCTAAGAAAAAACAACAGAAAACAAAAGCTCAAAAAACAAAAGCAAATTATTGTACTTTGAAGGCAAAGTAACTATGACAACAGAGCATGTGACACTTGTTTCTCCATCACTGAGAAATATTACACAGTTTTCAGTTTCAGCTAAGACCATCATTTGCCACTTGTTSAAATGCACCAGCATCTCTGTTAAGCACTGCGTCATTACCAAAAGCCTATTCTGCTTGCTTATAAAAACTGTGCCCGAACCTTTCTGTGGATTCATATACTTTTGGTTCCCTCACTGCTCTTCCTCTAAAATTGCTTGTTGTGTAGGAATTCATGAGTTAAAGACTTTTGGGCATCCTGCCATTTTATTACGCRTGACACTAAGCAGTGAGGGAAAGGAACTTGTTGCAGAATAACTACTTTTTGAAGAAAAGGCTRAATTATTTTCTTGATGAGAAATATGAGTAGGGAGATGTCTGTACAGGAAAGAGAGATCCTTAGCGTATTTACATTTATCGATATTAACTCTGTAAATGGGAAAACTTTTTTACCACAAGTATAGCCAAACAGTGAAACAGCTTGTCCATAGACACTGTGCAGTCTCCATCCTTAAGGTTTTCAAGACCCAGTTGGATAAATCCCTGAGCATCGTGGTCTGAGCAGGAGGTTACAGCAGCTATTTGCTAACATCAATGGTCCTCCTGAGTAGAACATCTTTCTTTGTTCATTGCGAACACACACAAGTCAATGGCACTAAAGTCACACAAAGGCTAACGTGCCCATGCAAGAAGCAAAAGTGTTCTCAGTGCTCAGATTCAGTGTTGGAAGCTCATGTGCTGCCTGCAGCTCTCCTGCTCTGCCTGTTCTGCATTGGTTGCTGGAAGGGCCCTGCCAGATGGGAACAACTCTGCAATTCTTGGTGGGTTTTTGATTTTTTCAAACCCATCATATAAAATAATGGACTTGTGACAATCTAGTCTGACCACTGGGCTGCACCTATCCCAGATGAACCAAGATCTGCATCTGAACATTCATCAGTGCTCAACAGAATACACAAATACATCCTGCAAAGACACGTGTGTATGGTGGCTCCATACCTTGGTAAAGCCAGTWAAACCTTATTCACGCTGCCCTTCTGAAAATTGAGCGAGGCCTCTTCAGATGTCTAAAAATAGTAAATTAGGAGCCAGGCAGGCACCAGATTAGGATTTGACCATTCTGCTGTGATGCTGAGAGTGACAGAGCATACAGCTGCAGCCAGAGGAGCTGCAGTGGGCAAGCATGGTAAAACAGGAGCTGCTAAGAATAAGCAAAACACTTGGATGAGAACATGTCCTAAATGTCTATACTAGTTTCTTGCTCTRATTTCTAAAAGACATTAACTACTATGAGAGAAAGGATACTTTATTACATGGAGAACTAGTTTAATCGATGATGCTCTAATTTTAGAAATATATGTAAAAGCAAAAAAAAATCACTTTTAAAAATATCAGTTCCTACGTATCTCTTCAAATGACAAGTATAATTGGATAGAATAGGGGGAAAGACAGACAATTACGTACATATTAAAAGAATTAAAATGTCACTACTTTAAAATATAAAATTTGAAGAATTTTTATGGTAGTAATCGAATTCATCACGCTGGAAGTTGATGCTTATTTCATATGCAACACAACACCATTTCTGGTCTGGAAAAGCAGCAGGCACCAGCTATGAAACATGGTATAGGATGGAATTTTGTCCCTCTGGCAGCTGAAGCCAATATAATTTTGGTGGAGGGAATTTCTTTAAGCCAATTAACTTAAGAGGATGTGATAACCTCCACAGAAAACTAATGGACTGGAATTAGTCCCAGGTAAAATGGATTAGTGGCCAGATAAAGCTACATTTTCCAATAATTATGACAAATTTCCCCCTGTAAGCAACAGATAAACACCATTTATCAGGTGTCTACCTGATAGAAAAGAATCTTTTATGTTATTCATATGCATAAGCCATTTTTATATGTCTATTTTTATATGTGAAGGTAGATACATGTGCATTACTAACTTTGGTGAAGTAACACCTCAGTCTGGAGGTTAAAAAAGGGGTTAAAAGGAAACTAACTGGGGGTTAACTGGGGGTGAAAAGGAAACTAACTTTCCTATGTCAATGAAACTAAATATCCCAGGATTTTTTGTTTAAACAGCCTTTGCTAGGCAAACACGTTGGCTCCATCTGTGAGGAACCAGCTCCAGCYGCCTTGGCTGAAAAAAAGCAAACCAACTTCCCCCGTTTCACAGATATGAATGAACATAGATCTACATGGAAGTGGAAGTAGTCGGGTTTTTCTGACCACAGATTACAGGAGTGCCCGGTTTGTTTTATGGCCATCAACCTGCTCAATTGAATCACRTCCGCCGGAGCTTAGCAGCTTAAAATTCACTGCACACAGCCTGCAGTGCTGACATGGATATGATAAGACAGAAGAACAGAAACACCACTCTGAAGTAACCTAGCTGAACTGCACATGTTCTGACCCTTTTTGAACTCCCCAGAGCTTTTGTTACCTGGCAAATTCAGCTCTAAAACTGCTCTTGTATCTCCAGATCTTTGCTCTTAGCCATGCAGAAGCCTATTTCTCCCTGGGAATGGCAGCGAGAGAGGTGCTCTCTGAAGAAGGCTTCTAAATGAGTGCGCAAGCTGAACTCTTACTGAACTGAATTAATTATTAAAGATGCAGATGGAGCTGTCCAAATGATAAGAACAGCTCCTGACGTGTCATGATCCAAGCTTTCATTAAACCATTTCAGGCATACTAATGGTTTCCCACCGCTCATTACTTACATGCTCTTTTCTCATAGATATAATAACCCTGGTGCCCAAAGGCATGACAGGCTATAGAAAGAGTGAAGCTGAAAGTTGCTCAGAAGAGTCTTCCTTTGTGCTCTCCCCTCCTCACCTCCCACCCTCATCTTGTGCAAAGCTGTGTACAGACATGAGTGCAGACAGCTAGAAACTCAGAGAAAATTTTGTAAACTGARGTAGCAAGCAATATTGGCAAAATCGAGCTTGTGTATATTTTAACAGTACTGTTGAAAAGAGAAACACAAAAGTGATTTAACACAGCAGAAGGTTTACTTAGGTGAAATTCCTACATGGCACTGACACGAAGGATGCTACACTACAGACATGGCTCTTCTCCAGTTACATATTGCTTTTCAGCCATTACGCTTCTCACCCTCTTTCCTGCACTCTCTCTTGCCTTCTCAGTTGGGACGATTAGAGGGCAAAGCAATTGCTAGAGAAGAATTACTCCCAGGAACTGTGCTGTGATTGCTACCTGCTGTTTCATATTTTTGAAGTTGGGAATACTGCTCCCAAAGGCCTTTTGCGTCTCAGCCTAAATGATTTGCTGGAGGATAATAATGTCATGGCCAGTAAATAATAGTGAACTATGTCTGTACATGGTCAATATGATTAAATGTCCTTCACCTCTATTCTCACTCTGACCTGGTTGTGAGGAAGTGAAAAAGCCATCAGCAATGCCCAAAGCTTCCTGTATTAAATGTTATTTTAAAGCAAGACAGAGAAATGGAGGTGACTTAGCAAAACACTCACAGCAACAATAAAATGAAAAGCTAGACCCAAAAAGCAAAATTATCACCACGCAAGCAGACTCCAGATGAGTAATGCAACTATTGTGACCTCAAACTTGGAACAATTTTCTAGCAAAGATTACAGCAACTGAAAGAAACAGCTTTATGTGATAAAAATATCACCTACCATACTGAGAATACTAAGTGGAACTTTTAATTGTAATTGTAGGTTTAATTAAACAAAAGTCCCTTCACTCTTAGACTAGAATTAATTGTACATTTAGAACGAACTCTTTATAATGCTGATGGTCTAAACATATACCTTACACATAAGTTTTGGCACCTAAACTTCTTTCTTTCAAATCACACCTAGAAACTGAAACCATTGCTACACTGCACAACCACCTTTGCTTAAGTAACTACTTAAGGGTTAAAAACATTTCTTCATAAAAACTCAAGAGCAAAACTAACATGGATAAATTTATTTTAAACAAACACAGAGATGAACTTATTTCAATACTTGAAGATACCAAGAGGGAATAAATTACCTATGAAAGATAGGTCATATATATCTTTCATAAAAATTTCCAGAATCTTATAGTATCCATTTATTTTTACATGGAAAAGTAATGTAGTTTAAAAGCTATAAAAGATGTGTTTAAATAGCAAGCCCGACATGTACAGCTATAGATGTCATAATTTTAAAAATTATGCCTGACAGTTGTTTTTCAAGCTGAAAAGCTTATAATGACAAAATTAAATTCATTAATTTGGAGAAAGGGGCCTGAGCTTAACTTCTGTTGCTTTTCACAACCGTATAGTTATGTAAAAGCATGGCCACAGGTAATTATTTAAACTTCCAGAAGTATGAAAATAGATGCATCCTTCCAAACTATCAAAAGTTAGAAAACTGATTTCTGCATATCCAGGTTGCATCCCTAGCATCAGCCTTCTCAAATATTTCTCAAGCATAGCCAGGCTTTAAATACCTAGCAGATCAAGGTTGAACCAAAAAGCACATTTTACATTCTGTTTCCTTCCAAATTACTTTGTTGTAAATTGTCAGTATTAGTGGGCTGAAATAACAGGGGCATGTTTATGTTTTCCCCTAGGCTGACGGAGCAATGCTGGGTGAATGGATAATGGACTCATGAATCCAGCCTTTCAGTCTTCAATGGACAATGTGGCCCAGGCCTGTGCGGGTGTATATGGGTGCATACGTATACAACAAATTTACTCAACAGATTAGAAGCATGTGTACAAGCTTTCTACACATACTCTATTATTTACAGTATAGTCTATTATTTACACTAAACTTACGAACTCATATGTCTAACATACAAGTAGAATATATATATATAAAGTAGTCATGGAAAAATGTAAATATATATACAAACACTGTACAAGTACATTAAAAAATACGATTTACTTAATTATCCAATGCATTTGAACTTTTTTTTCAGAAGCTCCAGTAAGTTAGATTAGTAGTTATTACATTTCTTGAACATATGCAATAGTGGCTCCTTTAAAAAAACCTGTGTTTAGCACCTGATTGATTTTTTTATATGACTATACACGTCAATATGACCTTCAGAGTTCAAAGCATCAGGGAAAAAATGACTATGCTGAAACTCTTTGACAATTAATCATTTAAACTTTAAAGATTTCTAAACATTTTAACAACATATAAGCAATTTCAAAAAATGTCCTGCAAATAAGGATTTAATCTTTTAATTTAATCTAATTAAGATTAATAGACAGCATAGAGTTAAAGGAAAAAAAAAAACCCAAAGTCCTTACCAGAATAATAAAGGTAACCGGCCCAATGAAGCTCCAGATAAAATAGTTATCTACATGGAGCCAGCAACTATGGTGGAGAGAAAGAGAAAGGTGAATAATCACAGTCACTCTTTAGCCCCAAAGTGGAAAGTGCAAAATATTTTCTTAAAACRGCATTTCTTTAGTAAGCAATAAAAAACAGTACACAGTACTGCATGATCATGGACATTTTTTTCTTAACCTGCAACACCTTWGCTGAATCCAGGTTAATAACCCTATGGATCTTGAAAATACATCATCAGGAACAGTTAATGTATAAGAGGAAACAGAAGCAAAACAAGTTCTGTTTTCAGTGAAAAGATTCAGTCACAGCTTTTGTCATGGATTAATGAATATAAAATCAGTAAATTGATTATTTTTTCACAGGTTTCCATGCATTCTCCAGGATCTGCTTTTAACTTTATATCATAGCCAAAGCGCCTATCCCTGAGGAACACAGCACAGAAAATGTTCAGATGCCATGTTTTGCAGAAAAACAATATGGTTTAAATAAAATGCTCCAACTGGGAATTGAACAGTACAGAAAGAATATATATGATACTGGACCCAATGATGTGTAAACTTATTAGGGCAGACTTCACTTAGTGATTCGTTTTTCATACACCCCAGTTCCCTGCTGAATCGCTTTTATTTGTCTTTCATCAGTAGCAAAATCAGGCCGCTTCCTTGTAGTCAACAGTATCTTCCCGTTCTGCAACTAATTTCATCAAAGGACAAAGTAAACAGTATTGGAAGGCAAATTCATGCCTCCAGCAAGTCGAATCCTCAGAAATGTCCTCTGTCTACCTCATGTCATTTTYGATATGTATCTGTATTTCTATAAACAAAAGACAGTGGCTAATTTTAATCCTGCACTACTTGCCTGATAAAATATCATCCAAGTGAAACACAGGGGTTAGGATATTGTACTGTCATAATTCAGGATGAGAGTTAGCTAGAGGGTCAGTTGAACAAAGAGATCTAATGAAGCATTAGCCTAAAACGGGGTGGTTAAGCCTGTCAGGTACTTTAAGTTGAGAAGAATTTTTACTTAATATCCATTTGAGGCCAAAAAGTTATTTACTTTTTCAATTTGTTTCAGGTCAATCTTTTGTGTTAAAAGAAAGACCATAATTTAGAATCAGTCTCTCTAGAGTACAAATCCTCTGAACCTAGAGAATTACAAAAGACTTGATTGTAATTTGTGCACAGCATCACCATTCTCTTACCAATAAAGCTTTCAGATGGTATTTTAGTCTGTCAGGGACCCTCTGACAGCTAACGGGCTTTAAAAAATTATTCACTTGAAAAACACTCAGGTCACTTGCAATTACTTACGCTTTCTCTGTTCCATAGCTCTTATAGTCAATAGCTGCTGAGACACCAACTACTGTAGCAGGGAAGAGGTAGCCAGCAACATAATAGTATTTCTTCCTAGAATATTCACTTTCAAATACTTCTACTAACATAAGATAAAGCTGCACTCCTTCTAGACACATCCAGGCAAAGGCTGCCAGGAAGAAAAAGTGTAAGAGGCCTGCAAATATTGGACATGCAATCTGCAAAGAAACAGAATGAGGAAAATATAAACCACAAAATATTCACATCATTACGTCTTGAATGAAATAGCACGCAATAGGACAGCATATATTTCTACCAAATCTATCTGTCTAGGAACACATTTGCTCTCTAAAAACATGTACTGAATATTTGCAAATACTAATGTATTGACAGGAGTTGTAGAAAGCATAATCAGCTAACACACACAGCTGAAAAATACAGGTATTTTGCCTCCCTCAAACATAGACTATTCAATATTACAAGCATTTGTTTAATTTTGAAATTAATATAGCATTAAGACTTAAGAGTTTAGATAATCTGAGGCATAACAGTTGGCTGTAGATGCATAACRTAATAATGCTTCTTTAAAATTATCAAACAGCCAACAATTTTTTTCAGCTTTAATATCACATTCAGTATTTTGAAGTTTATAATGTCATACCAGAAACCAATATAGATTTTCTCTGTGTCTGAATGCAACTCTACCAAATTCTTAAATTTCAAGCCAATAACTTCTGGATGACACAATTTCAACAATACTGATGAAATAGTGCATGAATATGCAAGTAAAAAAACTGGGTAAACATATAATAAGGCTCTGTGTGTACGTGTGTGTGCACATGTATGTGTGTATATGTATATAAAAARAATGTCAATAGCTGTTGAGACATATATAACTACACAGGGAGAATATATAACACACATCTTTCTAGTATGTCAACATTTAGTACAAGCTCTTCTTTCAGAAGTTTATACCATCTGCTTCATTAATGGTTGATCTTTCATAACTGAAAATGAAACGCTGCTATAAGTGGGAAATTAATACCCAGGTACTATTTCTGATGAGTGCAAATACTATTGATGAGCATGTCTATCTTATTTTCTCATACAGCTAAATATTGTAAAATATTTTCTCATTTTATTCTAGTCTTGCTGTATCAGAACACTAAAAACCTGGCAGTCTGTCATTTTTTTAATTCAAATCTATTTCAAATAGTCAGTTCAGAGAACATATCGGTACACACAGAAGACTTACCTTGTACTCTGTCTTATCGATGCCTATTAGGAAAATGAATTCAGCAATGAATAAGTTGATACAAAGGTTCTTGTGAATAGTATTACGATCACTTTGTAGGCCACGGAAAAAACAGAATGTGAAGATGCAGATGGCCAGGCAAACAAGAGAGATGACAATTCCCACCCAGGTGATGACAGTGAGGAGCAATTCGTGCACTCCATCTTTGTACTAGAAATAATCAAGAATGGAGAAAATTAATATGACTCTTCATGAGTATAAACAAAAATCTATTTTCACAGGTAGCATCCAGAAAAGTTACTTGCTCATTATATGAGATGGGGAAAACGTACTCCTCAATTTATCGGATTCAGGTTAGCTTCTCAGAAGTGCAAGATTAGGGTTAGTAGAAGAACATCAGGTCAAAATGTAAAAGATGACTATTTTTACCAATAGATAACATTCTGGCTTTTCCTAAACTRGCTGTAAACTTGTTAGACAAGAACAAGCATAAAGAGACATAAAATTTTGAAAGTATCACTACACTGATGCAGGTGAAGCAGAGAGCTTTCACCGGACCTTCTTTTAAAAACTCTCATTCTTTCCTATGGACCTGCAACTCCACATACGGAAGGATTACTATGACTAAGGACAAAATGCAGCATATTTTACATTTAAAACTCCAATTCAAAGCTGGGTCCTTCCTTCAGTTGCAGCACTCTTACCTCAGTTGTTTTTTTAGAGACCTTTCAGAAGAAAAAGCYTTACAATCTTGCAATAGTGCATATTTTGGGCCCCTTGGTAGCTGGTAAGTGCTTTAATTAGACAACAAAATTTCAGACTGCAAACAGGCATTCAAAAATGCAGTAAAGCAGCTCTTCGACCTTCCTATCATAAGGACAGCTGCTTTCAGAGAACAGCCTGCACAGGCCCCTACAGATCTCTCCATCTGTATTGCAGAGAAGTCTGAAAAATGGTTGCAGTGCTGGTCAGTAAAATATGATCTGAAGAAAGCTCTTGTCCTTCCTTGTCTATCTTTTCTTTTTTTTTTTTTTTTTTAATAGTGGGTAGAAGTTATAAGTATTGAAGAAACATGAGGAGTTTTGGTTCCTTCTAAAAATTTTGAAGTTGAATCTTAAAACGTTTCTTTTCTGTTCGTAGCTAGAACTACCACTACTTACCACAATTTCCCGGTGAGCCATGAGAATTGCAAAGTTGGTTAGGTGACTGCAAGCACAAGTTGTATGAGTTCTGTTTGTGTCAACCAGTTTGCAGCCTTGAGTTGACCAATATCCCATCATAGTCCTTTCTGAGTAGTTCCAGAAGGAACAATTTGCATTGAAGTAATTGTCAGGCTGGGAGATAAAAGGATAAAATAGAATGAGGATTTTACACCCTAAAATGGCAATAACAATTGTTTAATATGTGTAAAAGGTAATTTAGATTAAACTTTGCATGTTTCGGACAATAAAGTTTTTCATCAGCAAAATTGAGGACAATGTTATACATGGAAGACATCTAGTTTAAAAGGGGCTTTATAGTCCGAAACACTCTAAAGTGTAGTCTCAATTACTGTAGACCCATTTTTAAACAATTACATTTTCCATCTTACAATTTTATGCACTGATGGTACATTATAGCCATTTTTTGCTTTCTGCAAAATTAGGACTGTGAATTTATTCTGAAGAGATTTCTCTTTTAATTGAATATTTAAAAATATGTTCTCTTTCCTATGATTCTCACCTTTGGGCAGCCCAAAGTCATGTGAACAGACATTGCGAAAAAGAAAATTCCTCAATGCCTATCCGTTTCAATAAAAAAATATAGAAACAGATTTACTTCACCACGGAAAATGGGAGGAAAATCCAACCATTTTTTCTCCATGCCTAACATGATCATTTAGTTTTCCCATATAAAATATCAAAGGACCAATTTAAAGAGCAAAGAAACATGTGAAATAAATTATTGTGAAGATCAATGATTTTTGCTGTAACACAGCCCATCTCCCATTGTTAGCATGTTTCTAATACCAAATTTGAAGCTTTCAAAACAAAGATATCTTACTTTGTTTTTCATTAAATAAGTGTATTTAAACAGAACTTGTATTCCAGAACCTGTCTGAAATCAATGTAAAAAGTTCAAGTGTAGTTTAAACTTGATACCTCAAACAAACAAGAATCTTTAACAGTTGATATTTTCTATCCTGCTGCTACTGTTAAAGTTAATTTTCAGTTAGAAACAAATTAGTCATTTACATTTTCATGTTGATTACTGAATTAGCTTTCATTAAGATTACACTTAAGTTCTAACAGTCACTGAACCAGGCTCATTTAGTTTTATGTTCACAGACTTAACTAAACTTGTATCTTTGACCTAGTCCAACTTTTAAGAATTAAACGGATAAAAGGTCATTTTTCTGCGTTGCTTTTCTCTTATGGTGATTTTATGACCTTTCCATTAACTCATTAGTGTAACTCACATCGATGTGTTCCAGAGTGAAATGCACAGGGTCGGTCAGGTACACCCGGCTTGACTCCTTGTTGATGGAGGCTGCAATGACGTGGGAGTTGACAGCAATGGTGCTATTCCGCCCAGCAAAGTCGCTGCCCAGCTTTATGGTTGCATTTTCCGTACTGAGAAACCGTCCCAAACTTTTGTAAATGATGAAAACCAGTTTTGTTAATCCTAAAACAGAAAAACTCCCATCACCATGCCATGAAATTCATACTCATCAGAGTGCAATCTGTAATCTAATGAATGGAAAATGAAACATCAGTAACAGAGAGGCACTATCAATTTAAGGATTTGAAGGAAAATGCCCAGGTAACCGCTACCTTTAAGAAAAAAGAATCACTGAGAAGTCTTGTTTTGCTTTGTTTTTATTTTGTATCTCAGGGAGGTAATGTAGGTTATATAAAGTGTATTGGTAATGGCAGTGTTCCCTGCCCGAGACTCACCGTTCCTGCTGTTCTGCTTCACGGTGCTTGCAGAGAGCTGAATCGAATTGCCGCCTTTGCTGCCCTGAGGAAACTTCAAGTCCTGCACCTGGCCCTCAGTAAGGAGCACTGCAACATCCAGAACTAGGAGGGCAAAAGAAAAAGTAGGTTGCAAAAAGGGAAGATGCAGAAAATTTCTTAGATCTAGACTGCAATATGGCTTGAGATTTTATTGCMCACCCTGCTCTTTCTTCAGTTTCCTCAAACTGCTGTCCTTATTTGCCTTCTTAAGATAGATCTGTAGTGGCATATTTCAACCACACAGACTTAGTTTCTTTAAAATTTAATTAAACTTAGTGCACGCTACTGAAATGACAGCTCTATAATAGTGAAAACATGACATCAAACCCTTTCTAATGTGTGTTCAAAAAAAATCCTCTTAAAAATGGCACAAACACAAATGTCACAGAAAAATGTTTATTTTGAAGCTCGGTAAGCCTGAACAATAACCACTGCTGGCAGATCTAGAACTATGAGTATTAATTTAGATATGATAAGGTTTTGACAGTCAGCAAATGAATAGCTAAATACACTTAAGCAGAGTATTAAGTAGAGTGGACATCTAAAGTAGATACTTTTTTTTTTTTCTAATTCTGTATAAAAGTTTATAATAAGATATTTTGTTTGTCCACTGAATTATTTTAAAGTGAAAGCTCAAATGCAACTTATCTTTACTTAAGTTCTAACTGTATGCCACACTCTACATAAAGGAGGTTTCAAGACATTACCATTATAATCCAGATTCTTTGGCACATAGCAAATTGGGTAGGTCAAGACAGTCAATTTAATATCAAATATCTCTATTACTCTAAACTACAGAAGGCATGGCATTTGTGAATGATTTCTGTTTCTGCAGAACACTTACATGGATATACAATTGGGATTTAGCATGGGGCTGTTCAGTTTGGCACGAGACCAGTAGAATACTGGTTATTTATGACTGAAGACACTTTATATTAAGGAGGGATGGTCAAACAGTCTGCTGAAATCAGTGGAGCTGCTTATTTATATCCTAACTGAGCTTTCTAACTATATTGCCTACATCTTCCTAAGAAGCATCTGCTTTAGAAATGAAGTATATGATAAYTGCAAAAAGGTTCTTTGCAAAACCAAAGCAGGTTTTGCAGGTCTTATTTAAGGCCTCTATATAAGTGAGAAGAAATAYTAATGGTTAATTCCAGCCTAAACTCTCAGAGGATATTCTGCAATTCTACGCACATTCCTTAAGAAACAACTGGTGCAGTTACTTCAGTAATGGATTGTAGCACCCTTCCTGACCCTTTCCCAACATCTTCCTCCTCAAATAAAAACTAAGCGGTATCGTCTCCTAGAGTTACAAATACGCAGACATCAAAATGCGAATTTAAAGTCTAATTTCTGCAATCTATTTCAAGCCTCTATCTCAGTACTCSTTCAAATTAGCAGACTTTCAGCTTCCTTGTACCTCGCTTAGACTTCATTCATTGTCATATTAAGACGAAGAAACTTTAATTTTATGCATAGCAATGATTTTTGCTGTAACAGCCCATCTCCGAATATTTGCAGATTTCTAATGCCGAACTCCTTCATTTCTCTGTCACCACTTAAATTTTAAATTATGCTCCAACTATGTTCAGCTATTCTGCAGTCTCTGGAGCATAGCTATTCTGCATTATGGGAGATGTAGTCCACTGAACACATTTTTACCTGAAGGCAGTCATGTTTAATATAAACATTTGGCCGATGTTCTGAGTGCCTAAAATATTTAAACCAGCAAAGCGCAATGTAAAAAGTAATTTAAATTCATTAGGAATAGATTATATATAATAGGAAAGCATTTCTGCAGCTCTACAGAAAGCAGTTACCTCAAAAAATCCATACTCTGCCATTTAAGCACTCTTCATAGCTATGCGTTCTGCTAATGATTTTTCAGTGGTAAATCAACTTTGCAACATCAACTACTTTACATTTTACAGTGTATTAATAATACTAAAGAAGAACGCTAATTTTGTAGAAGCAAAGAGCTTCCCTGCTTCTTCCCTGCTGATGAGCACTTCTTCTCCAGCACCGGCAGATACAGGTTTCTAGCAAATGCTGCATAGCTTAGCTTTCAAAAAGCATGTGGCTATCAAGGGTATTTTGTTATTTTGCATAACACTATGCAAAGCACTGGAAATTACGCTTGAAAAGAAATTCACTTACCAATATTTTCTGTGGGCATTGAGACTCTGGTGGGTTCTAAGAGATTATCAGCCAAGACAAAAGCCCCTTCTTCTAAAGTATCAAGTAACATGGTTGCTGCGTGGGCTTGTTCAGAAGAATTCATATCTTTCCAGGACTCTAGAGCTTCAGGCCTGAGCAGGTTGTCCACAGTATCAACAATYGCCTGCATTCATTAGAAAACTATCATTAGGTCTGAGTGCCCCGGGCAGCTGGGGAAAATTTTCAGCATTATCTGGTGACAATTATAATACTTAACTGTCAGAATGATTTACTGTGATTTAATGGCACTAGAAAACTACTGCCAACATAAAAATATTTTCCATCCCCTTGCTGAATTAGCGTTAATAGAAGTGCAGCCACTAGTGCTGTGCTGTCCCTAAGTGGTAAACACGCCATTGGACTCGTCTCACGTCAGACATAAAGACAGTCTTATTAACGTACCGAAAATTCTAAAAATAAATGCGAGCAGTTTTGCCTGAAGCTTTCCTCTTAAAGTTAACGTCAAAATATTTAACTTGTCTTTAAAAACACTAATGCCAAAAACAAGCGTTCTGTAGTTTTGGTTAAAACGATAATAATACTGTTCTGGAAACTTAAGACAACTCATGCAGCTAGAGCACCATAAACTACTTGTCTATGACAAACTGCCTTCCTTATTACAGGAGGCATGCAATGAAGCTGACTCAGTGGATATAAATTAGCCAGGGCCACTCTCACTCCCCCTCTTGTTCCTGTCCCTGTTCGTAGATATTTTAAAAGATCACTAACTCCCATTCCTGCACAAAGGTCAGGTACAAAAGGAAATCAATAGAGCAAACAAGATGTCCACTGCCTGTCCCTGTTATCAGCSAAACTGTTATAAGGCAAAACTGTAAAACCGAGCAAAGCTGCCATTTAAAAAAGTCTGTCTTGTAACAACTCTATCATCATGTTTTAAGGTTCATTAAGCTGCATATAAAGTAAGAGTAAATAAGGAGGAAAAAAGGAATTCAGAGACATCATTACATTATTTTTACCAAATAATCCAATCAATCACAGTAATCAGTTCATCAATCGAAGGCAGGCTCTTACATTAATGCATAATGTAGCTGTACATTGTGTATGCTGTGAACTGAGAATGCATGCACTGCAGAAACACTAGGTTTGCTCTGTCCCATTTACCTACTCATAATGTGTCATTAAGCATATATACTATTTGTTTGATCAATTTAAAAGCACTGGGAATGGAAATAGAACACGTTGTACAAACAAAARTATGTTGGTCTGGAATACGGTATTGTGCAAATAAATGAATAGAAAAAGTTGGTTGAGGATATTGTCAGAGCAAGATTAATTAGCCTAATCCATTTTAATATCCTCTTTCTGTCTGCATTGTGAGCCACCACGACCTTCCTGGCAGGTGAAGATACTTCCAAGTGGCATTAAAGCCTTTTTTCTTCCTCTAATGGGAGACAGAATAGTCAAAATGCTCACACTGATACTGCTCCAGCCATTAACTAGAGTGGAACACAAATTGGTCTGCAGAGGCCAGATTCATTAGTCACCAAGAAATACAGATTGGAGCCTCTAATCTGAGGTACAAATGAATCCTCTGTCACAAAGTGGGAACTTGCTTCATTTGCATAGCATAAGTCAGCTTTTGAGTTGTAATTTCAAGAGGTTTATTAGTCTTATCTGAGCAGGGATGCTGTTGGAGACCTATGGAAAACGGCACTGGTCAAAAATGCAAGTTGTGCCAAAGTTTCTTATGTCTTTCTATATCGTGCTGATGGTAGCCATTAATTAATAGGAAATGCCTTTTCATAAAAGTACGAACATTCAGTTTACTCCAACAATACCTACTGGATTACCCTTTACTATGGAAAATAATGATTTCTAATTATCTGTGATTTTCTCTCCTGCATTATTTAATTATATTGCAAAGTATTTCCAAGTAAATTTAAAAAAAAAAATCATTCTTATGTTAAATCTCAGAGGGTAAAACTAAACCTTAGTGTTTTAGAAGAAACTTTGAAAATTTTTAAGAGCTTCAGGCTTGATTTATTCTAGGTCTTTTTCTCTCAGCAGGACTGGGGTGGCATTACTGGCAGTAGGAGCTGACAAATATGAACATTCTGCACTGCAAAGAAACTGAAAATCAAGCCACAAATAGCCTGGCTAATGGGACACTTGGTATATATTTTGCTAGTGAATTTGGAGAAACGCTTTTATTTACTTTTTAGTCTGAAATTGCTGAATCTGGCCTTTGTAAGAACTCCTAAAACTGTAAGAAAGAGTGATTTCACTAAGTATAAAAATGCAGAAGGAACAAAGCAGACTATACAATGTAGCATTTTCATGCAATTAAATTTAGTCTAACCAGTCTTTGATATAAAAAAACACAAAAGTGAAGTAATTTCTTATCACTTGCCAGCTTTTTCCGCTACCCAAAGTCATATTATGAGGAAAGAAATGTTACTTCCAATTCAGATAATAACCATTTCTATTCTCATACTGTTGAGTAAGCAGATGCAAAAGATATATAAACTTTGATCTTTTTCTTCTCGAAGAGTTTTATACCTGTGCAAAGCCAACATTTGTGCAGTTGATATGGCGCACATTACACATTTATCAAAGACTGAAATACATAGGATCATGCAGCAAGATGATAAAGCGTGGCAGGTTGCTGAAGCAGGGAGAAAGCAGGGTGACAGCACAGGAAAGATACCTTAAGGTAAGCCCTGCATGTCTTCTCACGTTTTTGAAGCTTATTAGTGAAGAAAAAGAAAATTAAAAGTTAGACACATTCTGAAAAGTTTCAGAAATATCCAACAGAAAAATCTAGTATTTCTAATCCCAAATTTCAACTATATAGAGTCTGGACATTAACATAGTTTCTGTCCAGTGATGACCATAAAAATCATCATACAGGAAAGTTTCTTCCAAGCTTAAAATGGATGCCTAGATTATCTTTGCTCAAACAGTGGGATTTCAATGAAAAGGTCAAAGGAGAAAAAAAATCTGTGTTGGCGCCTAATCCTTCTCTGGGCAAACTCTTTTAAGTGTTGCTTGGGATTTTAAATACAATTATTGGCACAATATTGAAGGAGTAGAAGGTTCTCGCTAAAGCAGGCTGAAAAATGTTTCATTTKTAGCCTGTTGACTAAACTGTGGCAAGGAAAACACAATGAGGTATAGTATTTCCTCTGGAAATAAATAGAAATTAAAACATTTTTGTGATTTGCAATTAAAACACTAAGACATACATTTTCTCTGAAAGAAGGTTTCTTAATTCCAAATATGGCGAATATTCATTGTAACTAATGTTCTATGTTAAAAATGCCAAGCAAATGCTACTTTTCTACAGGAAGTCATATCAAAACAAAATCCTGCACCTAGGCAGAATTGATTTTGTTGTATATTCAGGCTAGTCATTAAACCATCATCGGACCAAAAAAAAAGGACAAAACCACTGCTTTTGTTATGGAATTTCTGAGATCTAGCACCYGTTTCCCTCACCCTATTTATATGGAACTCCATATTGGGTAATGGGCGCACAGCTAATCTGTTTTTAGGACCGGTCTGCTATGGTAAACTATAGCATATCACCTATACTATAGAAGGGAATTAAAATCCACCTATACTATAGAGGGGAATTAAAACCCTCTACTGTGAATTTACTGTTTTCTTTCACCTGTTTATTCCAGAATTGTAAGCAGGAACAAAATACGTAATTGGCAGTAWTTTTTCTGAAAGGCAAAAATTCCCAAGCGTAACAGTTATCCCAGCAGGAGGTGGGGACCAGAGGTGCAAACCTTGTTATAACTCCTTCCTGCAGAGTCCTTCTCGCTGGGCCTCAGCTCCTGCAGCTGAGCATCGAGGATGTCCACAAGCTGCTCCATCAGCCGCACGGACGAGCTGACATCCCCGGCAAACACTGGTCCTTTGGTGTGTTTAGCCAGTTCATTGGCCAGGCTAGCAGCATTTTCTCCACTTCTGATCTGAAATGACAATTTATATTATCTCAGCAGGGTCCCTTGTTCTCCTTACGGCTCCTAATTCCAATTCCCTGTATACCTTTGTTGTGGCGAAATAACCATTTGCACATACATTCAAATCTGCAACTAATTGAGACCAATAATGTTCTCTTTATCTCAGAAGATTAAAGGTTCTTAGATCCATGACACACAAAGGGAGTTCTTAACAGCCATCAAAACTAGAAATCAGACTGGGACTTTTGGGCTAGATCTTCTGTTTCATCCTCGCTTTTATTTTACTGCTATTATCAGACACTAAGATATCTATTTGTTCATACCAGTGCTTGAAGCATTTGAAAGTCAAGTAGCTTGGTACTGACAACAAATTATCCAGTTTTCATAAACTTAGAAAATCTCAGTAGGGAGGAAAACAACAGAACGTGGCTCTGCGCTCTAATCATACTGCTATTAATGCACTCATATAAAAATCTATTTGTTACAGTATAATTTTTCCCTCTCTAAAAAACTGCTTGTATACCACACATCGTACTGTGTGATTTATAATATTTGATTCATGAAACAAAYACAGCTTTTGTTTTTTGAGCATGAGGCAAGCTATTTTGCTTTAAATAGCAATGAAATTCCATATGCACAGACATGGCACAAGGACTTAGAGCAAGAGCTTTCCAGACCCCACACGTGAACCCAACTTTTGGTAAATGCTTTACATGCCAACCACGCGCGACTCCTTTATTTTAAACGAACACMGAGTAATAAAGACGGTTCCAACAGACAACCTGAATTATTAAGGCTGAGAGATAGAAAACACAATCCCCAGCGTACGCAGTATTGAAAGGTCCCAACCAACCTTCTGTGCCAGCTGGTTGACCCAGTGCGAGGTGCAGTTGCTGAGATCAGGGCCTCGGGGGTTCCATGTTCCAGTCAAAACCACGCACAAGTACGAGGCGGTTCCTGCAACAGATGTGGAACGTTATGGTGAAACTGCAACCGTTCTTCTGCGTGCATTTAGGCACTCAGCTACCACGTACTCCCAACCGATGCTAAAATTTGACTACCACTAATGGAAGTAGCTGACAATAATTGACAACAACGTTAAGAAAATAACGCAGATTACAGCAGCAATAAAAAACGTCTGTGAAAAGTATCAGACATTTTCTGCAAACAAACACAAAGCCCTTGATTTTTCCTGGAGCTCATCCAGAGAGGAGCTCAGAAGGAGAAAGGCAGCTGTAAGCATATTTCACAACCATCCTTAAGCAAAGACCTAAAATTTGACCTGGATTCTCAAAGACTGTGCGAGGCAATTCTGCACCTGCGCTGCAGTGCCTTTTACGGACTGCAGCTTGACCACTGGCTGTAGAAACTGCATTCTCCAACCAACTAAAAAATTGTATGACAGGCAGTTTGAGATTAAAAAAAGTCATCATGAGGGAGCTGCACATTGCTTTTGAGCCGTCTGCTTGAAATCAAGATATGTTTTTAAAGGCAATACCTCGTGTTCCTTTGGGGCACGGGCGTTCAACCATCATTCCTCTTTGTGTCTGAGGCCAGCTGATGCCCCTGGCCTCAGTTGGTTCACAGAATCTCTCTGGCAAAGGGAAAAAACTTGTCACAGGAGGAATTTTGGTTGTGGAAACTGGTGGCGGTGGCTTGGGTCCTCTGCTTCCTTCCTTCATTCCTCCGGCTACGGTTGTGCTTATGGGTCCTTTCTGCAACGTAGTGCTAGTGGTGGACATGGTGGTTTTGTAAAGCTCTGCTGAAGAAGTTATTGTCACTGCTGTGGTAGGCACTGCACAGGGAAAATTAGAGTAATAATAAAGTAAGTGACTTTAGAATTATCAAAAAAATGTTTTAAATGTTGTTTATGTGGTTTTAAAAGATTCATCTGGGTTTCCTTTTTCCCAGTATCACTTTTCTTACTCGTATACYGAATGCTTAAAATACAACATTGAAAGAATTTAATATTTTTTTAATTACAGCTCCTACCAGTATGATGTTTCAACACATTCTCTGAATAATCTCTTCCATAATAAAAATTGATAGTTACATTTCTGAAGGCTGAAAGGCAATACTAGTGAGTTATCAGTACATAGCAAACATAAAGCAATTAAAGATTTCATAATGATTTCCTGAAAAGAAATAACTCAAGAGAGAGACTCATTCGAATCACCATGGCATAAACCACACGGTTCAGCTTTCAAAGCAGAAGTGCAGGGCTGTGACTAACTAGTCCACTTTGAAAAGCAGACCCCCAAAATTCATTGTACAACTTCCAGGAAAATAATGACTGTAACATCTTCCTACCCAGCATCATTCCGCCCGACAGCCCTGCAGCATGCCTGATTAGCTCCAAACACAGGAAAGCAGAGCAGGAACGTGCTGCTTTAGCACTTCAGCATTTCAGGCTTTAACATGCTTTTCTGATAAAGCAGGTAGGAAGGCACAATGCACTCAAGCCAACAATTGCAAGTATAGTTTAATGTTTGATGAAACGCTAGGCTTGGTTTAGACCAAATCTCTTCTGAGTGAGACTCCCAACTGGACTTTCCACTGACTGATGGAGGAAGTGAACTATTGGAGCTGGCAAGATACATCCAGAGTTATTTGATTTTGGGGAGCTGTTAGAGAGATAATACTAGTTAATACTCATGGAGATAATACTCTGCAATTTCCATTCATCACGTTGAAATGTCTATTGAGCAACAGCTGAAACAATGCAAGTAATGCAATTGAAATAGTTAGCATTATTTACTTCCAAATCTTCATTAGCATTCACAGCATTTTACAGGCACATAAAAGCACAGATCCTTGTGCTCAGGAATAAATAAACTCATATCAAGTCTGTTTTTATATCCTTCCTGATATAGAAATAAATGAAGCTAATTTTAGGACTAACTTTAGTGGATAAAGTGAGGTGGGTGGGGTTTTTTTTGCTCTTGAGCCCTTGAACTCCGACTTACCGAACAATGTATGTTCTTAAATAAAACCACAAACAGAACAAAAGAAGAGATGCCAAGCTTTCATCCCCCGGATGTTTTCTTAGTTTGTGTGTTGAATAAGATTAACTTTCAGTAGTTCGGAAAATAAACACCTATTATTTCAAAATCCTCTTTCAATCATATCCCAGTTACAACACTTTGTTGTGAGTTACATTAATTTATGTTGTTGTTCCTATATGAATTTACAGCGGAGTTGTAAATTCACATCAGACTCCCTAAAGAGCATATTCAAAGATGATCATTTTAACCCATTTTAACAGATGAGAAACAGAGAGTGTCTTCTGTCCAGTCTAATTCTTGGTTGCTTGGCCCATGTAATCACGATGAACTTCTTGTACAGCCAGCTACTGCACAAACCTATTCAAATCTTTGTATCCGTGCTGCAATGAAGAAGGTGACAACCATTATTTCCTAACACTTTGTGCTTGYTAGCATATTTTAATCCCTGAAATCAAGATTAGTAATATTGCTAACAGTACTCAGCCTTTGCCTCATTAGCCCAGTAGGAATTCCTACCAAGTGCTTTAAATTTAGCAGTGAGGTGATATTTTCAGGACATATTTTGTGACGAGTCCTGAGCTAAGACACTGTGCTGTCATCATGCAGCTTTAGGTAGAGCAATTTTAATGCTAGTCACTAAAAATGAATTCCAAAGCATATCACTGATGATGTAAATATGACCCACATAACTTAGCATTAATACATACTTTTGAAAGTTATTTAGAAAAACTTTTTTAGGAAAAAGACTTTTAAGCACCTCTCTCACAAAACTAGGAGGAATACAGAACATTTCTAAAAGATTTCATCTCAAATTACATTAAAAAAAATGGGGGACTCCACGTATTTGAGAATGCCTCATGAAACTTCTGCCAGTGCTACAAGTCTCAGGAAGGAGAAAGTTGAAAAAACACGACCCAACTGGACACATCAGGTTAGGAATACATGTAGCATTTAAAGGCAGATCACTTTGTTTTTAATGACCTTTTGGGGAACCCAAGCCACCAGGTCACTGTCCTGCGCTTTAGGTGGACACAGGATAGCTGCCACCACCTGATGCATCTTGTTCTGCAAGCCCTGGCTCCTGGCATCTGCAGGCTCCCCTGCTCTGCCTTTCCCACTGCTTTACAGGTATAAGATAAATGCAGCGATTATTCATAAGCTGCAGCTAAGAAGAAGAAGAACAATCTCCATTTAGGGGTTATTAACCTATTACTCCAAGCAGCATGGATGAGACTGTAAAAGGCTAACGCTACGTGATTTTTGTCCAATTCAAAGAAAGGCTGGTTTTACAATGTGAGATTGTATTTTGGAGTATTTGACTAGGGTTGACATGCCAAGGAGAAAAACAAAATTTCTGCTCTCTGCTGCCTTTTTTTTTTTTCTTTCTTTTTTTTTTTTTTTTAATTTTTGTTTCCTTATGAGTTGGTCTGTTTTATTGTTGGCAGACAGTCTTTGTAAAATAAGAAGTTAAAGAATAATGGGAAGAAAAATCAAAGACAAGAGGATAATTAATTTACATTAATTTCAGGCATTACCTAACAGCTGATTTAAATACATACTATCTATTTCTAAAAATGAAGATGCCACTGGAGTAAAACTTAACACCTGTTTAACAGTGTGATGTCTATAAAAAAACATAACACAATTGCCGAGGACAGCAGGGAATAGTAACTTTGTTTCCCCAACTGACAAGGAAGAGTAGATTTAGAGAAGGCATTAATTTTGAAGCTATTTGGTATTGATTGCCAACAGGTTTCAACTCTAAGCAGGCATTAAATACTTAGGAAAAAATCTGACGTTAGATACTAAAATCTTATTGAAATGCCTACATGATGCATCACCTCTGAAATTCTAATGGTTCCATTTTCATCTCCCTTTTCATCCATTTCATCTCGAGATGATTTTAGAAATTGGCTGCATTGATTTTTCAGTTAAACGTATGTTTTTATAGGTCAGACATTAAATGTATTTGGACATCTGAAAATAGAGACGCCTGCCTCCCCTTCCAAGAGCCGCGGCATGCTGAGCCGGGACGCAGCRCAGCGGGGAGCCGGGACAGGCGGCAGCTGGGATCTCCCTTCTCCCGGCCTTCTGCTCAGCCTGCTCGGRGCCCAGCACCGGCCACGCTTCAGCGCGTAAGGTGAAGCCACTAAGACTTCCTTAATTACCTATAGTTTCCAGCTATTATGCTGGCCAGCGTTCTATTGACCCTGCCAAATCCCATTTAGCTGAAAGCAAAATGTTTGCACAGTCATTTCTAAATTTATACCTGCAAATGTTAATAAGTAGGCTGCAAAATTAGCAAAACAGCTATGATTAAGAAATGTGCTATCTGGTCCCCATTAAGCTGTCTCTATTTCTGCAGCCACTCTTTAATCCGTGTACAGTGCAGTAGTTTCAAGAAAATAGTAAAGAGAGGATTTTCCTAACAATTTGCTGCATGGTTTCATTGYAGATTCTTGGGAGTTGCAAAGATTTATCTGCACTGGTTTTCTACTGCTTTAAGCCTTTGGTGATGGTTCTCGCGGAGGTTTTGCTCTGTCCACACCCACGGCATCCATATTTTCCTGCAGTGATCCAATAAAACTTAATGATGGGTATCATGGTACAAAAGGGGAGACTGAACTCTGGTCTGAACAGCTTTGCACAGTTAGCGCAAATTGGAATAAGTATAGATGAGATCTTTCCCTAACGGACTAAAACAAAACAAAAAGGTTTATCTTCTTTTTGTTACCAAGGAAACCTTACAATGTAATAACTCATTCACTTTTTCGGGAGAAATTTCCCTTCATTTCTCCAGAACCTTTTAATCTAAAATTCCTTTAAAAATTTGTTTTGCCAGCTAGGATTCTTGGGTTCCTCGATTACTTCCTTTAGAAAGGATGTAAGGGGACACAGCCACTAAAATCACCAAGCGTACAGAGCAAAAAATGTTTTGAATTTTTAATAGCTACTAYTTGCAGGGCCTGATAGATTTTATTTCTGATTTAAGGTTTTTAATTTTAAATACATCTTTTTCACTTAAACTTAGAAAACGTGCTGTTCTGTAATATTTAAGTGGTATTTGTCAGCCACATCTTAGAATATCTGTTATAGATCTGGGTATGAAACTTCTATGAGAACAGACACAGAAGGAAAAACAGACACAGAATGAAGCCGAGGGAGCRCACTCCTGAGGGCAAAAAGGGCCAGCAAACCCAATATCTAAGGTAAAAGAGCAGTGTCATCAGTATCAAGGTTTGAAGTGTCCTTAGTTATAAAAATTTAAGCATTTTTCTGAAGATTTAGAATATAAGGATATGGGGAGCCTACAACATACGCAATTGCAATAGGAGGTTGATAGTTTAGGTTTGCTGAAATGCAAGGTCAACAGTAGGTTAAGCGCAGTGGTACTTCAGAGGTTTCGATAGGCAGATTTAAAACTTAAGGAAAAAACAGAAGGAAAGAAAGGCAAGTTCAGAGTCATATATGAGTGAGTTTTGGTCTTGGAAGTAATGGAAACGCTTAAGTTCAGATGTGTAACTCAAATGTGACAAAGAAGTCTTTCTATGAAGGGAGATGACTTGTTTTTGAAGCACTTGATAGCAAGAAGTTATGGTGTAGTCAAGAACTGATAGCCAAGACAGATAGATAGGAAAAGAAAAATCAGTGAGTGTCTATATATCATTATTGCTCCCCTGGCAACAGAGGGAACACAGRCTGCTGAGTTTTCCAGCAGGGCCCCAAGTTAACCATTCGAACAGAAAAGGCCAGGACTTCCAATTTTGAGACACTGACCTTGTGACATCATTAAATACTGGATATTAAAGCACTGTAGCAGAAGACAGCAAAAAAGAAGGTTCTCGGGCTAACAGACATAAAAAATGTTAGCCTAACACCTATATCTTTCGAGTAGATGGTTAAGAAATCTGAGTCAGCCAGAAAGATCAGAACAAAAGAAACACGAAAATACCTTCTATCAAATATATAGTCGAGAGAAAATCTGATCTAACTCCACATAAGATAAAAAAATCAAAACGTGTATTTCATACACAGAACCTTCTACTGCAAAACAATGAAGGGATTGATCTTCACTTTATATAGATTTCATTTTGAAACAAAGAGGAACTGAGAATATAATACAAATAAAATACAGAGTTAGGAAGTGCATAGGATATCTTTATGGTTTTATAGCAGTATCTCTCAAGGACAGTCATATTAGATAACTTCTCCTTTAATGTAGTATGTCTTCAACTACAGGCAACTGGCTTAGGCTGAAGAGGAAATGAAATAAAACATATTCTTAGATCTGCCATATACAGATCCATGCAAAATTAAACTATTGAGTATTTGCCTCATGAAGGAAAACATCTTGCGAATATATGCATCACACACATACTCAAATAAACATAGTGTCTCTCTGCAGACTCTACAGTTAAAAAGGGTCAGAATCAAAATGTGTTCATTGAGTCCATAATGAGTGTAGAACTTAAAGCCACTAAACACTCAATAAAGTATTTCTTTGGCACCTTAGAGACTCTCACAATGAAAACATTAGGGAAGGTCCTGTGCTCTATTAAAGCCAAGGAAGGATTCTTCTCAAAGCTCCTTTCTTATCTTTCTTAACAATTTTTGCCCCGATGCAGTGACTTCAAGATTAGCTTTTGTCACATTGTATTATGCCTTTATTAGATACTATACCAACCTGGAAGAAACTCAAGGCAGTGTTCTGAACTACAACAGCTACTTAGAATCTGCACCTCCATCTTCTTCTCCCACTTCTAAATCACCTCTTCCTCCTCATCATCACTTCAGTTAAACCAGAGGAAAAGTGACCTAAAGAGAATGTCTGAAAATGAACGATCCATGATCTTCTCTAATTACACAGGTGTGTACCTCAATGATGAGAGGCACCAAAARCTCCTTTGGGAAGGGTCCTGCCCCCAATGCAGGCAGCAGATCTTGCCAAAAGACTGGCCAGGTGGCTTTCAAGGCCATGTTTGGACCAGCAGTACCAATGCCTACCACTGTACAGACACCTGGCTCTGGAAAACACTGACATTTAGTTTAAACCTGCCTTGTTCTAGCATATTCTATAGACTTCTGTGTCTAGCAACAGCTATAGCAGAATATACTGATATCATTACATAGTTCATACTGCTCTGCATGAAGCAGCTTAGCTGAAGCAGGATAGCTACCTTTCATGTTAAGAAGCTATTATTACTACCTTTTTGAAGTAGAAAAAAGGTCTGTTAAACATGTATACCAATTAGTTAGGAGAAGTGAAATATTACCTTCGTTACTAAAGCAGCTAATCAAAATTCTCTTTTTTTTTTTTCATGCATCCTCTTCTGTCACAGAGTATTTCTTTTAAAATTTACTTTCTACCTTAGGTGCTATGATCTGGCTATGCTTCCTTATGACATTACTTTAGGGATTTGGGGGTCCTAAAAGCCTGAGTTTTTCCATTTTTGGCAGTTGGGGTTAGTCTTTTAGGTAGTTGTTCTGACTGTTCATTGGAAGTCAGAACTGAAAGTCAGAACTGAAGTTCTGACTTCCAATGAACTGGACTTACCAAGAAAACTGCTAGAAAGATGCCAGATAATCTTGTCTAACTAGACATTAGAAATTGTGAAAATAAGGCTGGAGAAAAATAGTATCTGTGGTTTGATACTGCCCATTACACCCATACACCTCCTCTGGGACTTCCCAGCACATACCACTCAACTGGAGGTGCCAAGAAGCTGCGAGGTCTGCACGAACGCTACCTTCAGTTCCACAGGCAGGTAACTGAGCACCAACACAAGCAAGTTTCCCTCTCTGTGTGAAAGAACTACAAGTTTCTTCAGCTAGAATGCTAACCTGATCATTAGTTTAAAGTAAACAATGCCTCAAGCCATTCTCAAACACACATATAYTATACTTCTATGTAAGAGAAGGAAAAAGTACAAGCTTGTAAACCAAATAATTTTCTCTTTCTTCACAAGTTCTGTAAATTTGCCTAGCACCAGTGTAACACCACGCTGCCCAGCATCATGCTGAGAAACAATCTTGGCCCTTCATCCAAAAGCCAAGTCTAAGGCCAGGGACATCTTGGCACAGGCACCTGAGCAAGAGCATGGTGAGATCACCTCTAAGAAAACCCAACCTCTTACCTTGGGCAGGATCAGGAGGGCCAAACTCCAAAGAATACCGCAGGATGAAATTGTTATTCCACACGTACAGCTGGTTATCTCGGGGGTTGTAATCCACCGCGGCAATGTACTGGTACTGGTTGGGGAAGGGAACATCGACGTGCTCGCCCCTGCTCAGCCTGGTGTTGTAGATGTAGTCGATGGCGTTCCTGCCTGTTTCACTCTCGTTGTCTTGGTAAACCGACCGCACGACGTAGAGGACCCCACATATCATAAAAGCGTTTGATGCTGCCCGCTTGTCGTACGTGGTTTCCCATGTGGCTTCAAAGCGCAGGGTGTAGGGGTTCAGCTGGCTAATCACGATCATCCCGTTGTTCTGCTCCGTGGCATAAATCACCCACAAGCCGTTTTCATCCACGGCCAAGTCAATGTCAGTCTTCCCTCCCCATCGGTATGGAGAAGTGTCATGGTAATTAGCGTAATTGATAATGGCCTCTCCGCTCTTAATTCTAGTCCTCAAGTCAAATTTTACTATGTTCCTCGTTCTTTCTTTGTTAAAAAAGACAGCACCGTCATACACGACAAACCCAGTACCATCCACTCGGTTTGGAAGTTTGTATGTTGTCTGCTGACGCCCATTTTGGAAGTCCTCTAGGGAAGCGTATTCTATCAAGGTATCGGTGCGGTATGGAGTCCACGGCATGAAGTATATTTTATCTGCAGCCTGGAGAGGATCTTTGCACCAAGCACCTGCTTTTTGTTCAGCTTCATATAAATACGGTGAGTCCACAATTGCTTTCAACGTCCCCGGGCAAACAAAAACTAACAGTCACAGAGAGAAGTAAGACAAGAATTATGTCAAATTACAACAGTCTTGTAATCAAAACAAAAGAAAAAAGAAAAAAAAAAAAAAGCTAGGTAAATTATAATGACTGTGTCAGGAAGAAAAAAAATCAATTGAATTGTCACTGGATTATACCTAGTTTTAGAATTAATGCAGTTATCACCCTTTATCATCCACTTTTCTTAAAGTTACCATGTTCTTGCTGTACCAGTATGGGAAGTGGACAGGAACTGTTTTCACTAGTACAGACCAAGGCTCAATGGCATACACAAACAGCTGAAAATGTAGAGCTACTCTTGCATTTTCATCTTAAGACTTTTAATGAATACGCATTATCGCTCCAGAGCTTTTAACTGGTGTGCAGCAGTGCGCTAGGTCATTTCAGTCCGAAAAAAAATCACTTCGACTTGTTTAGAACTTTAAGAAGTGGGGAGGCTGAAAAAGGAGGTGCCTCGCTTAGAAATAAAGAAACAAAACAAATCATCAGGTATATTGAGAAAGCAATTAGGAGCCGAGAAAACAAAACACAACCAAAGCAATGAATGAAACAGACCAGGAAACCCTGTAACCATGGCATGCTATGGAGAGGGTTCTGGAAGCCAGGCAAGATGACACTTTATTAACAAGAAGTTACCCAAGGGTGAGAGAAAGAGAGGGAAAGAAAGACAAAGAGAGAGGGAGAGAAAAAAGCAAGGGAGTCATCCCTCCAGCCCAAGTCTTTCAGACACTATCCCCCGCCACCTACTTTAAGCAGCCAAGTCACTTTATTGCAAACAGTCGACTTCTTTATGAGGTGTACTTATGAGATCCTGCTGATTATCATAATATCAGAGTGTTGTGGGGAGGGGAAGGGAAGAGGTTAACATCCATAAGGCACATAACAAGGAGCTGGGGTTTGGACTGTATACGTTATTTACCTTTTTGCTCCACTTCTATTTTAAGCATCGGAAGAAAAATAAAAAAGTGCAAGGAAAAAAGAAAGAAGATTAACATAAATTGACTATTAATCTAAAGATTAAATTAGTAACAGACGCTAAATATAGGGAGAATAAGAACTGCACTATATTGGATAAAGAGAAACAGACAACAGGAAAACCTAGCAGGAGAGAGATTCTCAGGTTACATAAGGGAACATGGATCAATCATTTCAGTAGATTAAGGAGGCAATACAGATATGTTGGCATGTAGTTTCACTTAGTGAACCTGAATAAATAATGAATGACTTTACTAATGCATGGTATACATACTCTTCTTCTTCTGAAACCCAAAGCATTATGCTATCAGGTCGATTTTTAGAAGAATGGCACATTAAGATAATATATATGTGCTAATGCACATATGCATAGTATTTTAACTATGTAGCTATCAATCTGAAATACAGTATATTAATCATACAGGTATGTATGTGTGCTCTGGAAACCTCCCCCCTGTCTTTTCCCAATCATTCCTCTGCTCTTCTTTCTTGTAAAGAAAGTAGCTTGCAGGCTTTAGCTCTCCTTAGGTTTTAATTTATTTGTTTTCCTGAATGTTAATCTTGAGAATTTTGTCACTTCTTAGTCTATAACTGCAAAATTAGACTAGGAGAAACACACAAAAACATCTAGAAGGAGGAAGTAAAAGCACAGTAAGCAAGAAGAAGAGAGAAGAAAAAATTACATTTAGTTCATTTAGATATTCTCCAGCATCACTGATTAAGCCCGAAACAGCAAGCTAGTTCACAAGGACAGKCATACTGTGTGTTCAAAACAAATACCCAGCCCACCACCATGCATGGAAAATCATAAAACAAACTCGATTAACAAAGTTATTGTTACAGCAATTATTTCCCAAGGAATTTTTAAGGAACAATTATGGGAAGACTTCGAGTTTAAGTCTAGCTGGTAAATAGCTTTCCAATAATTATTTGCAAAAAAAAMCCCTATTTCACATACTCAGTAGCCTTTGAAGTATGTTCCCTTAGTTTCACAAAATGACCTGGAAAATGACAGTTGTACCAATCTTTGTAACAGTATCTGCTGATACCAGGGAAGTGTAGCAAAACTATCGGCACAGCTATTATATCTTCAGTATTATGGTATTATCCAGAAAAATGTATTTGTATGTTCCATAAGAAGTTTGGGATTTTCAGCCTCATTTAACAAAATTACATGTGATTTTGTGAGGATAGTATTGGCTGAGCTAATCTAGTGTTTCTTTAGAAAACAACTCTCAAACTTTTATGGGAGGGAGAGGGAAGAGAGGTGCTTAATAATGCCAAAATGAGCAGCAGTTTTCCTAGCCTTTGTTCATTTATATATTTTTGGGAAACATTCTTTTTTTTTTTTTTTTTTTTGCAATTTGTAATTCTTGAGTTATCTGAGTAAACAGAAAATGCAGTCCTCGGCGGATTCCTGGGTTTTCACAATTCAGTGTTAATGACTTTCAGATGATTCTGTCAGTGAACTATTATGCATGAGCTTATTTCTCGCCAAAGAGCAATATTGATATTGTACCTGCTTTGAATCAGTAATAGGACAGTGGGAAAAAAGACGGGGATAACTGAAATCATTAGTGGCATGCCTGCTCTGAGTGCATTTGTGTAAAGCTGCACAGTTTTCAGGGACAGATGGGCTTACTGAAATAAACAAATGCCGCGAAGCCCAATCAATACATAGAGAGAGAATGAAACACTTTAAAATGTTTTCTATTGAATTCCTGAGTTCAAAAAGGGCTTAAAATAAAAATGCACCAATGTATAAAATGGTACTTTTGATGCTCTTATTAATAAAAGAGCTGACTTCTCTCATTCAGTCAAAGTGTCAATGTACATTGTGCAGCATAATTGAGAGAAATGTCAAGTACRGGACTCTCAATTTCTCTGTAATTTAATCAATAACATTCTAATTTTAGGACAAAGCAGAGGCTATTAAATTTGTTTAGGATTGTACTTTTGTTGGAGATCCAACTGAATATCTCAACAGATTTTTTTTTCAACTACAGAAGATTAGAAAAATGCCCACCACAGACCTACACTTTAAGATGCAAACAGAGGAAGCTTTTTACTAAGCCTTCTGTTATGAGGGTGATGAACACAGAACCCAGAGGAAGCCCAATTGACATGTGTGATCAGCAAGGCAGCTATGCATTTCTGGAGGCCAACAAGACATAGACAAGTTCATAAACTGCATTTTGTACAAGGGTGACACACCAGCCGCAATGTAGAAAAGCTCCCAATTTTTATTACAAGAACYGGTACTAGAGCTACTTGTAAACTCTTGTGGACAGAAAGGTGTTGTAGTGAGAGGCAGTAYGTTTTGTAGTCCTGCAATAACCAAAGATGAAGCTCAGAAAAATAAAAACTTCCGTGTTCAGTTTCAAAGTCTTGTGAGCACGGAAGACCTCCTCTCCGAGGCCCACGAAAGCCCATCCGCCTTCCTGACCAGACTCTGATGCTGCAGCAGCTCTGTTTTCAAGCCTAAGGATTTCAGCCCTTCCATATGCCTGGAAATGGAGCACAGGAAGCGGAATGTAGGGGGAAACATTAGACTTGGGATCTGGAACTGATCAGGCAGTAAACTAGAGACTTGGAGAAGTGCAAGGATGGGCTTTGGGGGACAGGGAAGAAAGTCCAGAGCCAAAGGGCTACTGAGGCACAGCGTGCATTGAAATCGAACTTCAAAGCTCATCTTTTATAGCTGCCAGCTTTTTTTGATGATTGCTGGCAATGACAGAAGATTCCTTTTAAAAATTTGGAATTAGACACAGTGTCATCACTGTACAAACTGCAGTTCACAAACTCCCAATTTAGACCTTAAAAGACAAAAAGTATCCAGAATCCCGAGTTATGATAGACACAGAATTATATAATCACACAGGCACAACAATGCAATTGTCAATAAATAAAAAGGAATATTCAAAAGGTAGAATAACTACATGTTAGAGTACAGGGCAGGCCGCGCTGTGGCACTAAACTTCCGAAAACTGGAAAAGAAAAGAAGCCCGTAGAAAGGAATACCCAATCAGTAGAATATATCCACACTTGTTTTTCCTAAAACAACATAAAAAAATTATATTTAAACATTATTTGCATTACACTTTCTCTCTATGGACTAGCTACTACTGGAACTGGAAACGTAACCTCTTGTCATTTGACTGATATCATGGTTTGGAACCAGATGCACTGCCCTCTTTCTGAGAATTTGGGAACAAAAATAATGCTAAAGCAAAAGTTATTTTGTGGAACACAATAATTTTGGTTAGATTGGGGTAAGACATCACTCCTCAAAAGTGGCAAGGAAGAACGGTTGTAACAAGCCACCAATACTACACACAGGAGGAATGGCACTAGGGATCATTGTATGCAGTAGGCTTCCAATCCTACAAATGGTACAGAAAAAAAAAAAAAAAAATAATCAGAAAGCATCCATTTCACAATGACACAGCAGAAATGAAGAAAAAAGGATGATCTGTGTTTGGCCTTTAACATCAGTGAATATCCAGTGTGGTGAAACAGTACATTCTCATTTAAGAAGCTTGAACTTTAAAATTGTGTGCATTAACCAATATAGACAGTTTTGACATGGCTTTGCTTATGCCAGAACTCATTCCCTTCCTTTATGGATATAGACTGTCACCACAGTGTTTTTGCATCTCAGAGTTGGTTGTTTCCTGTACCAATAGAAAATGCAACTTTGGTTAAGCATTACTGCAGATCAAGAAATTCACACTCAATAGCAACTTATGGGAACAATCAGTGCACTGCTCAAGCTCCACTGCCAACACAGCTATTTCTCTGTTGGACTACAGGACAAGGGAGAAGTCACTGCAAAGAATGACCTTACGAAGAAGCAAAACCAGTTAGAAGTGTTGATTCTGCAGAACGTTTATAAGCATGCACACATGACAATGGAAAAATATTAATTACTGCAAGGAAATAAGAAGTATGTCCAAAACTAGTGAATTCTGGCATTAGAAAGAATGCTGTACAAAACTGCTGAAATAGCACTTCTTTTTTTTTTTTTTTTGCGCTCAATATTGATTTCAGTATTTACTCTGTTTGCAATAAAAAGATCTGTTTTGGCAGTTGATTTCAAGGCACAATTCACATTTTCTGTTCACAGTAAAAGTGAACTCTCTTCGTTCTTATTCTCTTCCTAATGTCTTCAAGAAAGGGATGTTAGCAGCGTGCTGCTGCATAATTCCCCATGGATCAGTGCTCACCAGTGAATGTGCCCCAGAAGCACAAAGTGGCCTTACAAAATATTCCAAGGGAGACATTCACCTTGGCRTGTCCGTGGTTGGTCTTGCTGGGCACCAAAAGCAGCCACAGCAGCAGGTAGCCTTTCATGCAGATCATGATTAAAATTGAAGTCAATTCCTTCTTTAGAAATCCATGAGCCAAACCAATTTGTCAGCAACTGGCATTGGGCAAAAGTACAAATTTCTAGCTGGCCTACTGAATAGCTAATTCGAGTTTGTTTTCTGGAAAAACAGTAGCCTTAAAAGCCAAACACTTAAGAACACAGACAGACACTTGGCCAGCATCGCCCCGTGGCTTCCTTCCACACGTGGGGAAGCTAATTGGAGGCCCTCGTCGGCAAGTGCTCTGCATGCATAATGGTCGGGGGGGGCCAGAAACATATGCTCCTTTTCCATGTAATAATAGCGCTCCCGCTGCAATTGTGACGGCCAGAGGAAGTGAGCAAGAATAAAGAGCTTATACTTACTGTAAGGAACACATTCATACTGAACTTCTAGGTATTTGTACGTCCCGGGACAAGGATCAGGAAACACATCTGACCCAGTAACTACTATACATTGTGTTCGGTTGTTGCATCTGAAATGTGAAAAGAAAGCAGGCTAATTAATTTAAAATCACATTTTAATTTGCAAGTTAATACTAAAGTGGCAAATACAGTGCTAGCTCTTTTCACGCTTGGGCAGTTCAGCCTGTACGACAAYGAAGTTAATTAATACTTGATCAGGCAAAGTCCATAAATAAGGCTTTGGGGTAGTATCTGTTCAAACGTTATATTCCTAAATTTGGGAATCCATGTCACTCATTCTCACYGATAGCGACAGCAGTTCCCAAATATCAACAGAACTAAAGCAAATGTCAAAGATGATGCAAGACAAAAAAAGGTGCAAGGTTTCAGTTCTGAGTAATGTGCAATGACAGAAGTGAGCAATTCCTTAGTTCTTTAGAGATATACATTCTGCTGAATGGCTTTACATCTCAGACAGCTTTCTCCTCTCACTCTAAGAAGCTATAATTTTAGTTGGAAGAATTACTGTAGATAAAGARCATTAACATTTCCACTTTAATTACTTTAGGAGCAACTGGTATACTCTAAGTTTCCTTGGCTAGGTTACAGGAAGAGGGAAAGAATGACCTTCTGAAGACATAAGAAAAACAGTTAAAAAGAAAAATTGCAATAAAATTAATTGAAATATAGTTTAGGTTAAATACTGAAACATATATATTTGACAAATAAAAATGCATTTTGATAAATATGACTTTATATATAAAACACTGGAGACTACTGAATTTCACAGCCTTTAATTTTTTTTARTTTTTTTAATTTTAGGTTACCTCTCAGTTTTTTAGAACAAAAATTATTTCAGTGGATTTTAAAAAGGCAAAAACTACCACCTAACTGTGAAGAAATAGTCAAAACGCTATTTAGAAAAAACAGACAGAAGGAAGTCGGGAAAAAAAAGAAAGGTCAGGGAGTTGGGTGACTAAAAGAAAAGGAGCTTGACTGATCTTCTCAAGGGTGAGTTTTGTTTGTCAGTAAACTGAATAATTCCAGTCTCAAGTTAAGTAATAGCCTCGCCTCTGACTCCCACCTCTCCTGCCCTGCTGCTTCCCACACTCTGAATGCCATGGCCCAAGCCAAAATAATCTGTCTTGTATCAGTGTGTTTCCTCAGTTGTACATTGCAAACAGGTACGGGAACAGTTCATGCTGCCTCGTGAAAGGTGGAGCGTGGACAATTGAGACAAATTACTTCCTTTTTAATATTCTAACAGAAGTAGCACAGAACTAGGAATACTGTGGCTAAGCAAATACAGGAACAAAACAAGATTCTGACTTTTTTTCCTACTTTTTTTTTTTTTTTTTTTTTAAGTCTAGTTATCTCACTTTTAGTCTCAGAAGTCTAATAACTGCAAAATCAACTGGGGAAAATCAGGAATTTTTGCACACCCGGGAGGGATGGGGAGCTGCTTGGGATGAAGGATCTTCTGGAGGGCACAGGCTGGTTTCTCATACAGCTCACACAGGGACTGCCCAGCCAYTCGGGATGACAGGATCATCCAGAGCAACAGCCTATGTAGTATATTATACAGTTTGTAATAATTTGTGTATATTACATCACATATATTTATAGTATTCTATATATAGTTTATGTTTAAGCATATATATGTAACTTTTAAAATATATATTTATATATTTTTAAATGATTATACTAGTGCCTGTATATATAGTTTATAGATACTAATATATACTAGTTTCTTTAAGTTTCTTTTTGTTTCTTCAGTGCAAACTTCATGTTGAAGCAAAAATCATTCCTACAGCAGCACTCTGCATAGTGTATCATTCAGTATAATGGTTTCTACAGCTTTAAACTGTATGAAAATTTCATTTTACACTTGAATGAGTGGCAATTAAGAGAGAAATATTGATTTGTTACAAAATAAAATGGATATGTATTGAGAGGAATTGCTTGAGAATGAAATTGATGAAGGTCATATCTAGCCCTGGAAAAAAAAACTGGAAAAAAAAAAAAAAAAGCTCTAGCAGCAGTATTTGTAAACTTTATGGAAACGACAAACTCTTGTTCCCCTGTGTCAAATTCTTGYCCTCTATGTCTTTTATTTTCCTCCCATGAAAAACACATAATGTTGCCACTGGTCAGAAGATTGAGAAGAACTTGATGCTAAGTTAGATGGAAAGGGCAGCTGATAATTGTTCTCCATTGTCCAACTGAAGACATTAGAAAACATTTACAAAAAATAGTTGACTTTCTAAAATCTTTGGAGTGCTTTTCTATGCAAGAAATGCCCTACTGTGCATGCACCCACCTTTGCTCACCTGTGGCCAAAAGGCAAGAAGCCCCAGTCGCACAAAACGGGGCTGATGCTGCTGCAGCAGAGCAGAGCAACAAAGTACCCCCCTGTCCCCAGGAAATGTACCTATGTGGACAAGTGAATCAAGGATTTGAGCTTTAAGTTCTAGTTTTTCACATTCACATCACTGGTTCACATTTAAGAATGCATCACTAGCTGCATTTTACAAAACCTGTATAATTTTCTTACAACGTTCTGATTTTCATGCATTTTTAAAACTTCAAATTAAAGAAGCTTGTTTAAGATAYTCATACGCAAAAAAAAATCCACATTCAGACAACTATTTGTTACCTAGCTAGTGATCATACTCCAATTCTGGGGAAAATTCACAAAAACGATAGCAACTAGAGCAGCTGTCAACTGCAATGCATTAGTCTGCGAGGAGACGGAGTTGAAGTGGATTTGGCAGAGGTAGTTGAGAGAGAAGCAACTTGGGGAATTTACTCTACTATGACTTGTTCTCCAGATAAATGGAAGTCTTCAGTCTGCAGCACTACTGCTTTTTTCTTCCTTTTTTTTTCTTTTTTTTTCCTCTCTCTGTAAAACCAGGCGTGATAACTTTTGTATTAGTTATTGGCACACAGTTCYGCTGCTGGCTGCAAAGACCATTTTACTGACAGGAAAAGGTCTCAGTTAATCTTTAAGATAAGAAACACCGAAATCTGGTACACTGGACAAAAGATACTCCACCTTCTATGAAACTGCACACAACAGTAGATTACCGTGTAAGGCTACAGCATATCAAAGGCACCTCATCACTGCTATAGCAGAACTTCATAATTCCGAGAAATTGTCAGTTTTGAACCACTATGTCCAATAAGAATCGCATTATACTGTTACAACCTGAGCAACTCAATCCCTCACGCCCCATTTCCCAGTCCTCCCAGGAATGTGCAAGCCTTTGCTGAAAATGGTTATTTCATGGGATTCTCCAAAATAAGTTTATCACAGAAATAAAATTCTTGGCAATTAGAAAATTTGACCTAGAMATCACCAGAGAAAAAAAAATGAACTGCCAATTAGCTTGAAGTCCCACATTCACTTTAAGCTTTATTCTCTTTACACAACATACTGCTAGTCTGGTACATCTACCCAAAATTATTCCTATTAAAGGCACAGCCTGTACCAGCTTTAGTTTCCAGGAAATTGAGATTTATGAAATAAACCTCATCTGTGACAAACTGTACAAACTCACTAGGAGTTGTTTCATAAATTGTAGTAAATGAACTAAAATTGAAGCTTTTCCYAGGAAAAGACTAACTGCTGCACACGGATAACCCAGGCTGCTGGGCTAACAGCAGTCGGAGTTTTGCAGAGGGGAAGGGACGAGCACCACTGCTGTCTCACAAAACGCAAGCACTAACTGCGTACTCGAGCGCTCATTTCTTCAGTAGCTTAGCATGAATGAAGAAAGGTTACATTTTCATAATGCAAATGCATCGCTTCAAATCTAGTAATCTAAAAATCAAATGGAGTGTTTAATTAACAGTTACAGTACAACGCCTGAACTCCTTTCACCTCGGGAAGGAGGCCGTGCAAATGAGGAAAGGTCCTTTCACACACTGGATTAGCGCAGAACAAAACGAGCGGCGAAGCCTCCCGCAGCCTGCGGCGCTGCGAGCGGGCGCCGCCGCATCCACCTCCCCGGCGCTCCCGCTCCGCTCCCGCTCCGCGCCGCCGTAAGGGCAGCTGCACTTCCCACAATCATTTGTTTGCATTCCAGCTCTAATCTCCACTGGTACAATTCCCAACAAATTGCTTTGGCTTTTATTTTTTATTTTTTATTTTTTATTTTTTATTTTTTATTTTTTATTTTTTATTTATTTTTTTATTATCGTACGCCCATTATTGCACTTTCCCACGTGCAATGTATGGAGATGAGATTCCACGTGCGATCTATTGTGTGAGGTGTTTTAATCAATAACCTTGTTCTGCTGATTAAGCAGGGGCTTCTGTTTTGGCAAGATAACATTAGTTTCTCCTGTCATGCTCCAAAAGCTATTGGGAATCTTCAGCAGATCATTAGATATGCTACAATAAAGCTTTGGTACATTCTCTTTTCTTTCTTAAATTACTTCTTCACTGTCCTATCATTCCCCGTCACCGCTGGCACTGCATTATTATTACAGCTCCCCTGAAACTTGCACTAGAGCTATGTCTCCAGGCCACAGGATGCCATTTTCAATTGAAGCTTCTGCTTGAAAATATAAATTAAGAAAATTTCATTATCTCCTGCCAAGGGCCATTATTCACCACTGTTCTAAGGAAGATTAAAAATGCAAAATCTACGGACTTGAACAAACACTCCAGCATTAAAATGAAATGCTCAGTGTATCACGACTGGACCAGAAAGTTGAAGTACTGAAAGCTGAAAAGCAAATCCTAGAAAGATATTAGTGCCGGGTGTGTCAAACAGTGACTGGGGGAACAGATCATCTTTATGGGTAACTCAGGTAAGGTACATAGAGATGCATATAGTTCTCTTACAACACTTCCTGGTGRTTTTGCACAGCTAAGACACGTTAATCATGCCCACTTCACAGTTTATCCTTCTACTGCTTTTGTTTCACATGGGTAGCTTTCGACAAATATAGTAACACAAAAGAAACAGCACCATTTGTGAAGGATATGGGCTTAGAAACCAGCTAGCAAAATAACTTCGCTATTCCCCGGATTGGGGCTTTCTGTGAACACAGCATCTCATTCAGAAAGGTAGACTTGGCAAGGACTATCAAGACATAGAAAACAGTTTTATGTACTTCAAATTTAAAAGGGCAAAAAATAAGGTAGTAAATAACATAGCAAAAGCACCATTTATTTTTAATAAAAATGTTAATACACTTCAAAAATCTATTTTGAAATGTTTTGAAACTTTCAGGTCAGCTTTGACAATATTTCTCTTTCAGCATATTGATTAAATACTTAAAAGCTAGCACGATGACATGCTCCTGCATCTTGCCTGCAGCAACCTGYTTAAACACTACTTGCAGCACGTAAACTATGAGTCGTAGCACCACATATTCCATATGGTCTTGTTGTTCCTTATTTCACCCTCTGTGAGTTGCAGTCAGAGTAGGGGATGGGAATGCGGAATGACTATGCTCTGTGCACTGACTTTTAACAGCAGCTTATTCTAAATTGAAAAATTCCTGAACCTCTTTACCCAGAATAAACGGCTGGCTTTACATATGTATTTCTAATAGCCTAAAACTGCCATGAGAGAGGTGCTTCTCCTTTTGTATGCATATGCACTAGGCTTCCACTGCTGTTAATAAACTCAAAGTTAATATGTATGAAAATGTCAAATATTACTTAAATACTATATTTTATTAATTTGGTCTGCAGAAAATATGCACAAAACCCAGACATAAAATAGCCAGAGAACMGGGATTTTATTTTATAGGTATATAAATACACCTGCATGTACGTTCATATTTAAAGGAATGTATTTAAAATCTGAGTTTCAATTAGCATCACCTGACAACAAATACCACRTTACACACCAGAAATGGAACCTAATCAGTCAGGAAATGGAGCCTGAGAAAAAWTGGACTGCTAAAAACTCAGGCCTTTCCTTTGAAGCCCAATTTTGGTGCAGTATTGCCAGCCATCCCTGCAACACCCAGCTTGCTACAGCAGCGCTACAGCCACATGCACTCGGGAAGAGAAATGTGCATATCCATCCCGAGCCAGGCTTTCTCAACCACAGACATGTAATGCTGCAATCGGCTTCTTAAAAAATCTGAATGCCATACTGGGTAATTTGATTTTTTTTGTGTGTGTGTAAGATTAACATTTWWAAAAAAAATTCTTTAATCAGAACCCCTAAAATTATTTTTGTGAATGAGAAAAAGAGAAGAAAATGAAAAATAAGAAGGAAAAATGCATTGAAATACATACAAATAACAATAATTTTACTTAGAGCAAAGATGCTTTGAAGGTAGTTTTAATGAACTGAGTTAAAAACAGGAGACAGRCACATATACGGTTTTGGCTATAAGAATTGTGTTTTGACAGTTGAGATCTTCCTCTGGTTCCTAATGTATTAAGGCATGCTACAAATTGGAAATGTGAAAACTCACTCTCCAGTCTCGGATTTTCCTATATTTTGCAAGACAACCACTATAGCAGTAACCCTGGCGGCTTCAAAATAAAGCTATTTGGGGGAAAAAAAATGTGAGAAAAAAATGTTCCTATTTTGTTTTCAAATATAATATTGATGATTTGTTGAATCTTCCTAATTACTGAGTAAACATGACATTAGGGAGCTAAATAGTGGGTAATTAATATAATAGAAGGTAGCACCAGAGCTCTGTTTCTGTTTGCCCYAATAAATATCCAATAACATGCAATCATGATTTTTTTTAATGCTGTAATCCTGTGGAAATCTAAGAGCAGACAACATTAAAGATGAAAACCCAAAATATACCATAAAACACAACAGAAAATGTACAGTTCCCACAGGCCCTTCCTTGGCATTATCCAATCTGATTCAATATCAATGAATATATATCAGACTTGTATGGCAAAGTAATTTAACGGAGTATTTCTTGCTTTCAACCTCTTCTTACAATTTTAATGCATTTAGTTATGACCCATTTGCATTTTAGTATTCATGTTCTGCAGGTTCAAAGCAGTCACCATTAAAATGAGGGATCTTCCCACTTACTCACWTTCACGCTATCAGAGATGCTTTTTTTTTTTTCCCCCTTTTCACAATTATTTCTGTTTCAGTACTTGGTTGGTGTAAATGCTATTATTATGGAACTACCAATAACCTAACAAATGCATCAGATAAAATAGAAAAAGGAAAAAGAGAAAGGTAAATTGCCTGTGGATTCCAGTAGAGCAGGTAACTTGCACCTTCCCTTGATTACTCTCCCTGGGCTTTTATGGTCCCATCTTTCCTATTACAACTAGCAGAGTCTTTGAGGAGCTGATTATAAAGCACATACAAGAAAACTAGGTAACCAAAAAATGCAAGTGCTGTGCAAATAAACATAACAGTCTCCTAATAAAGTTAACTTTTGTCAGGTGCATGCAAAACCTCAAACTTGTATCAGCATGACACATGCAAGAGAAAATGTTTTAGAGAGAAAACCTTCCTGATGCAACCTGCCTGATGAAGAAGGAACGGAAATCAAGCCACATTCACAGTCGTGTCGTACTATTTATGTAGGTATTTATTTGCAAGCACAACACAGCCCAGGAGTAAAGGCAGGATACATCTTAGTGCACAGCGTACCCTGAACAGATCTGCACTACTGAAAGAGCTCAAAAGACTCAAATAAACGTTACTCCATTTAGACAAAATAAACAGCCCAAAGCCCCCCCCAAAAAAGCCAAAAAAGCCCAAAAGCCAAAAAAAACCCTTTATGAATGAAAACCTCTGTAGCGCAGCACGGAGCAGGGGAGCAGCTCCCCAGGCCGCTGGCCCTGTGTGCGCGAGGGACGGATGGCAGGGTGGCTACACCAACGCGCACGACACCAACGCTCGTGGGCGCCCACAAAACCAGAACGCKCAGGAAGTCCTCCTGCAAGTCCTAAAGCCCAACATCCAGGGCCTAGGCCTAACATCAGGCTCCCRGGTGGAGAGGATACCAGCAAAAACTTTCATACTCAGTCTTGTAACACTAGCTCTTTTTTATCCGTGCCTTGCCATTTAAGCACTTTTGTAATGTAGCCAGAAGTTGTGTAACTTAATAGTGCTTCTGGTCATGATGCTATGAGGAGTAAGTTGAACTATAAATTACAATATTGAAAACATGCGTAGTTTTATCCTTCGCATTAATTTGCACAGATCTTAAATACATTTGAAAAATCACCCACTTAAATTACTAAAATAAGGCATTTTAAAAGATAGCAGTGATTTGTTACAGCAGCTTAGGGTATTTTTAGAAGCCTTGATACACTTTTACTGCCTGCACTTTTACTGGACCTTCAGGTCAGGTTAATGCAAACTGGGCTTGACGTACTATGGGCCTTATTAATTTAGCACAGCTCTCCTGTTTGCATAAATGCACATTCGACATAAATGTAGCTTAGCTTTAATGGGAAAGTAAGACTTACTAATTTACAGAACTGGCTGAAACTTATGATTTCATGGGGTCCTTTAGCTTTCCCCTACAATGGCAAAATGAGCATTAACTTCAAACGAGGGGAGCCCCAAAGTGAAACCCAGGCATTCCCCTTGCACAATTAAAAAAATATATTACAAACTGTATCCATTAGGAGCAATTATTTATAAAAATGTCCACCTATTGCAGTATGCATAGAGAAACAATCACATTTTTAACAAGGGAAATGGGAAATCGCTATGGGATGCCCCACTTAAATTAAATTAGTAAGAAACTTGTTATCAGGCCATATAAAAGATATGCCATAATAAGACACGACCTTGCAGGACCCTGGAGCCAGTCTGTGATTTTTCCCCGCCGTAACCCTTCCTAATTATCTGCAAAGTTACAGACCCTTTTGTGGCAGGTTATTTTTCTGCAAATAGTGAGGGGTTTGGGGCTTCTAAATATTTAATTAGTCTTCTGATATGAGAATTGTTGCACATGCCAAGTGCTTCGATTTTCAGACTGCATTCGTCCTAATTATGCTCAGATTTAGATTGGTCATCCCCAAACCTCTCACTCTTGTAATTATTTACTCCTTAAAGATCATTCAGYGAGGAAATATTTTTCACCCTTATGGCTCTTTCTTTCCACAAATGGCTTTTCTGGTCCGTTAATTACCCACTCGGAGGATTAGAGTTTGCAATAATGCAAGAGATCCTGCATGTAAGATGAGTTTTACAGGGTGAAAGAGAATAAATTGTTTTTTTGTAAACACGCCTCAGGGAATATCCTCTTTTTGGGTTATAATTCTCATCACCAGAGGCCACGTGCCGCCAGGGCGAAACGCTGAGCAAGGGGCCATGAACAGCACGATTCCTCCAGTGATTTACCAAAGCAGCAGCTGCCAGCAGCATGGCACAATCCTCCTTCTCCATGTCTTTTTTGGGGGTCTCATGCCTTTAAAGTTATATACATATCGAGCAGATAATAACAAAATTACAGCTTTTCTTATTTCATCTGCTGATTTTTTCCAGGAGTGCTGTCCCTGGGTAGGCCTCTAATCAACCCCGTAACAGTGGTGTCATTTTCTATTAAAATGTGTCTGAGAGCCCTCACTACAAGCCCCTCTTCTGCGAGGAACGCCTGTCACAAAAGCACTGTTGCTCATTAGCCACACTGATGGCTGGATCTAATTATCCCCTGGAAAGCCTGCAAGGCTTCCAGGTATCGCTCTTCCCCTGCAAAAATATCTTTSCACTCTAACTTGGGAAGGCCAGTGCTACTCTCAGCACTATGATTTGAAGTACGGGGATTACATTACTTCCTTGCGTTGAGTTGTGTGCTGATTCCTGGGATTTTCCATTTTCAGGCCCCAAACGTTCAGGGGCTGCTTCTCTTTGCTTGCTTTTACACACGCAAGCATTGYGTGCATTCTGTGACTGCTTTCTAAACAAGTGGGTTCACTTCTGTAAGAAATGCAAAAGAAAACCTCCTGGCTTGACTCTGTCAATGCACAGATAATCTTTAATTGTATCAAAAATATTCATAATCTAATCCTTTTATCAAACTGTCTAACACTGAAGGAGTCTCATGTGCCTGCACAATTAAAAACCCCATGTTAGCCATACATAATACTGTATTACATTTGATGCAAATCCTTTTCTATTGAAATAAGCACTGGGCTGACAGCAGGAAGCGGCTGATAAGAAAGCAACAAGGCATTGCTGATGGCATTCGTGATAACTGAGCACTAACTCGCACGGGTTCTGTCTACAGCACATTACCAAAGTGCTCCTGTTTTAAACGTGACTCCAGGAAGTGTCCTTTTGCTGCATCTCAGTCACAAAGAAAGGAAAATTATCTAYGAAAGCTAAATATACATAGTTATTGCTGTCTTTTCATATTCATCAGTGTTGCTGGTACCAGAATAAAATACTGAAGGCAATATCGGTGCTGCTACAACCTCAGTGAGAGCACACCTACTGCTTCACAAGGGTAATGCTGGAGTTCAGCTCTCAAGAAATTCAGCTAACATGGGAAAGGTTACAGGTTCAGAAGCAGTTATTGTTAGACTTAAATAATYGAGACTAAATTCACTTGTTGTTGAAGTCACAGGTAAAGAGCACAATTTGAGTTACGTTGAAACAACAGCTTTACATTGCTGGTAAAATGCTTGTATTAAGCACATTCTCAAAATTGCTCTTTCACCATATATATTTATCACGGGGAAGCAAGATATCCTGCAAGCAACAAACAGTAAGGTTAAAGACCACAGCTACACAGATTACTATTAAGAATGGCATACAGATGCTTTTGTACATACAAGGACGAAACACACACCTTGCCAGATGAAGCCTTGTAAAGCTCTGTGTCATTAAACAGCAGTAAGACGTCTGCCTGGACAGTGTTCACAGCCTGTGTCTTTGGTTAGGGCACAGCACTCTTCTTTCTTATCGCAGGAATCTGAGATTATCATATCTCTGGCAGCCTGCTCAAGGAAATGCTTCTGCTATCTAATTTCTTTTTAAAAACTTATTGGATCTATTTTATGCGTGTGATAGAAGAAACCAAAATCCAAAGGTTCCTATAATCATCRTATTTTAGTGAAAACCTGAAAAAGCATGATTTTGAACAGTAAGCGTGTAGTAAAGATTCTCTACTGTAAGTGTATTATAAAACAGGTTTGACATGGAAAATTTATATGTGATAAGAATCTTTCTTCCCCATTGATGCATCTGTAGCAGGCTAAAAATATACTGAGTACTGAGTATTCAGTCTACGTAACACTCTTAAGACTGCATTAACTTCATTGCAGTAACTTGTTTTATAGGCTCAGTTCATCATGACCTATAAAATGTTAGACTGAAGTGCTTTAAATATCTGCTAACACSATGTGCAAGCCTGGGAGTACAAGGCACTGTGCTGTGAAGCGGCAAAGACAGTGCTCTGCTGAGAAAGTAGCACGCACTCTTATGTCACTGATATAAACAGGGCAAGCATGCTAAATAATGTATGAAACAGGCAGCCAATCTTTGTATAAAGCAGGAATTCTACTTGAATTCCTTATTTATTTATTTATTAATTTATTAGCAGTAGGACACATTTTTAAAGTCTCGTTGCTTCCTAAAGAAATATTGGATAYTGTTCTATTAAATAACAGACCTTCAAACTCATCTCGTTTGGGTTATTCTCCAAAAGAAAAAAATAAAGACTTCTTGCACATAGGGTCGGGACATTTTTTCTCATTATTGTTCTACAATATGTAGAAAATAAAGCATAAAGGGTAGAATTATCCATGCCTCCCAGTAATCATGGGCTATTTATTAAGCAATTAGATTGCAATTTTATTATTATAGAAAAAGAAAAAAGATGAGATGCTACAAAATAGTGTTATTGCTTGTATCTTGATCCTTAGACTTTTCCACTTCGGCAACCTCATTAAGGTCAAAATGTCATTAATGCATCTACCCACCTTTAGTCCATATATCTTGGGCACACATGAAATCTATGGAATTCAGGAAAAGAAAATTCTTGTTGCATTCAAATAATGAGCTTAATTGAGCCACAAAGGTCAGAAGGTTCTTTATATTAGAGGTAGGAGATCATTCTGTGGCAGAAGGAAATTTCCAGAACATGAGGGCTGCTATTTTCTATTTTACTCTGTTTSTACTGTTTAATTTTTCAACCCTTGTTACTCTCTCTTCCTTTCCTCTGAATTAAAGTTTCACTGTAACAATTTTACAATTTCCATTGTGTTACCATTGAAAACTTTTTACTTTCACTGCTAACACTGACTTTGTAACACTAAAAAGAACTCATGATTTACTTACATATATTTAATTCATATTAATCTGTCCTAATTTAATATCTATACCCCAGTCTGCCCATCTTCATGTACCTTTCCCATGTCAGTTGTGTTTACTAAGTGATATTCAACGGATTTCCTATAGTGCAACGAACCTTAACAGGCAGCTTTTAATTGCCTTGCATAGGAAACCACATCACTATTAATTCCACAGCAACAGTATAAAATAAAACTATTGCTTCTCAGACTCTAGAGCAATTAGACCTCTCGGCTATTTGGCTAACTCTGCTTCATGATACCCAGTGCAGTTAATTATATTTTTTGATGTTAATAGTCTCTGTCAGTTTCAAGCATAACTCCTCTTTGATGAATATTTAAATTATATTTGAATAAAAAAATAATCTTGGTTACATTTCATATTCAGCAGTCATCACAGCTTAATAAAGGTCTCCTCAGCAAGGGTTGAGATAAATGGCTATATGAACACATGTATAAAGTCTTAAATCAACTTATCAGATAATGTAGCTGTTTTGACTAAGTATTGTAGAGGGTACATTGGGGTGGGAGGAAATAATAGGCTTCAATTATTACAGTATTATTCTCTAAGAACTAAATTTGCCTCAGTAATACATAAGTAAATCAGATTTTTTCAATACTGAAGTTAGGAGTGAAATGAAAACCAAAATTTCTCAGGGCTACACCAGAAAGTTGAAAATCACACAAAAATCATACAGACTCACCTAAAATAATACCAAACTCAACCACTATGCATCGAAGATTAAGCAATGTTATCTCTAGTACCACTGACAGCTAGTTCACCTCCCTGGTTACTCAGAACCTCTTAATTTGCAGATTTGTATTTAATCCATTAACTAATATCATGATTGAACAGCTTCATTAATAAAAAAAAAAAAGATTTTAATGAACAAACTAGACCAACTAGTTTCATATTAAGGATTAATGACTGCAAAAACATTGTCAAATGCACTTTTCTCAGGCCTGGGTGTTACTGCTTCTTCTGAAATAAAGCCCTGCTCTGTGGGGYGCTCCATGGGTGCTCCTGGCTCTGGAATTCTGCCCAGACCATGGAAAAAACAGGCTACATGTTTGTGAGATTTTCCTTTCTACCTGTGTCATGTTTAAGTCTTCAGACTAATACACAGAAGAAAACAAAGCAAAACAAAACAAAATCAACCAAAAAACCAAATGGCCTCAGATGAGGAAGAGCGCAATTGGAAAACGAAGAGCGCCTCAAGCTATTGCTACATAAGAAATAGCTGCGGCCACGACTGCAGGGACAACACCCACGTCTGATTCAGATGAGCAAAAGTCGTCTTTAGTAAAGGATGCTTAAAGAAGGATATCTAATTTTGATGATCTTGTACAATAAAGGCTCGATGCAGACTCCGTCAGCAGGCTGCAATGGAAACCATTGGAATGTCCAAGCAAAACAAGGCGCTTACACAGGAGGTCAGTAATATAATATACTGCGCTAGAGCTATATACTACAGCAACCTCATTGTGCCTAAATTCAGGGAATTCACTAAACCAGATCAGTGTGAGACACATTGAGATCAATACTGTTGTGCAATTTTTTAATTATTTTTTTGGGGGGGCACAGAAAAGCTATTAAATGCACAAGTTGCTACCGAGCTGCCAGCAGAAAGCAGCTAGGTATTTTCCACAACACTTTCCACCCTGCAATATTAATCTTCCCGGATTAATCTGGCGGCAGGAGAAGCAGGGGAAGGGCCCGCAGCAGCAGCAGGGGTCAGTAGAGCCCTTGCCTCGGCGCCACAGACCCCAGCGCAAAATCCTGCCCGTGAAAACGGCTTCAAGCCCTGCTAAGAAATGCAGATCCGGAGCGGAGTGCAGTGCGAGCCCCTTGGGGAAGCCAGGATGGAGGTGCACAGAGCAGCTCGCGGAGGCAACGAGGAGCGGGTCCTCCCGGCTGGAGGCTGTGCTCTGATGAGCGAGGTTAATCAAGGTGATTTACCTGCAACTCGTCCAGGCCAGCAGCCCAGCAGATTTTCTTTGTTCTTTTTTTATGGTCCGGCCCCGACTTGTTTCTGCTTGGGGGGAAGCGACTAGGGCCCCACGAGGCTGCAGACCTGCCAGCAGGGAGGCGAGGGAGCCCCGCGCAGCCCTGCTCCCCACAGCACGGCCTGCTCTGCGTTCTGTCAAGCTCTGTCGCTCCCACTTACACACAAGATTTTTAAAAATGACATAAGTTAGACACATGAAGAGATGGAGCAGGATGAGCATTTTCATTCCCTCGCCCTYCCTTTGGGGAGGATTAAGAGGGAAAAAGTCTCAGGAAAAGGGCACTAGGGATGGGCTGCTTTTCCATCTCTCCATGGCCCGGGGGCACCTCGCCTGCCTTGGGAAGACCCTCACTMAGCGCAGCTGTCTCGCGGGCAGATGATGGACACAACAGGTTAAGAGCATTACCCAGGGAGAAAAGTTCACGCGGACACAAATGCAAGCGTGAACTCTCGACGGGTGTCGTGACGGYCACGGCAATTAAACTCACATGTGTTGCACGGGCTATAGATAGGAGAGGAAACGTGCGACGGGCAAAAAGTGACTGCCTAAACCCAGTTTTTCCTATGGTTTCTGCTTTTGACATTTTTGTAGCAATATTTTACAAAGGAAGGGTATTTCAAGGAGTTCCCCAAGTTGATCTACTATACCTTAAGTAAGCAACACTTATATAATATTTATATATTGCAATATATGTATATATTATATTAATATAATATTTATGTATTGTAAGGCAATCTGCCTTGTGCATATTTAAAAAAGAAAATAGAACTAACTAAATATATTTGGCAAGGGACATATCAAGCTACTATGAGAGTTAAATTGTAGATGAAAATAGAACTTCAGGGCCATTCGAATGTAGCACTGATATAATCTCCTTTCTGCTGTAGGTTAAAAATCATTAGATTATCCTGCAAGATGCCATTTTTTAATTTGAATGTTTGCATAGTCCGCAAAATTCCAGTTTTAAACATTCTGAATTTTTCCTCTTTTCGATTACCAAAACTATGTTCTCTATGTTATAACTACAGCTCATATATTTCTTTTTAAAAATCAAAAATTAACATTTTTAATAGCAGGAAAACAATTCTTGCTTTGTGCAATTAGCATTAACTTCATTGTTTACATTGAATATTTAAATGCACCCTTTATTTTAATAAAGATTCATAAAAATTCATAAAGATTCAGAGTTTAAAGGACAAACTTTCTTAAAATAAAAACACTCATTTCTTACAAGTACCACCAACAGCTATAATGGTYAAATTTTTTTTAAAAAACAATGTACAGAATAGAAAAAAAAATGTACAGAATAGAAAAAAGTATTTGCTATTTCTATTTTGTATCTGAAAAGTTTTTAATACTGGACTTCTTAAAATTCAAAGTTATGCTATCTGCTAGACCGACCAAGTATTTCTTTAAATATATATGCAAAAGATGTCATCTACTTGCATTGTGCTGGAATTGCAAAGATAATTATGACATCMAAGTAATTTTGAAAAAAAGGTTATGATTAGGAAAAGTAACTCATATGAAAATCTAGCATTTTTTAAAATTCAAAGGATAAAGATCCTAGCAAAGAGTTTCTTAGCATCTCAGTGTTACATTATAAAATTACACACATAGTGTGTCTTACCATTCCAAAGGTATGTTCACGTGTGTATTTACAAGTACTACTAAATCCCCATGGTTATTCCAAGCTAATAAAACAGAAACCCGGGCAGCATGTGGCACCCCTGACACCCTCAGCGTCAACCTCAACAAAACCCTCCGGCTCCCTCGCAGTTTTTCCAAGCCTGCAGATCGGAGCTTTGAAGTCGACACTGGAGGTGCAAAGTCTCCTCAAACACACAGGCGATTTGCAAATAACTCAGGCAAACCACCTGTAATCTACTGGCAGTGGGGGCAGAGCAAAGCCTGGGTTGTGAGAATAATTTCTTGTTAATTTTCCAATCCCCACCRTGTCTCCAAAGAGCAGTATTAGTTGTCCCTATCGACTTCAAAGTCTTGTGACAGTTTCTCGCTACAGCCACAAATACTGCACTGTATGAGCAAGAAACCAGAGCTAGCTCCTCGGGCTCCTTTGCTTCTCATGCTTCCTTGCTCCTTTAATCTCTTTTTTAAATGAAATGGCCACAAAAACGACTGGAGGAAATAAGAGCGGGTTCCTCCCTGCTGAAGGACAGCAGAGGACCAAGGAGCGGGGCTATTTTAAGCAGTTCTCACTGCAGGAACGCGGAGCCTCTGCCAGCCACGCTGCTCCCTCACCAAGCAGCTGAGAAATCACCTCACTTTCTGCACCACCTCTCGCTCATGGCAGGATTTCTCAGAGCCGGCTGTATGCAAATACCAGGGTTAATTATCGGATAAGTGTGAAAGGGGAGAGGGATTTTTTTAAAGGTCTAGCTTCTTTCTTCAAAGCTTTAATTTTAACTCTGCCACGCTGAAGTTTACACGGAATCTAAGTATATGTGAAAGACTTTATTCTAGAATAATTGGGATGTAATTTCAATCAAGTACTAAAAATTTAATAACTGCTTAAAAAAAAAAAAAAAAAAGAAGAAAAGAAGGTGAAAGCAAAGCAATGGAGTCATTAGCGTTCAAGTCAGGCTTCCTGGGAAAATATGAAGTCAAAAACCTCTTGAGAAGTGTAGAGAAGAAAGAAAAAAGGAGGCAGGAAAGACTGCGCGGCTGCTCCTCCAGCCCAGAGGCGCCAGGGCATCGGTGGACACAGGCACTGGGATCTGTGGTCTAGAACCTAAAGCCCTCTCAAAGGGGCCACATGCTTATATAGCTTGGTATTAGACTGGAAAGATTATTAATCTTATTTTTAATCTTCACATTTCTTTTTTTTTTTACACTCTAGCTACGGTAAGTTTAGTTGCTGGAAAAAAATGTGGAGTAATGGTGCAAATGACKGATGAGTACTTAATAATTATCATGTAACTACGTTTATCTACAGGCCTAAAACTGAAACGAGTGGGCAAAAGCATTCATGAAAACTCTGCTAGCTGGAGTGATAAAAACAGGTCATTAATCCTTAAAAATAATCGCTATAAAATGTTAAGTAGCAATGCAGAAACTATGGCTGCTTATTTCGCAAAGTATAGAAATAAGTTTTTCTTGTGATCAAACATTCTTACAGATGAATTACTGTTTTCTAGTCAGTGAGAAAAACAGAAAACCMGTAAATCTGATAGTCCTTCAGATGAGACATTTCCTATGCAATTGCTACCACCAAAATACAGCTGATAGGATACTTTTAAATAACAGATCAAGGACATGCACTGAGTATTAAGCAACAATTTGCCTTTGACAACAAAAATTTTGAAGACCAATGCAGTTATAAATAAATGAAACACAAGGACATTTAATATTTCATAAGAAATTTGCAACATTCTTCTACACTTGCCATACAGCACAAATTGAGCAACTCTCAGAARAGATTAAACGAGGCAGAGGAAACAGCATTTCCATTTAATTGCAGGGTCTGAAGAAAGAAAACTATGAAACCAAACTTCCAAAACATTATATATGCCAGATAAAAAACACAAAGCAACACGTCAAAGGATCTCTGCCTCTTGTTCAGAGAGCATGAAAATGATAAACTCTCCCTGAGCACAAATATTGGGAACGAACTATGTACACAGGATCACATCATCATTTTAATCTATTGAAAAGGTAAAACTGAAAGATCGGGAAAGTTCAAAACTACCCTCTGCTATCATAAACTTATAGTCTATTAATTGAAAGAGGAGGACTGAAATTTCAGCTTTCCAGTAACAGTTTGATGTCACTTTAGGCAAGATTGTGCCTCTATATTTGTCTCTGACTACCTTAATCTGTGTATTTGCAGTGAACATAAGGAGGACTTTGATCAAAACACAACATGCATTTTACACAACAAGGAAGTCTACAGAGAGGCACTACATTTACAAAAGCAATTGAAGGTGGTTTCAAAGGGAGTTGACAGATTAGAGGATGATGACACTGCTGCTGTAGTCTCAATGGAAATCTGGCTTGATCTAATTAACAACAACAAACTAGAACCACAAAAAGATAATTCAAACATGTTTTAAAGAAGGTATATGACCTTTTTAGTACCTTACCAATGGAGCCCTTCCAATACTCATCAGAGAACAGTCACAGGTTGAACACAGAACAAGAAAACAAACCCTCAAACCCCTAATTTTCCTTTTGTGTTAGAAACAGTAGCCAGATTTCTATTACAAATATTATATAGACTAGAGAACTAGAGAACGTTTCATGTACTGACATGAAAATCATAAAAAATAGTATCAGTCACACTGAGACTATTGACGACTTGAAGCAAACTGAGAAATCAAAAGGGAAGATTATTTTTAAGACATGGTTATGTGTTACTATATTCTAATATGWTTAAAGAAAATGCAGAAGGCGTTACAAAGCATAGGAGACTTGTTTGCTTCATTCTACAAATACACACACTGCAGAGCTCCCAGGTACTAACCTTTGCCTTTGCCCTCACCCCGAGGTTCTTCACTCTACGAACCTCAGTAGCCACCAGTCTGCCACCAGTCCCAACTTTTTGCAATCGTTATTTTAGCCAAAGTCACAGGGAATGAGAGAAGAACTTTTGCAGGTCTTCAACCAAACAAAAAAGCTAGAACTGTGTGTTTCCTAAACGCTTTCTGGAGAGGCTTTTTTTTTTTTCAGAAATTCAATCCAGTCTTAGAGCAGGCTTGTATTTTATACCAGTAAAAATGTCAGTGACTGATCTGTGCTGACATTTCTGCAATTGTGAGCACTAGGTGACCGTTGCCAGTATTAGGCCTGTAGCGCAAAAACATCTATAAATCTTAGTTCTGATGCAGCTTTGGTGAYGCTTTTGTGCTAAAAACACTTTTATTGGCTCTCCCTCCAAACTCCATGAGTAACAGAGTCACTGTTGGTAAGACATAATGTAACGTCTGCTTGCCTGCAGAAACGCGTATGTACGCACGAGTATAATGACATATATAACCAGTCACATATTTAAATAGCATATACAGTCACTGTTTGATTTTTTTTTTTTTTTTTTTGGCTGGTTACCTGCATTTAGGAAGATATTTATTATCTGCATTCACAGAAAATATTTAACTTTGCCAGGGCATGTAGAAACTACTAAAAAATGCAGCAGCTATTTGAATACTTTGAGTGCTGTTTGACCTCCTGAAAGGCACTCTCCGCAGAGGGGAACTGCTCCATTCTCTTTGCAGTTACCTACCTTCCTTCTTTCCTTTTGCACTGAGAATTAAATAAGACGCCTTCTAACTGCAACTCGTAGCTCTTACGAATAAAGCATTACTTRAACAGCTATTTGGTAAGACAAAATGCAAATTGACAATTACATCACAACATTTTCTCATATATATACCTCTTCCCGTACCAATTCAGACATTTTTTTTCCCTCTTTAATCCTCAAAATGACACATATAGCTTTACCTTTGCGTCATAATCTTGTAGGCATCTGGCAGGAAGCATTCAGTGTTCTCCATCTGGAACGGGTCAGCGTCACAGATCTTGTCGTCCGTGCGGCCATAGTTAGCRCTCTCTATCATAATGACATCGCTGCCCGGGCAGCGCAGGTCGATGGAGTAGCCTTCGCAGGAGAGCTCCCTCCGCACCAACCCGAACGGCAGCGCTGCTCGGCTGAAGCCTAGAAGCAGAAAGGAAGGTGGGATTGAGCCCGATGCACCGAAATCAGGGTGGGTTTTCTCCCTCACACAGGTACTAACAGTGTGCTGAGTTAAACCGTTCTAAACTGGGCTTAAATAGTTTGATGTTTGATGGCTTAAACAGTTTGTCATGGTAAATGAAGCATCTTTCATAAAGCCCTCAAGCCCCCGTGGTGCTGCAGCTGGGTGGGAAGTCCTCTCCAGTCCTCTGCCTGGGGCTGCTTAGCCTTTTACACACATTGAATGAACAGGAACAGGAGGATTTTCAGTAAAAATATAAATGATAAGTCCAACAAACTGCAGGTGCGCACAGCTGCATAAAGTCGCCACATACTTCACAAAAATGACAGACATATTTCAAGAAATTAATCATTCTTAATACTTTTCTCTGCACGTGAGAATTCCTAAAAATAAGCATCTTCTCTAAGAATAACTAAGCAGCATCAGAAGCTTTAGAATCAAAATATATTCCGAATACCCATTGGGATATTTTTAGTCTTTTATAATAAATTCTCCATGCAAAAAAACACACTGTGTCAAGAAATTGTAGTTGCATACTACACTTTCTTGTACACAGCTCTTAGGAAAGAATATATCTGTTCCTCACGAAATGCATGCACAAGTTGAGTAACATGATAGCATTAAATATCTACTTCTTTAAAATAGTAAAGCCTTTATAAATTTTTTAACAGAATCACAGATATTTCCTTTCCTTTTTTTTTTTTTTTTTTAAAGTCATCCCAACACCGTAGCACAAGGCCATTAATATTTCAGTGCAAGCTGCTGGAGACAGGTTATGACAGCAAAAAGAAGCAGCCCCTAAGTATGGGAAGTTGGAGCTCTACAGTGTTTTGAAGGCAAAGAAAATAAACTTTCTTTTAAAAATATGATGCGTTAGAAGAGGCGAGGAAGTCAGGATCTAAAAACATCAAGGACAACTTGAGATAACCCCTTGATAGTAAATTTTCATATGAACCAGAKGCTGTCACTTTTTCTGCTGAATTAATGATCTGTGGATTAAAACCCCTGGTGCGTGAGGAGGAGGAGGATGCGGCAGGGCTGCAGGAGGGAGCTGCTGGCAATGCTYGTGGTGGCTCCACACAGCGTGTCCCACCATCACCACCACCACCCGCTTTTGTCCCACATGTGCAGCAAACTACATCTGACCCGATCCTCAGCAACCTCAGCTGCAGGGAAAAGCGGGTAATTCCCAGCAAACTGGCTCCAGAGCCTGGACCCGAAGGAAAGGGGAGGCCACAATGCAACAAGCTGGTCTTTGCTGTCAATCTCATGCACCCRTTTCCTACGGGAAGGCAGTGCTGTCACCCAACGTTTGCTAGCAAGAAAAGGCAGGTGAGGGTACAGAGCACCGCAATCCCACCTCAAACTCACTGCTGTCCCGAGCCCGGCAGGACAGTCCCCAYCTCACAGGACACTGCCTCATCCGTGCCAAACACCAATGGTTGCTGCCATCCCTTTGGATCCAAATGTGAACTGAGATCAGCTTCCGGCAAACCCCACTCCATCATCCGCTGGCAATCGGCACAAATGTGCTTCATCCTGCCAATTTTCCTCCTGCAGGCATCCATGGGAAGCTCTGTTTTGGGCGAACACTAAAAAATACTGGAGCGAGGCGTGGTGGCTCCGCAAGGACACGTCTGGGACGGCAGCGCGGGGCTGCGCAGCAAAGCGAAACAGGGCAGCGCGCGGGGAGCACGCCCAGAGGAATCCCTGCACACAGAGTATTTTAACTAAATAAAATAAATAAATTAGGAGTCCACTAACAGAGCCGCAGCAGTCTTTATTCAGGGACTTTATTTGTAAGCTTCTCCTACCAACAATGCAAAAAAAAAATATATAAGCATATCAACAAGCAAAGCGTAATTCAATCCATCTTGCGATCCTGACAATCGAAGAAAGAACTAGTGGGAGGCCCTGCGAGCAAAAAATCAATATTGCAGCTTTGCGCCGTGCAAATGTGAATACTGCCAAATAGCAGTGCTTAGGGTAAAATGAACTGTTTTGCTCCATTTTCTCTTCTCTGAACAAGTGATTTTGAAAAGACAGTTTTTTCTAGAGCTACAAAATGTCAAGCAATAACTCCCCGTGCTTTAGGCAAGTGATTGGAATAAATACCTCTTGGCAACAGGTGCAATGACTTAGGACTGAAATTCATTTACAYGCAGGAGATAATTCCTGATAAACAGATGCACTGCCACGGGACAGATGCACGAAAGACCAGCATGCGAGCGCCTGTTCCTGCCTCTTCCCAAAGCTTTTCCGAGGGAAGGAYGCAATAATTACTGCTGTCGCCGGTAACTCTGCATCTCTGATGCAATTCTGAGTCATTAATGTTTTGAGTACTGCATTTGAGTCATTAATGTTTTGAATACTGCATTGTCTAACGAAACCCTTCTCAACCTGCCGCTCGCCTTGCTGCGCCCAGCAGAAAGCCGCGTTGTTAGGCTGCGTTTCTAAAACTGAAGTCAACTCGTTGCTCCGTGTCTGCCAGGGCCCCTGCAGCTCATGCCGAGGCTCCCTCCTCGCCCACGACCTTCCTGGGATGGGGCTGGGACATCCAGCACCAGCCAAGCACCGACTCCAGCAAGAGCCCATTAGCAAAGGCGGCATTTGCCGCCTCCAGCTCCTTTGTGTGTGTGTGCATAGACTCATCAGCCTTGAGTGTTGCTTCCTTTTTTTTTTTTAGTGGAAGAAAAAAAATATCCTTAATGAGAAAAAGAACGTGGTTTCTGTCATGCTGACCGTATTGCTTATAAACAGGCTTCCTGGCAAACATATGTTTCTGGCACATTTTATCTGCTCACAAATTAGTTGGGCGCAGGCTCGTTACAACAAAATACAACCAAGTAACCTGGCTTTTACAAAATCACGATTTTTAAGAAACACTGTGATTTTTCTGGAAGGTAAAAGGGATTTTCAGGGGTAAAAGGGCTTTTTCATGCACCCTTGAAAGCTATACTGATCAGTCCATGTACAAAAAAAAGTTAACTAAAATATCCAAACAAGTCTTTCCTCTTTCAACTTAATCTATGAAAAAAGAAAAAAAAATGACCTATAAAAGGAGTGTAACTCAGAACTGTGTTTCTCCAACATATTAAACCCACAGAAGGCTAAAAAATATTTTATGCAAGTTGCAATGCCTTATTTACCAACCTTCTGCCTTGGTTCTTTATTAAGAAATAATCTGTCTTTAAAAAGATAACCTAAATTTGCCAAAGTGCAAAGAAAAGTTAATAATTCACAGCATTCTGCCCACTAGCATTCCATGTTTTTTGAGCTGTCAATAATAAGAGCATGTGCTAAGTTTGGTAGATAAAAGCAAAAAGGAACCACTACATTTGAATGTTCACCCTATACAGAGGAAAAATAGTGGAATGTAAACAGGCTAACATCAGTACTCCTTGACATCAGAAGCAAGGAACCTTTGATTAAAACTTAAAGCATAGAGAAAGTCAAGCAGGAAATATAAAATTATTTCAAAGAATGCAGATACAGGAAGAACTGAGACTCCAAAACAAATCTTTGCAGAAATAAATATATACRTCTCAGCGAGCAGAGGAATATTGCTTCTTGTGTTATTTGGCTCTAGCAGAAAGGTCTTTTGAAAAGAGCACATCTTTTCAAGCAGAATGTTTACAGTTGTCTGTTACACAATCTCTTTTATTTTACAAAATCATGAAACATGATGATTCAGGCTCTGCACAAGAGGCAGTGATGCAGCTTGGGCAGCATTTCAATAATATATGTTCAGYAATCGTGGAGCCCGATGCAAACCGCATTCGGCTCCTCGCTGCCTCGGGAAGGGCGTACGTGCAGGCACAGAGGCAGCAGCAAGGCGGCCCAACACTCTTTGCCATCAGAGAATCATGCACGGGCTCGGCAAAGCACTTCTAGTTTTGCACRAAAGCTTTAGCATCCTGCAGTCTCTGAAGAACCCCACTAACTACAGCAAGGGAGACTTTTTCTGTGTGTCTCAGCACTGTCCATATTTCACATGGGCTATCGCGCTATTTTGTTAAACAGCCTTTAAATTATCCAATACCGGTCAACAGATCACYGCCGACTACTACAAAGACAGAAGCAATTTAAATGACAACCGCGCTTTCCCACTTTATCTTTGAAGGAAAAAAAAATAAAAGTCCTTCTGGCAAGCGTGGCTATTAAAAGATTACACTGGCACAGTGAGAGCCTCTGATACTGTGCAGAGGTCTGGGGTTCCCAGCGCTCGGCTCCGCTGTCGCGGCAGCCGCTGGCGAGCGGCGACACCAGCCCTGCACACAAAACCCCCCTGTTCCAGCCTCGGCAACACGGGGCAGGAAGCGACCAGCTCAGAACCCCTCCCCAACAGCTGCATTCTMTGCCGTTTTGAGTATATACCGATTATTTCCTTTCAAGACGATGGCAGCAGGGAACATGAAGGAGCGTCTAGAAAGAATGCATTATTTATTGAAATCTATTTTTGCTAGTAAGAGGCATGTATTTTTCATTGTTTTAACTCATTCATAAAAATGGGATTAGCTCAAAACGACRTACACTAAAGCAAAAGTATATTCATTAGTGGAACTTTGAACAAAGAGGTTCAAAGTCCTAACAGGAAGACTTTAAATGTGCCACACTGAAGCCATGCAACTCTTTCATTGCATAAATCAGCTGTGAGGGAAGATTTTTGACACAGGTTAGGATGAATCAGTTTCTCGGATGCACTGCTGCGGATTTTAATTACCTGGTTGAAATCGAGAAGCCCATCTCTCACAAAACAGAAATGAGGACTGCCAGCACTGACCGCTTTTCAGAAATATTAAGAAASTAATGATAGCTTTTTTCAATATTTTTCCAATTTAAACTATTGTGATAAGAAGCCTATATATATATATTTAAATCTTTGCCAAATTTGTTATTTTTCAATGTTCAGTATGAGCTGCACTATTAGAGCAGCAAGTAATTTTCTCTAATTATATGCTTATATTCAGGGCACATAAACATAAAGCTCAGTACGTCGGATTAATGAAATTCAGGAGAGAAGCCTGAGCTACACCCTCTGACTCACATCATGATGAATTTTGCCTTCCAGGTTCAGTGAAACTTATTCGAATTTTCCTTTTTCATTTTCCAGGCTCCATGCAATACTCAAAAACATCCCTGTGAGGCTCTCTTAAGCAAAAAAAAGAGTCTGGGCTTACCTGGTTCCTGCACCTTGTTGAATGATTCAGCAAAACATTAAGTTTGCAGCAGAATCTTTTTGTTTTAACGGAACAGAGTGGATYCCTTCTGCGTGCGATCCGCAGAGATCTCATCTAGATTCTCCTAGCCAGCCTCCTCCCCTACTTCAGGAGGGCTAGAACATATCTCCCTAAGGTAGCAGAGTCTCTTCTTTTTTTGATTTGTTTTTTTTTGGGGGGGGGATCTTTCTAATAGCAAGATGGAAAAGAGCACTGCATTGATGGAAATATAACCCAGGGGATGTCAATCAGCCAAAGGGAGCACTGTGCAGGTGGCAGCAGCACGGGCTTCSCCACATTTGTCCATCATGTCTCTACCCTGCTTTGAAGGAATGGCCACCATGGGAAAAGAGATGGTTTGGTCTTTGTGCCCATTTAATCCTCCACCTCCCTGCTGAGGCTGCCACAAGAGTGCTAATTAATGCTAAGTTGGGAAAATGGGCTTCTGCACTTTGAATTCAGCCACGCTGAAACTGGAGAGAAACCACTAATTCCTTTAATGAAAGTCACCAAACCAGAGCCTGGTTCCTGGCAGCATTTAGCAGTGCCTACATATGGCAGCTGGAAACCAAGTGATCTAAACATGAAAGTCTAAATTTCTAGTGTAAAAATATGCATGTTGCTCAGTTCTTGCTTAGAACCAAGTTTTCTTCTCATCAGCATGCACCTTTCCCATCCCTTTCAATGGGAGCTGCATGTATGAGAGCAAAACTTTGCCCTCTTGATCTAAAATTATCCCAGTTTGAAACAGCATTCATCTGTCAATGATGTTTCTTTCCTTTTGCCAGCCAGATGTCAGTTCTCAGACAGCAAGAATCTCCTTCCTTTCTTCCTTCACATCACACACACTTGATCCTTTGCCAGCTCGCAGAAAGCACTCTACCCTTTTCTTTCTTGCAGTTAAATACACTGTAGCTTCAATATTTCTCAAGGCAGTGAGTCCCACGGTTTTGTAAATCCCTCTCCTGGAGGTTATCTCCAGTTTACCCACTGCAACCAGCTGAGCACTGCACCTGTCAGGAAGGAGAAGCTTCTGACTTGGAAACAACCTCCGAAACAGGGAGGTAAGAGGCACAAAGGGTTGTGTGTCATAAAATTCTGTGTCAACAGGATTTCCCGTTCAATTATTTCTTCAGCACAGGATGTTGGGAGCAGAATTAAAAATAAATATTCTTTTATTCTCTCTAAAAATGTATTTTGGCAACTCTTCGTATTTCCAAGTCTCCTGATCAATTACTTTTGATTGGAAACCATACGCTCACGGAGAAAGGAAGGAAAATGAGAAGGAACAGGGATGTAATTTCCACTGGCCGTATTTGGTGCAAACAGCTGACACAAGAAAATTGCTTTTGTTCCCATCCTTAAGAAACCCAAAGCCCTGTCAGCTCAGAGAAACCCTGCAGAGCAGTCCCAGYTCCTTGGGACCATGCGCACTGGCCAAAGCTAAATCACTGCAGCAGATGACATGTGGATTGTACCCTTAACTGCCCTAACTTCCTTTAGACAGCAAAACCTTTTAGCTGCAGTAAAATGTAGAAACTGAAYCCTTGTATCTTGTTTACCTTAAACAAAACTTTATTCTGCAAGTGACAAAACTCAGAAAGCCAAATCCTGGCGTACTCCTAAGCAATTATTTCAGCTTTTATCAAAAATACTGGATAATCTCATCCATATGACAACATTTGAGATCACAGCTATAAAATGATGAGAGTTTTTGCTTTTATATACTGAATTGTATATCAATTGGAAAAGGAATCAAGTGAAAATATAGACGTCTATAYGCTCCCCTTTGTTTCAGGAAAAAGACAGGGTGCAGTCAATTGTCACAGTAAAAGTTACAGTGGAAAATTATGTGGTTAATTTAAATGACAGTGAGCCACTTCATACCTGGAGAGTGCTTACGAGCATGCAGATAGCCCAGCAATACCCCTTTGCATGCAACTTGGCTTCCAAAACATTTCTAGAGGCTCAAGAGCAGCAACAGGACGCGTGGCAAATATTAAGAGTCAAGATCCCACAGACGAAACTGAGAACCCAAAGCACACCGKGCACCTTTCCGGAATAAGCAGGTACTTGGTAGATGTGCTTTAAGGAAAACGTGCTGTCACTTCAAATATTCCTGAGAATAAATATGAGGAGAGAGTAGCAAGCGATCTTGGAAAATGCCTCCTGTCAGACTGAAAGGCTTTCTGCCTGACCTTACCTTCTAGGAAGTATCTGTGGATTTCTAAAAGAATAATGTGAAGAGAAGAGGGAAATCACATATACAWAGTTTCTGTAAGATACTTTAATGTGTTGGTAAATTCCAGGAATCACGGAATAATCCCCATAGATACTTGAGTGCATCCTCTAWATAATAAATTGCATGAAGAAAGCAGAACTATTTAATTGTTTACAAATTAAATACCTAGGTAAAAATAAAACACAAGGAATATGCATGGTTCTAAGCATGCTCCCTAGGCATCAGTGAAAAAGAACGCCTACCAAAATACTATTTTTATGATAAATAAAGGAAATACACACCTCTGCTGCTTTGTCAAACTATTATTAATCTCCTATCTATAGGCTTCTTTGCAAATAGGTTCAAAGCACAAGAGAGATCAAGAGACAGGATGGCTAAATTTAAACTAAACTTAAATTSAGGAGTTTGGATTTTATTTACTTTTTTAAACCTGGAATTTGTTCCCCTCTTGTAACTCTACTATCACAATGTGCATTCATGAAATGCACCCAGCTTTTTCGAGAACTGCCTAACACGTGAAYGAGTGAAATGGATGAAAACACCATATCCCCAAACTCTATCTCAGAGTATTAAGGCTGAGAGTAAATATGTTTCCTTAATTATGTGATAGAAGTTCCATAATTAGAGCTATTTACATTAGAAAGTAACAAAAAGGATGAATATACAGTGTAACACAAATTAATATACACTGGATAAGGAAAGGTCTGCATTTGCTAATTACTTCTACTAAAACACACACATCTAAGCTGAACATCTGCAATTCCAAAGTTGCTCATTGATCTTAATACTACTAATAATAAAAGACAGGATGAGAAAAGCTCTACAGACTACAGCAGAAAACATGGTTATGTGTGCAGATGCACATGAAACAACACAGAACTCCTGCACCACTGTTACAGATGTGGAAAGTAATTTCCTCACAGATTAATGCATTTTACATAGCGTTTTGTCACGCCAGGTCACAGATTTGTTTTAGAAAAATTCCCTCCCAAATTTTCTAAGCAAATATTTCTGGAGGAGGCAGCTGTGAAGCACACAAGATCTGATTGCTTCACTTCTTTCCACACCAACTAAAAAACCACACTTTCCCACCCAAACAACAGTGTTCTCCTGCTGCATTATTCGGGCCTACAAATGCTGGGATGGCTGGTGCCAGTCCAAGGGGGCATCTCAGGATGTGGCATCCCACRTGGACTCACGTCTCCCATCCTGCCCAGGAAGGTTAGACCCAGCTCTACCCCACACACTGCCAGGCTCTGGTTCCCCACCACAGCTGAGCCTTTCATGCTCTTTCTTCTTCAGCAGTAGGGTTTATTAATCAAGATAATTTGTAGTGTGATCAAAGCAGCAGTTACGGCAGCATAATTGGGAAGGGAGTAGCTGATCTTCTGGGGACGCGAAGGAGGAAGGAGGAGGCTAGGGGTGCCTGGAGAAGGCAGGCATGAGCAGGTGTGAGGGTAACTATTTAAATTAGCCGTATCAACATAGTTACTTAAAATGGAGGCTTAAGACTTCCCTGGAAGATGCTGATGTTGGATATCCTACCTATTCTACTTAGGAAAGCAGCTATAGTTCTTCAGRTCCGAATGGGGATTTTACTATGGCTGACTGAATGAGAATTAAGCTGTATTTAATGAAACTATTCTCTGCAACAGTCCAGATCCCCCTTGAATTTCAACAATGTGTGGTCCACGTCACCTTTAAAGGCACAACAAAACTGGGATTCCAAACCCCCAAATAACCCTAAGTGCTGTTTTACACACACAYAAGCCTCCAGAAGATTACTAGGGTACTTTATGAATCAAATATAAAATACAGAAATGATACCTACCCCTGACATGCCGTCACCTCTGAAAGATATGTTGAGATCCAACATTACACAACTCTTCACAGTAGTAATTTAGTAATGTTACATCTCCTTGACAATAATAGGGGAATTTTAGGTAAGCAGAATCTTAATTACCCCAATTAAGTTCTCATCCTGCATCACTAATGTCACCGGGAGCTTTGTCATTAACCTCAATGAGTGTAGGATGGATTCCTTAGAATTTAACCTGGACGCTCAATATTCTCATTCTAATGAAAAATACATTAATGAGCTTCATTATTGCACTCTATTTTAAAGAAGCATCTTCAGCCATCAGTTCTCCTCGCCAGTGTGCTGAGCTGTGGTACATTAGTGCAGCAGGACCTGCCACTGAGGCTGCCCAGGGCACTGCCAGGGTTTTTATCGACTCACCGAGTTCCACGTGCAATTATAACTGAGATGGCAGAGCTGAAAGGATAGAAGGAAGTAAACACAGCTAAAACAAAGCTGTAGAATTCCTCCCTCTAATTTGAAAAAGGGCACAGAATTTCACTCTTGTCTGCACTGAGGATCCTCAGCCCATTTCAATCACTACCTTTTTCCAGCCATCTCCTGGGACGCATTACGGGAAAAGTAGTGATCTTCTCTGACCTTCATTTTATTTTATTAAATGCAGCAGACGCCTCATGCTGAATATGAAATAAAAAAATATGCAACCCAGGAAAGTACTTTAAAAAAACGCCCTTTGGAGGACCCAATTTCAGTACTGATATATAGTGATGCAGATTTGCCAGTGACATTTGAATAAAAATCTTTATTATATAAATTATTGTGTTCAAAATTCTCTTCCAAATTGCTAAATTTAGATCAGGGCCCGTAAGTCATGATTTGAAATACCTATTTGAAATACAAGTGAAGATATCAGACTTCCTGCACTGCTGCATTTAACCACTTTTTAGAAGAGTAATTCTCTTTTAAATGTCCATCCTACAAATGACAGTAGAAAAAGCCTTCCCATATATCAAAATATACCATTTGTGTATGTAATGGTGACAGAGGTATTGCTAATAGAGCCTACTTAATAATAATAATTGCATATTACTGAATTGCAAAACAATGGGAGCTGCTGCTGCAGGGACTCTGCCATTTTCCCTGCTAATCCTGAGACATGAGAGGAACATCACTTGTTGCAGGCCCTTGGCTTTGAAAATCTGGAGAGGAGCCTTGAGGGAAAGAGCCGCGTTAGGAATTGCAGATCTGCTCCGTGAAGCCAGGGATCTGCCRTGAAGTCCAAAAGCCAAAGGCAGAGCCTGGTTTGTACCTGTTTCAGAGCAACATCAACCTGGGATAGCTGGAGTTAGGCAGAACACCAGCGCAGGGCGCTCAATTTTGGGAGGGAGGGGACTTATGGAAATCCTCTTCCCTAATTAAGTCAGAGAATGAGAGTTTGAAGTGGTAAATAATAAATCACACAGACTTCTCGTGGCGGTTGCCATGGAAACGGGTCTCCCAGAACCACAGCAAGCCCCATCTTGCCCTTCCCAACACCGGCCTGATCACACACGACGGTCAGATGCTGTCACGTAAGGGATGGAGCCGCCACCACCATGTTCCTGCCAGGAACGGGCTGGCTGCCGCGGGGGTGGCRGCACTGGAAGGTCCTAGCAGTCATGTTTGCTAAAAAGGCCTCCTCAAYGCGCCCTTGTTCAAGCCTCGAGCCTGGTTCTCTTTGACTGTCACCAGCACCAGGGAGCATCTAGTGCAGAAATTACTCGTTTCACTTTACTGGTGGACATGCAAGACGGTGACAGAGATGATCAGGAAGGAGGAAAGCAAAATAAACTCTTTAAAAGACCAGCCAAAAAAGATAAAAAAAATTGAGCCTAAGCCAAATGGCTGATTGCAGTATTCTCTTTCTTCCCCCCGCAATGATAATTACCTTTTATAAACATATCTAAAGTTGTTTTTTCCTTTTCTTTTKGTGGATAAACATATCTAAACATGTTTTTTCCTTCTCTTTTGGTGAAATCACACATCATCACTGGACAGATATSAAACTTGGAGGACATGCAGTTCCCAATACTTCAACAGCAGGAAGGCCAAAAAGGGGAAAAAAGCTATGTTAGTGTGCCTATTTCATCCCTCAAGAATCCTGAGGCAGCTTTTAAAGGAAACATCTTCAAAGTAAGGAAATAGGAGGAACTACAGAAGTGCACATTATGCTACCAGCTTGCTTTAAGTGACAGAAAATCCAGGGAGACAGGGAATGATTGTGGGGAAAAAATAAATATCTCAAAGACAGAGACAAAAAAAGAGACAGTGCAAGAGATTTCTCAAAAAAAAAAAAAAATCTGATTCTTGTTCAGTACATCATAACTAGCTGGTTGTCCCCTTACAACTTTACCAGTGAATAAATCTTACATTAAACCCCATAATTCCAAACACTTTAAATATTTTTATCATTGTATTTGCAAAATACAATTGAAACAACAAGACTGGGATAACCCTAGACATTTTAATTATCTACTCGATGCCATCCCACTCTTCTATGTTTTTGTCTATATTTAAAAGAATGCGGAAGATTTAGTTTCCGTATCATGATCCCCAGGCTCAATGGGAGAATCTGGATACTCCCTATATATAATTCCTAAACTAATGACATGTGGGTAAATGTCATTTACAGATTTATTTTTATCCATTTTTCAAGGGGGTAAAACATAACCACATGTTAAGAGCTACTTCCTTCTGTTTATTCATCTACTACTCAAAGAAAGCTATTGATTTAGTTTTACTGACTTTACCAACTGTTCTATCCTTTTTTTTTGGTTGTTGGATAAACTGCATATCTCAAGAAAGCATATGGTGTGGTGCAGGTTTTCCGCTATAGTGTTCAAGTATTTCAATATAAACTAAGGACACCGGTACGAACCTCTGTTCAACACATCTGTGTATAAAAAGACATAGATGCATAAAAATCAATGAATGCTTGTTCCAAAGCAGGCTCAATCAAAATCAAATAAACCTCCCTTAAAAAAAAAAAAAAACCACACCCAAATCTCATTCATATTTCTCTTCCCAAAAAGAAAGATATAGGTATTTGATAGCCCACAGACCTTAGTTCTCTAAACTTTTCTTGAAGGAGTACACAGGATCAGGGATAACTTGGGCTGGGACTGACTTCCTTGCCACTGCATTTTCCTACTTACTCAAAATATTCTTCAATCTAAACACCTCTTCCAGATGTGGCAGCTGAATCATAAATAGGAAGAATTATTCCCACATTATTTAAAAGCTAAAGTTCCTGTCATTGTTATCCTGGTTAAAAATTTGCCATTACGGATTAATTAAAGTCAATGACTGTAATGCATATTAATAACTGCATATGCCTTAAACTCAAAAGCTTTCAGGACAAAAATGAGAAAAAGATAAATAAAGGTTTCCATTAGAAAAGATAACTCATAAGCAAAAGAAAGTGCCATTTGGGCATAAACATTTTCATTTGCAATATATGCATGCAGCATCCATCAGAAGAAAATAAAAGGCCTTTAGCTGATTTACAGCTAATTTACTATGGTGCACTGTTACCACTATTTTATTCTTATTTGATCTATTAGCCTGGGTTCCTGCACACAATGACAGCAASCAGTTTATTTTTGTGTCTTTTGCTACATTTTAGTTCTCGTGAAGCTTTAGGGCTAAACATTTCTGCAACAATCTATTTCTTTCATCTGAGGTGCACATTCTTTAAGCCCCACTCCTGAAGCCACTGGGCTCGTTGGCCTGGTGACACGACACGCTGCACAAGGAGTTCAATATTCCCCATACTATGCTCCATCATAATCCACTGTGAAAAAAATACCTCAGCCTCTCCTGTTGGTAGGAAGCCATAACAACSTGATATTTCTCTTCTGAACTGTTTTCCAGGTGGTCGATTTGATTTGTCAATTCTTTAGAGTTTTTCTATCCTCTGCTGGAACAGTCTCTATCCATTATCTTTTGTCCTCAACTTTCATTCTTAAGACTCCTGCAATCGCACAGAAAAGCTTCCAAACTTCTTGCTCTTCACAACACTAATTTCCTGTATTTCATTACATTTTTTTGTTCTGATGCCTTTTTTTTTTTTTTTGTAAAGTATTATTTGTTCTTTCTTGAAAAATAACTTGCCACTCAAATAAAATAAAGGAAATGTGAGCCTTCCCTGCCCTGACAGGAGCAGACGTGCAGCAGAGCAGGTGCTGCCCGACACACCGTCCCCAAGGCATTGCCCAAAGGCTGGACTGTGGGGTGGCCCCATGCTGACCATCTGACTGCCCTGACTTAAGAGCTTGGGTTGGCCCCACTAAACCATAGGGAGCAGATTCTGAACCRTCCTGGGCTCCAATTAAGTTGAGTATGTCACTGTAAAACATCACACAGAAATACTCACCATCTCCCCTAGAGTCGTTCTAAGAAACGGTTATTAATTTTAATTGGTCTAAGTTACCTAGCTTTTAGTGAAATTATATCTTCAGGCTTGATCACCGACTTGAATAGCCTTTTTTTTTTTTTTCCTTCTTTTTTTTTCTCCAGTTATCACTGCTACTCTTCTATCAAGAAATGCAGGCAATGTGTTCCCTATTTCCTTGTAGATTATCAGCTATATTAAGCAAAAGATGACTGGAAGCAAAACAGAAATAAGAAAGTGGAGGCACTTTGAAATAAACTGGCTGTGATGCTCATTTATAGGCCACTTATCCATAGGCCTCTTTCTGAGAGAGTAGGAAGAGATAATCACTCATTGAAAACAAATCCCAAAATAGCATATCAGAGCTCTCCTCTTTGGGAAAATTACCCACCCTTTCCATTGAGCAAGAAGCTGTGGGTGCCGAAGGAGGCTTGAGTGCTTTTTCGATTTTTCAAGCTCTACTTGTAGATTCCTGACAGAATTAGCTGTCATTCATAATTCCCCACTCCAAACTAAAACAAAGGGAAAGTTTTGATATTCAATTCAACATAAAAACATAATAGCTGCATACGATGATAATTTTAAAGGTTGCTGCTGCTAATGAATTAGGAGGACAGAAATTTTTCCATTGCCAGATTCTACATGTGTATAAATCAAACTGATACTCTTTTGAATTTAACAATTGAATTTTCAACATCCTCTCTCAACACTGGCCCACAGTGCCCCCTTACAGGGCACAAACCGCTAATGGGAGATATAGCAACCAGCTATATCAACAGAAACTCCTTGCAGCACAGCTGACCCAGTGCCTGGGCTTTGGTGATACCGCATCACCAAGGACCATGGTTTGCACATCCCCTGAGAGGTCCTGTTGCCCTGCAGGGTGGTCCTGGCCCAAGAACCATGTCACATTTAGGACAGCAGAACCCAGCCCTGCAACAACCACTGGATTTCCAGAATCCGAATCCAAAGAAAATACTATGATTGACGCAGGGGGTTGCTGAGTACCTGCACTTGAGCCTTCTCATCATCCCCTTCTTTGCTGCCCGGCAATGGACTCACGAGCGGGACACACAGACACGGAGAAATTTGTTCACGCCTGGCTCAGCTCAGGTCGCTACAGCTCGGCCATCACAGAGCATCACCGCGGAGCCAGCTTTACCACGGAAAGTAAATTTGGCACTAATAGGAAATACCTGACAGTTTGGAGCTCAGAAGCTTAACTGGTTCTGAAGGATCGTGCTTTATGAGAAGTAAGCACTAAGACACAAGAGGAATAATTCAATGAACTGGAATCTTTGGTTTCAATTTTCTCAGAAAATATTGCGTTTTGTCTTTGCCTTGCAAACATTTTGAACAAGTGGCCTTTACAAAGCATAATTTAGTAAACAAAAATGTTACTTTGTGAATTAAAGGTACTTTAAATAGAATCTATTGTGACCACAATTCATATTAACATGGCAAGCACTTACAGAACATCTTTTCAAGGGAAGAAATATATTACTTGTGTGTTCAAGTATAGAGCCATAAACCATATGAGACCCTATTTATTTCAAATTTCCCATGATGCCATTTACTCCAGYTTTTAACCTTTTATGTGACATTGAGCTATTTTACAATCATAAAATAGTAGAAAAAACGACCTGTTAATTTGAAAGGGACACATTACAACATCTCTCCCTGGCACTATAATATTTTAATTTCTTTTTTCAAGGCAAACCAGTTGGAAAGTGACCATCTGCTAGTCTGTTCGTATTATTCAAGCAAAGTAATGTGCAAAATGTCCTCCTTTCCCAGCAAGAGGAGGACCATTAACTGAGAGGAATTTAGGATATCATCATGTTAGCTTAACAGATTGATTTGCCACAAAATAAAATCTCCATTCCTTTAATTACTGTTAAATATACTAACTACAAAGATAATGATACAAAACTGACGCACGTTATGCGACATCTACAGCAACGCACAAAACCTGAGCCTCTCCAAGAAAGAAAGGAGTGTTATTAAGTTTCCGACGCGACTTGTCTTTTTTCTCTTTGAGAGCGTTAAGCCATATGCAAACATGTTTCTATATAAACAAGAACAGTTCTATTTCACACTTCAAAATGTACAATGTGCTTCAGACACTGGCTAAGTTTTCAACACCACTTCACGTTCTGAATATTTCAAAACAGTTGGTAACAGCAAAGAAAGAGAAAACTCAACAAAACCTCCATGCTGCTAAACAGAGAATTTTGGGGAGGAGTAGAGCTGCAGTCGTAATCTTGGCTGGCACCTGTAGATGCTACTACAGCATCACACAGTCAGAACAGCAAGTTTGTATGAATAAATTAAATTCACCTCACATTCATGTTAGCACTTTAAGAGGTGTTGTCAGTACAACTTGGCACTCATGCAAGTCACTGCACTTTTGAGAGCTGGACCCTAAAAAGTAGAGAATTAAAGCATGCTCTTTCTAAAGGTTGGCAGATACATTGTTAGCGTCTTAATTGCCCTTCATCCACRATATTCATCTCTGCACCCTCTCAGCGCAGCTAGCAAAAATATAAATTAGGCTGAAAAACAAGGTAACTCTACTTTAAATCATTAAATTCTTAATTAACCATATCTTGAATTTTAAAATACAGCACATCAAATATCATTACCAAAACGTATACTACCGTTGCCTTAAATTTGCAGTATATTTTACTTTAAAAGAATTTTTCTCTTTTTCCTCTTCCTGGTCTCCCTGTCAAAAAAAATAATCAAATACTTCAGGAATTAATACCAGCACTGAAATATTTGATAAATATACCATTTCTTTGCCTTTTTTTTTTTTTCTTTGGAATAGATATTTTTGACCAGCCATTAATGATCTGCTAATCATATTGATTTGCCCATAAATGTGTAAGTCTTATGGCTTTCCTTATTTTTATTTATAAATTTCCTAATGGCAGTAAGGCACTTTACATTGTGTATTTCTGGGGGAATACTGCACTTCAGGGACTGTTAAAGTCACTCTGCCTTCAGCCTTTATCACCCTGCATGAGGCACAATAAACACTGAGCAATGTGCTGCCTATTGTGTCCCTTGTTATAAAGTTCACGTCCTGCAATTCTCCTGTCCCTTCTACTTGAATTTCCTTTCTTCCCAAGCCTTTTGCAGACCTGCTCCAAATAAGTCTAACCAATTCAGAATGATTTCAGGTGACAGACTGGTGTTGAGCACTATGGGCTCAGCTTAGGCAACAGCCCGCTTCACACGGCTTAAAACCCAGCCCAGTGCAATGCCAGAGCAGGGAGTCATCAAGCTGGACTCATCTGTCACACTCTGCATTCAGGCCCTTTTTTCCTGAGAACTTGCACTGTTGCACAAGAAACCCAACCTGCTAGTGCACAAGAAACCCAACCCRATCTGCTAGTGCAATAGCAGATTAAATGGTGATTAGGGAGTACTGATCTGTCTCAATCTATATTCTGGCCCTTTTTGCCTAAAAAAACTAAGACAATTGCACAATAAGCCTTCTTTACACTTTTATTGGCATTACGTTTTCTAAATAAATACACTTTAGCATGACTCAAGTAAGCAAGTCGTTCATCTCTACTCATGATTTGCTCTGAGCCCTGGGTGGGCCTTTAACAGAAATGCAAGAAGGGTGGTATATCATTTAAATTACTTCTTCAGCAAAATGTCAACGCTGTTTTTGGAGGAACAGAGAAGAGCCAAAACAACAAACCACAGGAACGAGGCAGCAGACTGTGCCCCCTCCCAACAGGCTTACCTGTCACTTAGGAATTCAGAAGCGACACAACCAGAATTACTTTTGTTCTTGCACTGGATCAATCAGGCACGAGGGGAAGGCCAGATTACACCAGAAACTTATCTTGCCGTGAAGATGTACTTGTTAATTCTCTAGGGGGTTCTAATTCTCATCCAAAAACCCACACGCACATATAAATACATATTCATCTGCTGGCACGCAAATGTTGTTTAAAAAAAAAAGTCATCAATAGCTGATCAACTGAAAAATGTGTGCAATTTTGAAAGGCTTTTGAAAACATACATGTCTGACTTGACCTTATGACCATTCTCTCCTTCAGGCAAACCCATATTATAAGCAGAACAACACGAGAGGATGAACATTGTTGGGGAGCTGCTCTCTGTGCCTGTCATACCCCGTTAATGCAACTTTGATTTGCCTTTGTTCTGACAGTAGCAAACAGCTGCTTGTAAATGAGCYGCAGTCCCTGGGCTGCCTCCCATTATTCCACACTTTTGTCTGACAAGGTCACTTGCTGTGGGGATTTTGGGGAGAAAGAGTGTGCAGCCTATAGAATTAGAGTTAAACCACAGGCAACCCAGCTTGAATGCTCTTATTTTTTTTTTTTTTCATAGCACCAGCAAAGCAAAAATAACAAAGAGAAAATCTTTTGCTTTGTGAGCAAAGTCAAACTTTTCTTTTTCCCAGTGTTGGTTTCATAATCCTAAAACTATCTTATAAAAAGCAAGTCATGTTTCCGCAAATCCTCTTTCATTCAAATCTGTACAGAATTTATATAAAAGATGGATTTAATTACAAAACGGGATTAACAAATACAGATTAATATTGTTTTGTTCTGCCACTGCTACCATTCATGGGGAGACAATACAAAACGAGCTAACAGCAACTGCGACRAACACTGCAGAAATGCCGAGAAACAATCCAACAGATTTATGCTGTTTTCCACAGGAAATTGATTTATTTTTGAGGCGAAACAAGGCAGACTTGTCTTCCTGAAATAAAAGCATCTCAGAAGCAAATTATTACTACACTAGCTCCCTGTGTAAGGACTAGCAGACGCTTCTTTGACTTGGAAGTTTTATAGCGTCGAATTAAAATGTAAAATCAGTACGCAAAGACAACAGGATTGTATCCAGTGCTATCAAACCACCCCCAAAATTTCAGTTTTCATTATGACCTGGGATGCCAAAGACAGGGAAATCTGCCATTGAGGGGAGCCTGCTCCTTTGTGCTTGAAGTCACAGGCGAACAAGGAATAAATGGCCAACAGTCAAAGCAGGGGCAGGTACTATGGGAGAGAGGGGCAGTTTCCAACACAGATGAAATGACAGTGGAACACTTTCAAAACCTACTGCTAAAGAGAAAGGAGGTACTGGTTTTAAAAAATGCCTTCCTGCCACCTCAAGGAGGGACCCGCAGAACAATGAATGGAAATGAGCCCTCCAGCCTCCCCCAGCACCACTGTCCTATTCCGAAGGGACAACCCCGATTGTCTGCCTTTTATCTCTGCAGCCCAAAAAGTAACCAAACTCTTCCTGCTCTTAATCGCTCATTTCCTTTTTTTTTTTTTTTTTTTTTTTTGTTAGGCTACTGGAAGATAAAATGCATTTATCATAAAGACCTGTGCACCCACATAGAAAGAAAAAAGTTTGCTCTGTAATGTTTGATTTACTTTCCAATCTTCATGGTTTTCTTGAGCAGAAAAGCCAAGCAGAGTGCTAGGTAAGGCAGTACGGCTTCCCTGCATGGACTCTCAAATGTCTGAACAAACTTGGGAGATGCTGTTGGCAGCCCCAGGCCAGTCAGCTTGAGAGTTTCTCCCCTCTTTCGTTTAATTCAGTTTAAATCTCATTCTTCACTATAAATTCTTCAAAAGTCACCCTACGTGCAGATTAAAAGCCTAAATTACAGTTGCAAGTAGTTCCTTATTGTCAAATAGCATGTACAAAATATCTGTTTAGTGCTCTATGTTAAATATTCCAACCAAATTACACATGAACTCTCCACCGCTAACAAGCAGTCAGAAACACCAACAATTTGGTCTAATGATATTACCTAACGGCGACGCTTACTTTCCAAGAAGGCAGCCTGCAAACACTCTGGTGCTTCTCTGCGAGAGTGCGGGACACGAGGTTGTTAGCCTCATTTGTATTCAAAGGCAAGCAAATCACTAAAACTCATTTACATCCTTCCATCTTTCTTAGTGCATGTCAACAGCAGGTGGTCTATCGATACTACCTTTGAAATAAGTAGGTGGTTTAAATTGCCTTCAAATTTCAGTAAAAACCCTGAATTATAGAATAGACCTTGACTCTTAACTTTCCTGTTTTCTTTGTGTGGGCTGTAATAGAACATGAATAAGTACAGCACTTACTTTGTTCATATTTTAATCTACATTAAAAAGTAAGTTTTACACATAAATCCAGCCACCTTAATCGTGAGCGTTAGCAAAGACAGTTGCAATACTACCACCTCAGCAAGATGAGCTATGCAAGTTTATTTGCAAAGACTCCTGAGAACTTTGCAACAGATTATAAAAGACTGATATAGACGGCTTTAGAAAAACACACATTTTTAGAATAAGCAGATAAAGATCAAACTCCAGGAACCCACAGYGCTTGTGTTGAAATTTCCCCACTGCTAGCCCATTGGAAACTACTACTTGGAAAAGATTACAGTCATTGCGCACTTCCAAGGATGTAATGTCTCCTATTTTCCTTTGTGGCACTGTGACTACCCCAACATCCAGTCTAAAAACCCAAACGCCTGGTGTCTAGCAGGACCAATTTCTGACAAAGTGAGAAAAACACAGCCAGAGACAGGAATTGAGGATCCTGCCCAAAAGAATACCCCACCAACAGCACACATCACAAGTGYGTTTATATAAAACCAGAAGAGATTAAAGTAACTAAGGCCAGCGTTCGGTTGCTTTTCCTCTGTGATGTTTGCTTTCAAATTTTGACAACTCCCTCAGAATTTCTGTGAAATTCATTGTCCACCAAAATTAATACTTTGATGTCTAGCTTTAAACTTTTATAATAAGAAAAAGCTGCCTTTTGAAATCAAATGCAGAGGTCAGTAATAACTCTTCAGACCATGCAGCTTATCCTAATGCAGCTCCCACGTTTTGAGAGCGGGCAGGGAAGCAGAGGACAAGGGCATGGTACTGCACCAACTTCACCTTGAAAGACCAAGTTAGTCACCACAAACCCTTCCCAGCCTTTGCCTGTGTGTTTACTCTGGTGTCTAGCCTGGGTAAAGAGCTAGTAAAAAATGACATACTGGAGCCTCATTTGCATATTTGAATGAAGTTTGGTCATAAATATACATATTTGTTTTAAGGTGGATGCTTTTCTATGTAAAAAGAGGTCACTTTGCTGAAGGTGTCCCCTATCCTGCTAAGTACAAGGGAACAGGCACTTCACATTGAGTGAAAGATTGTGTTTAAAGACCAGGGCAGTCATTAAGCTGTATTTACTGTCTAGACAGGAATAGCTCCACCTAACCATTCCCAAAGGTTGTTAGCATTTCTAAAAATTAAGCAGCAGCAGGAAAAGGTTAAGATCAACTTACTAATTAAGTTATGTTCATAGAAAACTGGAGCAGGAAAGGGAACGTAAATTTGAAAGAAATCCCCCAGTCTGAGTGCCAGTCTCAAATATGGATCTTCTCCCATGAAGGGGAACAGGATTGAGTGTCAGCAGGAAAAGCTGATCCCCAGTCACAGGGCTGCACAAAAATCGTATCAGCTTGGTACAGATAAAAGACAGAAAGACAAACCTCGTGGAGTTCATCTAAGCTACAAGTAGACACTAGCAGCRTTTTAATTTTATTTCTGTAGTCCCAATTCTGCTGTCTGCTCTTAAACGGGGTAAAAACATGCTCTGGTCATTTTTACCATTCAGTTTTTGGTGTGAAAAGGTGAATTCCAGATAACTGCCAAACTATGAGGCATTCCTAATGCCAGGATGTTAATTTTGTGATAAAAGGAGGGATTTGGGTCACTTACACTGTGCTTAGCGAATTTCCCAAGGGTACTTGACAGGAGAACAGAAAACTCCTCCATTAAGCTGCCCGGGCAGTAACCTAAGCCAAAGATCCTCCTGGTGACAAGCATTACTCAGGAATTCCTCAGCAAGCGCCGAGACAGGGCTGTCTGCAAGATCCCTTTCCAAAACAGACAGAAGCTCCTTTTTTCTATCAGGTTCTCGTGGAAGTCTTTAGAATAAGTTCAGGAAGGTCTTCGGGTGCCATTACCCTACACTGCTCTTACACATAATAGATGGCATTTGTGCTTGTTCACACTAGGAAAAAAAGAGTCTGTTGGTACAGTAATTATTAAATGCTAAGCCAAGGAGGAAGGAATGGATGGCATGTAGAGCCCTCSCCATCCACACCTCTGGAAACAGACTGGGTTCATTTAAATCAAAGTGTTTTGAATCATTTAAATATAAATGGCTGTTTAATTCAAATTAAATGATTTAAATTGTCAGAAAGAATTCTATACTTAGCATATACATAGCAATTTACATGTCYATTTTTATTAATTTTCATAGAGAGGATGGATGGATCAGTTATTGATTTGAGACATTGATAAACATAGCTTTTACACTGATTCTACACTTCCATTTACTAACCTAGAGACATAGTTCAAGGATTTTAATTCTTTTTTTTTTTTGTCTTTTGTTTCTTGTTATACTAGACAGGGTGAACAAGTTTTTTTATTATTATTACGTGAATATCAAATTCTTACTCATGGACCTGTTCAGTCCTTATTTGCACCTGTTCCGGGAAAAAAAATCAGCCTAGAATTCAACTAAACATGCACTACTTCTAATCTTGTGGATTATTGCCATTTAAGCTAAACTATGATGTTAAGTATCCCAAATAGAAGTACTAAAAAAGTAGAAGATTTTTGGGAACAAAAGAAAAAAAAAAAAAAAAAAAAAAAAAAAAAAAAAAAGGAACTGCTTAATTTTGGCTGCCAGCTCACCCCAGGTTTGTATTTGCCACCAGCACTGACAATTCCCTCTAAGGGAACCTCAGCTTTCTGAGCTGCACCATGGGACATCTGCCTCTTGCTCCTCAGCTTTCCACTCCTCCCCTTGGCTTGTTTGCCTTCCTCCCTTCCTTCCCTCCTATGCACAGGGGAATTACTACATCCAGCACCGACTCCTGACATCACCAGGGCTAAGCAGACTCATGATTTTTTTTTTCTCCTGCTTCCCTGTGAGCAGCGGCTGATAATAAACTCAGTATATGGCACTTCCACTCTTGCTGGGGAGTAATAACAAGCCCTGCAATTCCACCTCTTCTCTGCCCATCTCTCTGGGACGGTAGATTAACAGGGAGGCCTACATTTCCTCTCCACCTCCCTCAGCTAGAAGGTTAATAAACCATTCAGCATTTGCGTTTTGTGCAAATGATATGTGTGGATTAATTAGCATTTCCTAGGTAACACACTAATACCATTGTGAGTTCTCAATACCAGGTTGCCTCAGAGCCCTATTATAAAATTTTAACCCAAGGGCAGCTGAGGATTCTTTCATTTTAGGAGAACGMACAAATAATTTTGGGTATGACTACAGATCTAACTTGGCCTAGAATTTAGCACTTACAGACTACCGCTTTTCCATCAAAAGYATGACCAGGAGCTAAGTGACCTAGTTACAAGCTTTTTCTCTCCCTGAGTCCACTGGCAGCACGTCTTTATGCTTTGAGACAATTTCTACTTGATYGGGGTTGCAGGATACGTTTCTAGCAGCAGCATCGGGCTACTCTATCTCTGCATCTTGCAGGGTTTCCTTYAGCTCTCTCAAGCAGTTCAGTGCTAGCTGCTTCTAGGGAAGCGTGTCCAACACTGTGCTGGGCCTTATGGTTGGTTAAATTGCACCAATAAAATAAATCCAAGGTGTTACATATTACAAAGTGTTCAAAATCTGCAAAAGAATTAAAAGAGTATTTTTTTCCCATATCTGTTATTGTTAGTAAATAATAATACACATACCTATTACTAATACCAAAACTAGATGTCTGATCTCCAAAGCTTCCATCAATGCTGCAAATGTCTAAAAGTTAGTATTTGCAAAATTCAGTTGTTACTGAATAGAGTATTAAAAAAAGACGAAGATCAGCAAAATATGCACATACACACGAGTGTGTATTCATATATATGGCTCTCTATATGTGTGCGCATGTATACATGCTCATTAAAGAAAAAAAGACTCAAAAAAAATACACTGAATACATCTTAAATATTCTGCAYGGTCTTTTTTGTGCAACTATTTCCTGGGAACAAACAGCTTTAAAGCGAGACAATGCAGCCGGGCTGCACTGCASGCCCATGCAAAGCCCTCTGCTTTTCAGCTCTGAACTTCAGTTTCCAAATCAGTTTGACCATTATACTTGACTGTTTTACAGTTCAGCAAGATCAAGTACAGATTAGCTTATAAAATATTACGCTGCATTTCTTGGAGGTTCACTGAGGACAATAAAGTGCAGTGTAAGGGCAGGCAGCTCTACAGTGCGAGGCACGCTCACGTTTTAGGCTACAGCGTCCTCAGGCAGCTGCTGATCTGCTGTGCAAACCAAAACTGTGCAGTCCTGGCCAAGGTACATCGTGCACGTATGTGCAGATGTGCAAGATGAGGCGTGGGATGGAGGCACCTGTCCTGGGAGACTACTGACTGCATAAGGAATCAGCATTTTTCATATTAYTATTAAAAAAGTTTATATTGGAATGCTTTTATATTGTATTAYATGGTACAAGTGCCTAGAACTGAATCATGTACACATGCACACATACCTGCACTCAAGCCCTACCAATTCTGACCAACACAGGCAGCACCGCTGGGCTAATAAATACGGCACATGGGCCCATCAGCAGGTAGCTGCCACGATGCTCCCRCCAGGAAAGGCCAGTTGGGGCCTTTCCAGCAGGGCTCTGAGTGTCCCTGAGCGACAGGACATCACTGCCACAGGCAATATTTGCCAGGGCCACAAAACCGGCAGGGCAATAAATAATGAGAGCATAASGGAGATGGACATAAAGGGAACAAGACGGCAAGCTTCCCTCAGGACATTTTTATTTTTAATCAGAAATTGCTATTTCATGAGAACTAAAACTTTCTGTAGATTTTGCTGGGATGGATTTCACTTTTTTTGGAGGAGTTTTCTTGGATCCACAGTGGAAGCTTCTGGTCAGAGGAGACTGAAGAGATTAAGCCAAGAGTCAGGCAGAGAGTGAGGGAGGATGGAGTAGTAAAACTCCCAGCCCTATTCCAGGCAGATAATCTAATTCCCAAAGTCTACACCACGATCACTTTGGCTGGATGCAATTAATTCAATATTCAGCATACTGAACACCCCTAGCAGAGAATAACCCAATGGACATGTTTATGTCARGTCTGCATTTGAAAATCTTACCGGGGTCTCCAAGAGGAAGCTGCTGCATCCCTACTTGCTGTGCAGCGTCATGGGCCACAGCGGAAGGCAGCAGGTTTGACATGGCACAGACTGATCCCACCACCTCAAGGAAAATGCTGCCCTTTGAAACACTCAACTTCCCTGTGGCAGCTCAGCCCTCCTGCAATATGTGCACAGCAYGGTCTGGAATTATCCACCAAAAACCTAACCAGGGCAGCAATGTGCAGCTTGGAGGGTGGCACTGCTGTTCTTCTTCTCTGCTCTGCCATCAGGATGGCCCTTGAGAGTGACTGGGCCTTTTCACTTCATCTCTTCCCCGTCACGGCGGGAGCACCGGAGCCCAAGCCGCTCGGGGCTGCCGGGCGCTCCTGGCTCCCGAGGTGAACGGGCTCGTAGCTCTGCGGCTCCTCTCAGGCTAAAAATCGTCCTCMAAGTCACAGCCATGGCTCAGAATCTATAAGCGTCCACTGTATGAGATACTAAATCAAGCCAACAGAGGGTTAAAGGGTGATTTGATGTGTAAATATCTACAAGAGAGACACCCCACAGAAGCTGTCTTGAACACAGCAAGCAAAGGCAAGCAAAATACACACTAGAAACAAACAGCATATTTTTAGGCTGTGAGGAACATTGTCCTTTGGAACCGAGAAGGGATTTTCTGACCATCTTTGAAATTCAAAGTCCCCCAGGGCAATACGCTCTGACACACACACGACCGAATATTCAGCTTCCCTCAGAACCTGAGACGATTGCACTCCCCAGAGCATGAGCTCGAGAGGGCTGGGAAGCTTTTCTAGCAAGAAATAGTGGATTAAGCATCTTTCAAGAGAATGGGACCATTGGTTGTTAAGATCCCAGTTTATTTTCCAACAGCCACAGCATTTTCTCACTTCTTAGAGCGATGTGTTACCAGATTACCCATTCTGAGGCACACAGGATATCTCAAATCTGCAGCAGACCAAATCCCAGGGTGCTGCTTTTGGTCTTGGGATGTCACCACAYGCATCTCAACACATCAGTGCGACATTACCCTTTTGGTTGCATGATGTACCTTCCAGTTAATAACCCAATTAATCATGAATACGTACTTGAAAAAGAAGTTGAAATCTTGTCTGGATAATGAAGCAGAGATTACAGGATGCCTAACAAGAAATTATGCTATACAAGCATAAATTGAACATGTTCATTATAGTGGTACAATAAACTTATCATTAAAACATTAAAAAAACTCATTAATTGACAAAATCTTAATTATCATTTTACCAATTAACAACTTCAGGTAGAAATGGATGTGAATAGACAAGGGGGCCTAAGCAATCTAATAGGGTCAAATTGAATGGTATTGAGAATCCACATAAATTAGTTTTTTATTTATAGTTATTACTGCTACAAAAAATGTTCAAAAACCTGCATCTTCTTTTACAYAGAGATTTAAGGGGTTGGCAATTAAGAGGAAAATGTTTTTCTAACTGAAGATAGGACACATTTTAATCCTACTGACCTATAAATGCRGAGCCTAAAATTCCATTTTTTGTGTCTTTTCAAAGCATCATTGTAAATTAAAAAAACCTTTTGATCCTAGCCAGGTGCCTGGCTGGGCAACTTTCTCCCACTAAAAGGTGTTCACAGCTGCCTCTTCCACACCAGGAAGGTCTTCTTGACCTTCCTTGAGTTGGTTTTGCAGCCTGCATTTACTTCTACCCAATTGGTCACTCTCTACTGATTCTTATTGTTAATTTTTTTAAATTGTTGATTGAATTCAAAGAGACTAGCCTCAGTATTTAGTTCGTTTGAAGCTGTCTGCACATAGGAAAAAAAAAGCTGTCCAGTTATTTTTGGAAACTGGCAATATAATCATTAAAATGAGACAAAATGGAAGACCAGCACTTTTTTTTGTCTTCCACAACTGTTCATTTCCTAGACCCTCCCTGTGCAGTGAGTTGTAACACCTAGGAATAGCACAGTGAGCAGTAACACCCACCTCTTGTTCCTACCATACCAACACCCTGCCTTACAAGCCCAATGMCCCCTTCCAAAGCTGCTGGGAGGCTGATAAAAAGCAAGTTTAAGTACTTTTTTCAAATCTACCTGCAAATCTACCCTAACTCTTGCTAAGGACACTGTGCTACCAAGTAATCAAAAGACACAAGCTGAATTTCTTCCATGTTCTTGTCCAAAAAAGAGCCTTAAAAGAAATGACAGGAAAGCTCCAGAGTAGTCAGCGGTATAGCTACTTGTGTTTCTTAATTTCATTTCAAATAAAMCCATAAAGCCATACAAAATCAACTCTGCAAATCTAACAAAAGGGCAGATCCTGAACCTGCTTAAATGTGTCCTAAATTCTGTGCTCATGCCCAGTCCCACAAAGGCCGGTAGGGTCTGCTTTCATGGATAAGCACATCCTAAAGAGATTACAACATCTTAGGCAAGAGGYTATAGAGTTACAATGTGGATTAAGTGACAAAATTTGGTAAGGCTGMAGTATCTTATATCAGCAGATTCACCAGTTTAGTACAGCAGATAAATTACTAAAACTATGCAGGAAATCAAGAAACTGAATAGGCTCTTATGCCAGTATGATGCTTAATTTTTTTTTCCTCCCCCCCTAAAAAGGAAAAAAAAATCATTCCCTTCAATTCAGGAAAATCACAGACTTTTTTGGTTGCTGAACTACTTCGCCTGGAACACATTTAAGTAACGGAGTAGGAAAATCCAGTCATAACAGCTTCTTCCTTCTAATTATCAGCRATTATTCTCCTATCCCACTGACACAATTACAGCCAGCCTACTTTTCATATATGAAGACCAAAGAAAAATATTTTAAGGGAAACACAGACAATTATCAGTGTTCCAAGTAACTACACATCCAAAGGAACAATTATCCCTGGATTCAGTTTACCAGAAAGTCATCTATTTATTTTTTGCCATTGTGTTTCTACAAAGGTCTCATAATTTTTGTCTCTTCATTTCAGCTGCTTACAAAAGAAACTTTACTGTTAAAATAAAATAATCCATGTTCGTTTGGCCAGAGAGCTCATTATTCATACTCAGGCAAGCAGAGAAAAGGAGGTAACTCTTTTAAGGACTCGCTCATGTTAAATCTTAATAACAAAAACAATATTTCTAGGATATTTGTACACTACAGGGTAATATGAAACAAACCAAACTACAATCATGAAGACTAACCAATCTAAGTATTTATAAAAATATGTCTCTTTATGGGAACTGTTCAAACATAACCCAAGAAAGCAGCAACTTAATTCAGCCTCTGGGAACTTTTGCTAGACGCATTGTTTTACATTTATATTAGATCATAAAACATAATTGATATTTTTAGGAAAACTGTTTAAATTAGATAAGAAAAAGCTGTTTCAGCAGTAGCTTCATGTTGGTCGACCAATATGCAAAACTGTCAATTACATACATATTTCATATTTAGAAAAACAGAATATATCACAGAAGCAAAAGTGCACTACTAGAAACAATAAAAGTAGCATAATTAGCACAGTAAAAGCATATTGTTTACCTGTAGGATTATAAAGCTGCAAGCGTATTTTAAGACAAAAGGAAATTTGGCAAAAGTCTAGTATCACTTTTAGACTTCTAGCAGAACATATGGTAAAATATATTTTACCAGTCAATGTGGCCTCAGGTGTTATGGAAACYAAGTCACAATGAAGCCTAATGGTAAAACAGCACAGAAGAATTTGGAATCCAAAGATTTCCTTTTACCTGCAATAAACTATTGTTCAGTTCATTCAATAATGGAATATTCTGCTTGGGTCAATGATGGCAGCTCAGGCAAACAAAAGAAGTCTTTATGCTCCATCTAGACGTTGCAAGGTGCTTATTCAATTTCTTCTGCATCAGGGGCAGCGTTCCTTACCTAATATGTATACATTTGCTGAGTGTTATTCAGCCTTTGTTGCTTCTGACCCTCACTTGGCATTTAATTCCCAGTCCACCAGGGTATTCATGCTTGATGGCACTGATGCACACATTGAATGCTTTATTTATTTAATGGTACAGGGAATGAAGCTATAAACTGTGTTAGACAATATCCTGTTTAAAGATGCCAATGGCTGGTGTCACAGCATTACTGACCCACATCAGCAGCAGTGAATATGTCATTGGAATTTAGAGGACAGTATATAATGATTACMGATCAACACTGCAATAAGGAAAGAATAAGGTTTCAATTCAAAATCCCATTTCGCATTTTTCAGGAATATCATTATAGCCCTGAATATGCTACACATGTTTTTATGTTCCCTGTTTTTCAAAGACACACATTAATCTTCACTGTTAGTTGTGAGAAACCGTCCTCCAAATATTGCAGTCCCTAGTAAAAACTGCTGATACTACGGTGAAATTTAAGATATATCCCACAGCAGCTGTGCAGAATTATTTTAAAGCATAGTGCTCTGTGTATAAAGTAGGAGAGAGCTGATTGTAAACAACTGACATACAATTTGGTAACTAGTGAAGAAAAATGCTCACCTTCTACTCATTTGAACAACTTTGTCATTTATACCAATATAAATAATTTCAGCTGCATCAGCAAGGTCTTTCTGCTAGTTAAGGTAAGGCTTTCATAAGAGCAAAACTCACGACTGCAATTCAAATATTCTCCCAGAAGGTCTTTCATTTGAAACCAACCAATGTTTGGCCAAAAAGTTATGAAAACGGCCAACACAGCTAGGACATCCTCAAATCTCCCCATCCGAACACACTAACTAGAGGGAAATACCACACAAATGCTAACAGGCAACAGCAGCAAGAGATGTTTTAGAGGAACTTAAATTATTCTGGAAGCCTGGGACCTAGGATCCCTAACAGTCTATATCATCCGTTGTTTTTAATTATGTCTTTTAAAAAAGGTCCCCTGCTGTGTTTCTGAAATACTAAATGGCCTCCACAGCTACGTGGCATAATTCATTCTAATTCATGATTACAAGATGGTATTTTCAGACTATTCCCTCTTTCCCAACAACTACTTAAAAGAAAAAAAAAAGGAATCATTTTATCTTAATTCTTATTTAAACCATTCATTTGAGGCACAAATTTTAAAAGGCAATAAATGCCAAGTCACAGTACATAGCATTTACGTTAGGGCTTTACAAATTTCTTATTTAAGAGTAATTAAAATATTTATACATGCTGCATATAATACTTCTTTAATACTTTAATACTTCTTAGAATAAAAATTCAGATTGTTATATTTTTATTTTTATGCAGAGCAGAGCTTACTGAGCAAAATTGCTTCTGATTTCTATTTTTCTGCATAGGATACATATTTCTAAGATGATAAGCATGTAATTTAAATATGAAAGATTCTACCCAGTGCAGTGGATATGTACTTTTATCTTCCAAATCTAGAAACTGATACATACATTTGTCTTATAAGCTGAGATTTTAACTGTTATTTTTAAGAGGACTGTGCTCTCCTATTACAAAATACACTGGAGGAAGCACTTAGAGAAAATACAAACATCGCTGCGGGAACATTCCCATATGCACGAATAGCCTTGTTCTTTCTTTCTTCTCCTTCCATTCCTAAAATACTAATGATTTTTTTTTTTTTTTTTTTTAAATACTGCCATTAAGAATGATGTCATTTGCACAGGAGAATTCCCGTTGTTATCCCACAGAGAGAAGCAGAAGAGCAAGGCAATGCAAAGGCAGAGGGAATAACCGCGCTCGGGGTCATCCCGATTGAGCCTGAGCCCGCCGGTGACCGCGGAGGCTTCATGAATTTGCAACTAGCCCACACGTGCCAAGCGCTGCGTTTCCCTTCTGCAAGCTCTTTTGTGGCACATGGGAGCAAAAGGCAGGCTAACCCTGAGAGAAGCAGTATCTGATTTTCTGGACAGTTTCTCTGATAGGATGTAGCTTGGGCTCCGTTTATCAGGAATAATACTTGACAGTTGCATCCCCCAAGCACATGCTCTGTTACTGCGTCCCAAGATGGGGGAAGCATGTATAACAAAATGAAACTTAAAGCAAGACAGCTAAGACAGCCTAAATCCCTGTCTCATAGAGTCTCTTCTTGACTGAAAGACACGAGGACAGTCTCTTGGTTACTTATAGAGAAACCAGCAGGTCTATGGGGGAATTTGATGTCATTTTTAGCCTTTCTTTTTTCCTTTTTTTTTTTTAAAGAAAACAAAAAACAACAACAAAAAATTGATTTTGAATCATGAGGGAGAGGGATGACACAATCAATAGAATTTAAGATGCTTCTGTAATCTAGGTTTAACATCACAGTTACACCTCTAATCAAAGACGTGGAACCCTTTGTGGCATTCTGACATCTACATCCATCATGCAGATATGGCTTTTATTGAGCTGAATTAACAACTTTAGTCAAATAATTAAAATCCAGCTGCCTAAAATGTCAGAGCAAAAGTAGTTTAACACTTTATCATTCTTGTAAAAGTGGAATTTTAATCTGCACATTATGCCAGCTGTTTTGTGGGTTTACAATAAAAGTAATCAAGCAGTGCAACAGCAAAAGAAATAGTACAACAGCAGAAGAAATAACATTACAGTAGCCTGCCACATGTTGAAATTAGCACCGATTTTACTCCATGGAAATTAAATCCACCTATAAAAACTGATAATACCTCAAAACTATAAGCAGGGGAATACTTATAAAATCAAATCCAACCTGGGTTCTATTTTTCTCCTTAAATAAAAAGGGTCATAAAAATCTCTCATTTCCTCCCCAAAGTAAGAGAAAAATATCATGGGCTCTATCCTTCAATTCGTCTTTGAATATCCTGCTGCATTGGGAAAATTTCATTCTCCAACGACAATCTGGGTTTAAAACGACTGAGTCAGTATTTCCAAATGGTAGAAACCAGTATCACCAAAAAAGAAAGAGAGAGAAAACAGTTCATCTTTCATCTCTGCAGCTCCTCCCTTGTTTTGGCAAGGCGTTTTTCACACTGCGGTGGATGAGCCTTCTGCACAGCTCCTCTGGGTTCAGACCACGCTTCTGTAGGGAAACAGGTCCCGGGGTGCAGCAGAAAAGTAGGACTCAGTTTTCTAAGCAGCCGCACTGGCTTATTTTAATTGCAACTGAGTATAACCTTAATTTTCTATTACTCTCAGTGGTGGAAGGATTTGTTAATTTAATTAATAGTTGAAATATGGAAAAAGCAACAAGTATAACTAATTCTCCCTAACAGGCACTCATTCGCCTTTTCCTTCTGATATATTGGCACAGGGGTGCAAGACAATTTACACTAGCAGAGATGACCTTTTCGAAAGGAAGGAGCAAGTGTGAGACAGGGTAGGGAAAGGAGATGAAAGATGATGCCAGCACTGCAGTCATTTTATGTTAAAGGCTCTGCTTGTATGCGTAATTCATACTGCTGAAGTCAGAATAATTTGAGAGCTTAGTTTTCAACAGCCTGTATAAATGGTGTGTTTTGTTTCAGGAAACGTCTCCTTCACTGAAGTACTGGTAACGTGTATACGATTATGTCAAAATAAAAGCGACAATTTTTAAAAAGGTTCCATGCCTGAGTTTTAAAAATGTACACTTCAGTGACTGTTTTCCTTTACTACCTTGATGCCATTTATTTTAGGTTTTACCTTTGCTTGATCCAGGTTCTTCCCTAATTGCTCAAACAATGAAAACGAGAGAAATTCAGCTTGCAAAGAGATTGAAAAAAACAACTTCATAGTCACCTCTAATTTTTTTTTTTTTTTTGTCACTTTTCTGAAACACAGAGCAAGTATTACAACATGTCAACCACAACAGAGRGGGCCCTACGGCAAAATATTTCCAAGGGGCCAAGCACAGTCCAAGATGCACAACAYGGTGTTGCATTTGTTCCAGTGGGGTCTTAAACAGCTAAAGACAACCTGGGGGGGGGAGGAGGGAGGAAGAAAAGAAAAAAAAGCACCAATAGAAGACATTAAGTTGAAGTGATAAGAAAAAATACCCAATTTTAAATACTTCTACCCTTTGCAGAAAGGTGCTGACACACTTCTCACCTCTGCAAAATGAAAGGAGTCATGAGACAGTTTAATTCTTTCATATTTCTACAATTCTAGCTATGCTTAGAGGCTGCAGTTAAAATTTCTTGCCAGAAACTTCATTCCTGTGTTTCAGATCCAAGTCCCAACAAGCACCTAGGCTGATAGTTCTGAGATAACTCACAGATCAAGTTTCTAGGCTAAATTAACACATCCCTCTACTACTTGCTTAAGGCTGAGAAAGGTGAACTGAATTTCATTAAGAAAATCTGGAAAGTGCTGTTTCAATTGGCAGGGAAATAGAGGAGCAAAGTGGGAGGGAGAGACTTCCAGCTGAACAAATCTGCAGCTGCAATTCCAAGCCTTTCTGAAAATCCACAGTCCTACTGGATGAAGGGAGAAAAGACACAAGCACATGCATTAAAGAAAGCTCTCTCATCTTGACTGGCCACTTAACCAACATGATCTCGAATGACTTGATACTTGTGGAAGATTAAAAATTAACCCCAAAGGGAAACATCGCAAAAGAAAAGGATTAACAAGAAGTAACTTCTAAATTTTTTTTTTTTTTTTTTTTGTGGACAAGCCAGAAAAAGAACAACAGCTGAAGGGGAAATTAGAAAGAAAATGAAACTCCTTAAGATGATAAGGAGTTGAGAGGGTTCAGATCTCTCATGAGATTATTGTGGCTAACAACCCAATAGCTATTCAGGGAGATGCAAGATACGTGCTCCCATTTTTAACTCCTTACAGAATCAGCAATTCTGATGCCGACCAGATACAAGGCAGAAAACAGATTCCAGGCAGGCATTTTGCTTGTAGTGCTAATTTTCTTGTTTTTGCTCTTTCTTTAAAAGCATTTTGTGGTCACGACCAAGTGATTTTCTGCACTGATCCCACTCGAGCAAACCCCTGTGTGGTGAGAAACCAGCAGTGGCAACTGCCGGCTTTTCTCACATCTCCCAAAGAGGCTCAGTTTCACAGAAAAGTAACTAGAAAGTCTGAGAGTGTGTTTGTTTTCTCRTTATTAGAGGCCCCTGTGAGGAAATACACACAGCTCGTTAGGAAGGTCTCTCCTGGGCACAATTACTCAGACTCAGAAGGTCGCTGCCTTTCCTTCCCGCGATGCCTTTTCCCCCTCTCTGCTGTGACTTGCTGCCTCCAGCCTCTCACCACAGGCCACCAGCCTAGGGAGCCTCTTCCCTTCCCATCCCTTYCCTGGCACTGCAGAGCACTGCTCTCCAAGCCAACTCCAGCAACACGAGAGGAGAGACTTCTGCTCCTCAGACATCCTCAGCTGGATGGAAGAGTCATTAGCTACAGATCTTTTTAAAAGAAGTGCAGAACTGTCCCATTCTTGATTACAACACAGTGAAGAAAGAAAGAAAAAAAGAAAAAAAAATCAAAGTTTTAGAGTCTGCTTCCCAAGGAAATCCACCCTGTCTCTTCCACTATCTCGGCTCCTTGGCAGGTATTCAAGGTCCTCCTCCCTCCACAGTTAGCTTGCTGCTCAGCTACTTGGACCTGCACTTCCTCTGCTCACGGGTCACGGTGGAGTCAGGACCCCTAGGGCAGCTTCCAGCACTCGCTCCGGGCTCTCTCCCGCTCCCTCCCAGTGCAATGGGATTTCTGGGTCTCCTACCACGCATCTCTTCTTATTCCCACCTCCAGAGTAGCCCTTACAGCTCTGGCTGTCAAAACTCATATTCCATTCCTCCGCCCTCTCCTTATGCTTTCTGTAGTAAAAATTATACACAAGAAAAATTATACACAAAAAAATGAAAAGGAAAATATAAGCAAGATACCACTCTCCTTGCAATGGGGAATTATTTTTTTTTGCGACAGATTTAAGCTTTACTATAATGTGCAATTCCAGATTACATCTTTGGAAGCATTCAGCACATACACAGCTTTCTTATTACACAGCACCTATATTTTAGTCTTTTATGTAGGCCCCATGCAACATATAATACAGCTAACATCCAGAATGCCTTTTCCAAATTACTGCTGTTATRGCTTTGTATCAGTTTAGGAGTTTAGTCAACACAAAATGCAGTTCCTTCCAACTGCATCTATAGCAAAAACACCCAACTTGCCAGCCCTGTATGTGCCATGTGGTTGCATCAATTCAAATTCTTTGTTCAGATTCAGATCCATTAAATGCCAATAACAGAAAATACACTGATGTGAATCATGAAAGAACACAGCCTACATTTCTTAAATTRTAGCATTTTTAAACTATTTAAAATATTTCCTACACCTCCCCACTCCAAATGCAGCTACTACCTTGTGTGCAGATCTGTCTTCTTCAGGATACACMAAAATGCCTTAGCATTAAGAGCTTGCCGTATGGGCAATCAAATCACAAAATACTTGTGAATAAAAACTACACTTCAAATTCAAAATGGAACTGATCTCTAGGTACATTTTTTTTTTTATTTTGCTGTGACATAGAGAAAATTAAATATTGACAACAAAATATCATTATGATGAARACAATGGAATTATTTCTTTCTATAGCTCAACCTCTATCTCTCTCTGTATCAATGTATTCTTCCAAAAATGTACAAGTATAATCTTAATGCTAAAATGCTAGGCCAGAAGAAAGGCACATTCTATAAAAATAAATGAAATAAATCTATCTTGTAAATAATTATATTTCAATTACAGAGCATTAGTCTCACAGTATGGTATTAAAATTATACTTTCTCTAATTTTGAATTACAGGATAAAGTTTCAAAATGCCATTTCTATATCTGAGAAAAACTTTCAGCACTTTTAAGAATTACATTTTAGTACAGTATTGTAATAAATTTTACACTTAAAAATCACTTAAGGCTTTTCCCATTGAAAAAAATTCTTAAGGAAATTTTGCATTTGCCTTTGTAAAGGCACATTTTTCTACTGCATGTTTTAAAAAAGGAGTGAAAAACAGGGTTTTGTGAAAGTCTCCAGTTTCTTCAGAATTCAGTTTGGTTCTGCATGATCAAACCCCGTTGAGCTCATAAATCTTACAGTAAAACTTATGAAACAGCTAGGACAAATATCAGAAAGGCAAGAATTGGCTGATCTGACTTCTCACTCAGGCTATTAGAGGATGAAAAGATCAGTTTCCCAGATGTCTATTCATGCCTGGACTGGGGAGCCTATTATAATGAAAATCAGAGTTAAAAGGTCTAGAGCCTTACTTGGCCTGAAGGTATTCTCTGAAAATCCTGTTTTTCCTGGTCTAGCAGTCACCTGAAGAAGTGACCCCTTCAACATGGTAAATGAGTTCTTCAGAGGCCTCAGATAAATTCCTGGCTGGAAGATGCTATATGGTCTTTGCTATTTATCCATTTCCCTTGGTTTAAAAACTGCATGCAGAAATAAGAGCTAAAAAAAAAAGTGCTACTGTCCTCTATGACTAGATTGTAGACACCTACCATGCACATAAAAGCCTAATGGCATCTATACACTTTCAGTAACCTCCACAAGCCTAAAGCATGTGCACAGGATGAAGCTGTTGCTTGTGTCTCTGAGCAGTCTTAAAAATCAGTCTTAAAAATCGGCATCTCGGGACAGACAACTGAAGACTTCACAGAAAGTAGGCCATCAAAGGCAGATGAAGAAAGCAGTTCCAAAATTAATTTAATACGGCATGAAACTGCATGGRGAAAGGGGCAGATCCTCCCTGCTGATGCCCCGCTCAGCGCCGTGGGAGAGGCAGGCTGGGTCACGGGGCAGGAGCCTGGGGAGCACCAGTTGGGCTGGCATATTCTAAACAAACCCCTGTCTTGAGGAATTATCCAAATGATTTTTATGTCCAAGCTCAGACACAGATTTAAATTTGAGTGAAGTGCCTGAGAAAGCTCTTTAGAAAGTTAGTTGTTCTCAGAGCTTGCTAAACTGCTGCCTACAAGCTCAGTGGCAGAAAACAATACAGATTAAGCACAGGGAGAAAGTTCAAATTAATTTGGAGGAGCTTGATCCAATTATTCTGAACATTTATTTTATTTTAGGTTGGCACTACCAGAAACATGTAATGCCAATAGTTTAGCTTCACAAACTAACCTATTCCATTAAAACTAGATCTAACTCATTAGATCAAAACCTATACATTGATTTTTTAAGGCAGTCTAATTTGTACTGGGTAACTGCAGTGTAGACTCAATCCCCTAAAGACTACAGATCTAGTTTTCCCACGTTTCAGATACAGAAAGGAGACTTCTTTTTTCTTACTTTCCTTTCAGTAGCTGCTGAGGTTTTAGTGAGAACTGTTCACTTATGAATATGTATTTTATGCAACAGATGCCAGAGGAAATGACTTGACAGAACGTGAATTAATTTATTTTTTTAAATAAAGTTTCTTTTAACACCCTTATAATTTGAGAGGAAAAGGCTCCTGAATCCTCATCAGGGTTCCAACATTTGCTCCCCTTACAATTTTAGGCAAGTAACTTGACCTTTTGGCCCCTGATTTATTCATTTATAAAATGTAAAAACCCAACACAGTAGCACTAGAAGTCAACTGTTTGCAAAGTGTTATCAAGACCTAAGTKCTATGGGGATTTAATGCTGTGCATGCTTTTCCTAAGCATTTCCACTAGTAAATTCTTTCCCTGTGACGTTTTCTAGGATAGTTACATTTTTTTTCTCACTGAGGAAATTTACCTACAACCAGTTTACTAGCACAAGACCAGGCTTTTGAAGGCATTTCTCCTTCAAGGGAGAATTCTTACCAGGTGCTGTAATTTTCTAAAGGTTAAAGTACCTAATTCTCAACAACTGAAATGGAATTTAGTAACCTAGCACATTTGGAAAACTACCCCCGGCGCCAGCCTTTTGTCATGTATTATTTAGAGATATTAATTAGTTTGGTGAATTTTACTTCCGCACAAAGTGGTAAGTGAATGACTTTTTTTGTTGTTGAAACCTCATCATCATTTCTTCTTAATAGGATTCCAAAATATATAGATTACAGAAGAAATGAATGAAAGACTGATAGGGGTGTGTTTTCAGAGCCCTATATGTGAATTAACCTTGGAAACAGGCTTGAGGACTGAAATCGTCCAACACATTTCAGATCAATTTGKTTTTTTTCAATAGATAAATTATCATAAGAATGTTATAGACCTAGTCATCCAAACTAAACACTAGCACTTCAGGACATGCCAAGACTTTTCGAGCCCAGTTAAAAATTCTTATTAATTTGCTAGGTTCTGTAATTATTAACTACATAGTAAAATATTCACTAACTCTTCCTAACCTGTTTTAAAGCGTGCATCATTAGTGCATAGTTTTTCATCAAGATTCTGAATTCTGGTCCAAGTTTATCACTTCAAAGGAAAGGGACTGTCACATCAGCTTTGTTTTGTTTTGTTTCTCTTTACTAATGACTCTCTTTATGCTCCTGAATGTCAGGAAATATTAACTTGGAAACTGGAGGCAAGAACAAAAGGAACCATGCAGGCGCACCTACTAATAAAATCTTCTTGGGTACACATATGTAAGTAAAATACACATATAACCGAAATGCTTAAGTGAATGTCAGAAATTTTAGACTAGAGAATGCCTGAGAAGAAAAACTAACTAACTAACAAGAGCAGAAGAATGCATGGAGAAATCAGAGAAACAGATGTCACAGTCACACAAAGTAAGCGATGCATGTACTTGGTAAAGAGAATTAAAAAAACTTAAAACAGGCAATTAAGTGATATCACTATTTCTAAAGTGTTTTTTTAGATGCATTTTAATAAATAACAGGTGTGGGAAGCATAATTTAGCTGTCCAGATTACTAGATTATGAATTAAAAGGTCCTTTTTAATGTTCCATACTCAAAGAACAGTTTAATAGTCATATTTAAGTGTAAGATTGTAACAAGAACTCTTAAAGAATGAAAAAAATCAATTCTCTTAGTGATTAAATCTAGCTACCCCTCCCCTTAAAGAAAAAAGCTTCAGCAAGCCTGTCTTTTTGTACAAATGACAGATCAAAGTGGCATTGCTAAAATTATGTAATCCTGTTAAACTGGCTCCAGACAAAGGAGCATTGAAAGACAATTTGGGAAGTGCCCCTTCCTTAAACACCGCACACTATTTAACTTCACTTGGAGTTCCTTGCAAAACTCTTGACGTCCACACTTTGCTTTCTCCYGAAATCACAAGTCAGGACAATTATATCTGTTACTAAATACATATATATAAAATAATATACATGCACACACAGTTTGTATTGAGGCTTTACTTTAAATAGGAGACTCACACTTTTTTTCATCAAAAAAAAAACTTGTCAGTTCTTCATTATAGACAGAGAAAAAAGACAGAAAAACAAAACAGCAAAGAAACAGATAAATGGAGATTTTTTTTTTTTCTTACAAGTTCTGCACACTGTCCTGTCACCACACGACCACCTGCAATCCTGCACTGCCCAGGCAGGTGTTCAAAAACACCTGGCTAAGCCGTTTGCCCAAGGACTATGCACTGAGATAGGGGATAATTAGCAAATGAAACTGCTCCTAGCGCTCCTCCTTCAGCATTAAGCCCAGAGCTGCAGCAGCAAGCTGGCACCTGGTGAAGGGAAACACTAGATGCGATCATTTCAATTTACACATTCAGCACAACAGCCCATATGCTTGTCAATGTGAAAGTGTCAGTGATAGCAGAGATACCCTAAGAAGATGTTCTGCTGAAATGCTGACATGAGGGTTTTATGTATGAAGCAGACCCTCTCCTCTGGACCATCTGTAACTTCCTCATTTGTCACAGGGCACATGTTAGCCATAAAAAAATTTAAAAAAAAACTCAAAGGAAAAAAAGACTCTGAATTTAAAGAGAAAATTGTAAGCCTTTGAACACCCATAAAGAGAGAATATATACCTAAGTATCACTCATGCGAACATACTATTTGCTCAGCAAGAAGAAAAATCTGCTGAGCAGGAGAAGTTTGCCGCAATTGGATGTAACAAAATTTATAACTGTACCATAAAATTAAAGAAAAGGATCTGGCACTATGATTTTTACGACTATATAAAGTTAACCAAAACAGTGCAGAATATGAAAGTATCCTTGACGCCATGGTATACATTTCCATGCCAGAGCTTTGTGCACATCCTAAACTTACGGGTGTTTTTCCAATGAGGTCATAATATGAAAATCCTTAAGTATAACAAAAGTAGGAAGTCTGCGAGAGAAGTGATGGGCTGACTGAATTAGGGGGGGACCAATTAAAGATAAGGAAGACAATGCAGTGAAGATAAGTATTTCCTCTCACAGCTGATGTTTAAGAGATAGTGAGTAATGCCAAGGATCAGGAAAAGGAGGATGGAAAGCACGGGAGGGAGGGAAACAGGATGAAAAAGTTTACAAGGCAGTGCTGCCATTCACTGTGCTCCATAACTACCTGGAAATGAGCTGAGAAGAGAGCAACCGATGAGTCTGCTGACACAGAAGTGTAGTTATAAAGTCAAGCCTAAACAAGACAAAAGGAGTTTTACTGTCACTGTAATGCGTTCAAAAACCTRGAGATAACTTAGAATGTAAAGAAAAGTAGTTAACTGGGCAAGAAGGCTCGAAAAAAATCAAGACGCTATAAGGCAATTTCCAGCCCCTTTAGAAGACCACACAATCTTAAAATCGTTGTCTGGAAATTTAAGCCCCTAAAATAAGAACTGGCTTAAATGGAAACTGAGTCATTTGGAAAAGTCTTGTTTTCTTCTTAAGGGCAGAAATTGAATGCAGATCTCTCAGGATCTACCCAACTGCGTCCTGCTAAAGGCACCCAGAGCCTTTATCCACCCAGGCTTCGGTCACGCACCTACAGCCCAGCTAAGGACACCACATGCCACCCTCTTCCCTTCCTCCACCAGAGCAGCTGTGGGCATCCGCTGCCTGCCCGGGGTCTGCGAGGGCAGCTCTGCCCTCTGCAAACCTCTCAGTGTAATTAAACCGGCACACGCTCGCTCTGGAAACAGCGAGCACCTGACACAGAAGCTGTGCACATCTCCACGAGCTCCAGAGACTCTCCTAAATAACTTGTCAGCGGTGCTAATTGAAAGTTTGTGGTGTTAATACGTTAACATCAGAGGCATGAGCAAAACACGCACTTCCCATGGAAAACCAAAATTGGGGGAGATGCATGTGAATTAATTGTGTTAAATCCTTTTACAAAAAGTATTTATTTGGTATCTAGTTTAGAAATTACTGTTACACCAACAAGATACATCTGACCATATGCTTCATATGCCTTTTTTTTCTTTTAATCAGCATAAAAGCCTTTTTTTTTTTTGACCTCATTAGAGCTACTCGAGCATCGAGCTCCCAAGCACAAGAGACAGAAAGCAACTGCAGGGCTTCTCTAAAAGCCTCTGAAAATAAGGTCTACGGATATTCAAATGGCCTGGGCAAATCTGACAGCTCTAAAAACAGACTTATCAGTTAGGGCTGCAGAAATGCTACTGTGCTGTCTGTTCTCCTGAGTCAGCAGGATAACAATTCTTGTAACCTTCAAAGCTCTGGCTGTTGATGCCAAAAATGGGAGTGTGAAAAGCCCAGGGAAAATCAAAAATAAGCATTCAAAGCCCAGGGATGTTACTTTGCCATCATCCAAGGCAGGCACCTAACTATGCTGCAGATCTAATTTAGGAGGCGTGATATTATTTATAAATAGGTAGAAAAAAAATATTGAAGCACCGTTAAGGAAAGATTTTCTTCTTTTTCAATACCTTATTTTCAGTTTAAATTATGCAGGTAATTTGTTCAAAAATTAATTCCCAATGAACAGTATACATTTGTGTAGTAATACAGATGGAAATTGATTCCAGAGTCTCTTCTTTCCAATACCTCCTTTATCTCTAATTCCCTCAGGTTACCTAAAGATGTGGCATAATTCAGGATTATTTTCATGGAACAGTAATTTTAAACATATGGGATATCCTAGACGAGAGTCATGAATTTAAAAACACCATCTTGTCTAAAACATGAATATCCTGCAGTAAACATCACACACGTTTCACTTTTTAAATGGTTAATTGTTCTACAGATGTAACATACATATTAACCTTTTCAATTATTAAATTTTTAGATAACAACAGTCTGGGAAGTCACATCTGAAGACCAATCAATGCTACCACAAAAATGCCAATTGCCTCTTTACAGATAGATCTCTTGTAATACTCAGGATAATCACTTGCTTGTAAGCTCAACACTACTGCAATTGAAATACTAAAAAATATATTAGCAAGATGTAAACAAGTTGCATAGAATTTCTTCTCTGATGAGGAGAAACTTCAGTAAAAAACTTCCCTCACGTTATTTCTTCAGAGTGTCATTGGAAACAATTCATTGGGCCTTATCAGACAAGAGTTTCAATTTTCTATCATTCCATTTTAACCTGCCTAATCAGTTGAACAAAAGTACTTTATGTAAAATGATTCCTTTAGTTGCCTTAGCTACAAATCCCTGCAGTATTGTATAATTGAAATCTACTCACGTAAGTTAGGAATAATTAGGACCCCAAATTAAGCCAAACACAAAGTTAATTCAAATAGTCAGCTGCTGTCATTTAAGTGGTTACAGAGTTTTATTGTTGCTTAACATCTTTGAATGCTTATAAATGCACTTTTTTCTYCCATTACTATCTGATCCCTTAAATCAAAATAGGATCAAAAGCATAAATTTTGGCCAAGCATGATCAGTTGCTCCTTGACCAAAGCCTTTTCTCAGTAAAGTTTTTCCTTATTACTCTATTTTTTTAGTAGTATAGGAGTATATTTTTTAGGAGTATATTTTTTTTAATTTAAAATCAGCCAATTAGAAAAAATAGAATTAAAAAGAACAGAAACAGTGTAAGCTTCGTGGGAAGTTAAGCATCACTGAATACATCACAAATGGCATTAATATAGTAACAGCAGCAAACTTTTAAAAGCAAACATTCAGCAAGTTTCTCTTCATGCTGTAACAAAAGCTTGTTGTAAATGGAAAGCAACACAGAAATGCTGTTAGATATGGACACATAACAGATTCACAAGCTAGAAAATAATGCATCAAATGGATTAGGTTGCCTGTTATAGCAGTAACTGTTGCCAGGAGTGACTCTGTCAATTTAACAGAGTAAAATTCAAAATAATTTATATAGCAAATCAATTGTTTCATTGTTTTATATAACAAAATAATTGTTATATGAATAGATTAGAATGCTAATGATCAATAAAAATACTGTTCACTATATGCATTTCTTGACAGCTCTTCTGTCAGCACTTAACTTTACATTGCAGAGCATAACACTACATATTCTAAATTTTTCAAAACAGTGTACATATAGATAACTTCCAGAATTGTGTACCTCATTCAAAAATGTATGTATTTACACATCATAGTTTTTAAGCAAATACACACATATTTTTGAGCCATGAAGAACAGAGACCAACAGCCATGCAAGATACATAATTATTGATTACTGAGCAGGACCAGTAACCAACTAAACCACTGTTGGACCAAACCAACTATTCACGCACAATATCCTATGCTGATTTTTTTTTTTTCCCAGCTGGTACATTAATACATGAAATGATGTTTTGTGGACTCTATCCATCTTTATGGATAATAATCAACACTGCAAACCACCCATTTGCCCTCTAGTACTTTCCATGCTTCACCCTTCATGCATACCAGCTTCATCTGCTGCAAATTAAATGATGCAAAAGTGTAAGCAGCAAACTGGCCCCCTTCATTTAGTAAAAGGGTATTTATATTGAAGCCACTAAGGAGTATAATCAGTTCTAAATGGCCACAAAACCACATTTTTCCAGTGGACTTACAATGGGCCAATGTTAGCAACAATGCAGTATAAATTGTGACTTTATTCTTAAAGTAAATTTTTATAACAAAAAAAAACATTTTAAAGGCAATCTGCAAGTCYAAATTAGAGAAAAGAACTGGGACAGCTCAGTGGGGAAAAAGGGGAGATAATAATGTGAAACTCTAGGAAGGAAGGTTAAGTTGCACACCCGGTCCAGCAGGACCAGCAGCTGCCAAGAAGACTGAAGCTGGCTAGGAAGGCGATTACAACAGGACTGACACAAAATAGGGCAGAAGTCTTAATAAAAAAAAAAAAAAAAAGGCGGGAGGGGGAGGAAAAAAAAGAACTTTTCTCTTTGTGTTTTCAGTTGGAAACAGAGCAGACCAAGAGTCTCTGGCCGGGGTGTCAAGTTCCTACTAGGTTTCTTAAATGAGTTACTGAGCTGAAATTAAATAGGAAAATTCCTCAGGCAGCACCTTGCATTAATGGAGCTTTTGGCTGGGATGGAAGAAACCTCCCCAGCTCCCGAGGGCCAGCGGAACCCCTCGCGAGGGGGACGACAGAAGCGAGCTCGCCCGCGGTACTCGAGACGYGCCAAACACGCGCCCGCGCTGCAACCACCAGCCCAAGCCGCGGGGTCTCTGCGGGCTTCTCCCATGTATGTGTTGCTCAGGCAACGGATGACAAAAATCCAATTTGCTTCCCAACCAGTCTCCCACACACACGTTTTACTCACTGAGAAAATATGAGTGATTATTATACCCGCATAAAGCAAGGCAGGAAGGAAGAGGAAATATTCCCAGCACTCTGAACTGGCTCAAGCTCGCAGGGACTTCCCCCTGCCACGGCCAAGACACACAGGGACGTTTCACCAGGGACGTTTCACCAGCCGTCTCCGCGGCACCAGGGCACGGGTGAATTCACCCCCGCAGCTGAGCGAAGGACCCACCGGGTGCGCTAACATCCATACAACTCTGTTTCTCCTGACCGTGACACGAAGCCAGGAGGTAGAGCTCAGAAAGGCACAAAGCCCCTTAGCACTGCAGGGCCTGGGCAACCCGCAGAGCGGATCCCGAGTCCTCCAGGAAGGGCAGGAACTGCAGGCACCCTAAGGCAAAGGGATTTCTTCAGCTGTCTGGTGCTCAGTTCATCACAAGTCACTTTGTGGGTCTGAGGTGCAGTTTGTTCATAAAACCGCACATGCAAGATTTAGTTTTTTACGTATTTAACACAAGTGTTGCTTTAGGAAAAAAAGCAGCTCTATGAATGATGTTATAGAACTTAGAAGTTATTAAAATAAAAAGTTGTAGTGTGATTTTACTAATATAAATATCATGTAAGGTATAAAGCACAAGAAAATTATACAAGAAACTTTACTATATATGTGTACTTTTTCCCCACCCTGTCCTCCACTCCTCCTCATCTTTGCTTTCATCTATTTGGAGAGCACATAATAAACTCTTGTTATTATCAAAGTACAAAGTACTATAAATAATTAGGGAGAAAAATAAAACAAACACAGAAGGAGCAACAACCAGTATTTGTCCAGCAAACTAGCACTAATGAGTAAATATGATGCCAATTAGCTACTGTAGAGGGCCAATTTTTAAGTGCCTCTTGCACAAAGGTTGGTTTTAGTCATGTACAACTGCAAAGCAGCATGGTGGGAGCTTCCAGACTAACCAGTATATTTATGAAGACAGTGTGGACAGCTAGCAAGCTGGGGACACCTCGATGTGCCTGCAAACTTTACCTTTGTGCTCCTTGTGCAGCACTGCCTGGAACTCAACCAGTGGCACATATGAGAAACCTGCACTYTGCACATTTTCATGGTGGCAATACATTTATCTTGAATGCACTTGCTGCTATTAAGACATCTACCCTTTAGAGAGACAAATAGCCTAAAATTGCTTCTCTTTACAGTTTACTCRCATAGTTATATCAGGAACATCAACGGATCTACTTTCAAGTATAAAATCCATTATATTCTTGCAAAACATGGGAAAGCATGTTAAATGTGAAATAGTAATGCTTTAATTAYTATAATATGATCATTAGTGGCAACTATGATCATTAGTGGCAACAAATGTATCAAGAAATCACTGCTGAGGCATTCACTGATATCAGGTGCTTCAGGCATTTCCATTTTCTACTAAGACATGGAAGTATTATATAAAAAGGTTGATGTTGAAAACTGCATAAAATATCTTATTACTAAGAAAAAATGCATGCTTCTACTTAACAGAAAACAGAAATCAAAATGAGTAAATAAATTCAATAAATATTTCCTATATTTAGTAACAGAGGACTAATGAAGCTTTTTAAAGGACATCTATGGCCAAATTCTGCCATGTCTTCCTGGAAAGGTACCTTAGAGTAATAAACTAATCTAAAATATATCCAGATTTGTATTTAATAAAAGAAAAGCCCCTTAGGCCACTGTGTCAGCCCAGGTTAGTTTAAAGTTAATTCGATTCAATCTCCTTGCAGTGGTCAGCACTGCAACTCGCCCACCGACACTRAACAGGGATGGAAGTAAAAGCTTGGAGGGCTCTGAAAAGGCAACACGTGCCCTTCACAGCAGCACAGCTTTTCTACCATGTTTACACCTTATACCTCTGAACACAGAGGTTCAGAGGATGCAAAAATCTCTGCTTCACTAAGAGGAATGTTTTTAAGCAAATGAGGAAGACAACAGGACATYGGAATTGTAATGCCGTTATTCATCTCTGAGCAATTACACATGTATACTTAAAGAAAAACATATTTACATTTGTTCATATTTTAAGATTCTTACCCTAACCTTCCCTAGAAAATTCTCACAGTAATTTTATTACAGTACTTTAAATGGCTCCTCATATGCCTGGATCGTAGGACTCCTCCTTCCCCTTGCTGTTTCTCCTACATTTTCAAAAAGCAATTTCTTTTTGTTTTCAGAAAATACAATCTTGTATCACAGAATCCTGCAGCTCTTATTGCTCAGTGAATACACGAAAGGATACTCACTACCAGCATGTTAAAAAAATCTGGCTTTCCAGACAGTCTGTCACTCTCTATTAGCTGGAAATGCACTTGAAAAGTTTAACAGATATTTTTTTCTTAAGATGAAATTTGATGTCATTGTTTAGATCAGTTTCCTTTTCAAAAGATATTTTGGGCCTATAGGCCCCTCAGAAAAGGCAATAGAGGTGGCCCAGATAAGTATACACCAGCATATTCCGGTGAAAAATTGAATAGTATTCCAGGAAAAAAAAAAAAAAAAARAAAAAAAAAGAAAAAGAAAAAAACAGGACTCCAGGCAACAACTGCTTTCTACAGAAACCTGGTTTCTTTCACACAGGTATTTTTGTCTGCATAATCTGAGTTAACCATTTAAGAAAACCATTTGGAAAAGAAATCCTCAGATATACTGGAAGTAGGTTACGGAAGCGCAGGTGATATCAGCGAGGGCAGCGCCCGGCTCGCTTTGCTGCCCTGATTACGCTCCCGGATGGCGTGTGACCTCCGTTAAACCAAGAAGCTGCTACCAACTGCAGCGTCTCATACAGCTTCCACTGTGATAAATTCCCCAGCTAGAAATTAAATTAACGTTCCTATTTGCTCTTGCATGACTCTGTAATGGCTTTCACCCTTCGTAGAACTTAAATCCGCTAATTAACAGAAGTTGATCTCTTCTCAAGTCCAACAGACAAGATTTTTGAATTTTTATGCCAGGCAAAGTCCTGCTAATGCCTCCTCATAAATGTGTATGAAAACTGGCTTGCTTTGATAGTTTGTTGACTGCCTGTGGATGCTTGAGTTCCGAGGGATGCGCTGGGATGCTCGAGTTCCGAGGGGCTTTATAGGATCTAAAGATTTGAATGCACTAGAAATACTGAATACTTCTACCATGGCTTGACTTTTTTTGATGCTTAGAAAAAGACAATTAAGCATATAACAAAAGCAGGATGCTTCTTCCTGTGGACAAAGCATAGATTCTCAAATCCTTGCTTCTAAAGAACACACAAGAATTAAAAAAAAAAGGAATTAAGAGATAGGAGAAAAGGTGGACTACAGAATACCAAAATATCAYGATTCACAGACTTCTACAGGACAATCTTAATCAGAATGTTTAGCTCATTTTTTTCATATGCATRTGAGTGTATCTGTCTTAACTTGTTTAAAGAGAAAGCAATACTATGTATAAGCTTTTAATTCCACTTTGCTATGGAAACAAGGCATGTGTGAACCTACACTCCCTCTTTCTGCATTTTCCCAAATAATTTTTAACTTGTGGGATGATYTCACCTAATCAAAAGGAATGCAGAGGGAGAAGATGTGGTATCAAAAGCAATTCTCTTCCAGTGTTCTTAGGAAATTGCGAAGAGGAGGGACTTGGCAGGTGCCCTGAACAGGACAACATGARGACCTGTATGCAGGGCCATACAAAGGGCCAAGGAAGACATGACCTGCCCAGTCATGGCCCTATCCTGATGCTAGGCAATAACTGTGGGCAGTAACAGTTCAGAGCTTTTGTAAGCCTGTACTCAACCATATTGACCTGCTGTTGATGACTGTAGCAAACAAACAGACTTAACTCAGCTATATTTTCTTCCCAGAGGCCAACACACGTCCCTCCAGGCTCCCTCTGCTCGGGGGCAGAGACGCTTCAGAAGCAGCTGCACTTGGGGCTGCCCGATCCACAAAGGAAAACTTTCCATAACTGAAGACATGATTCCTATCTGGACAGGTGACAGCAAAATGAAATTAAAGCTTTTCCAAAATTGTACCTGCTTGCTAATCCCCTGGTGAATTAAGCTACTGTGATAGTAATGAAGTCTTTATCTTGATTAGAAAACGTTTCATTATTTGGACTAATGAACCACTTGTCTCCACCTGTTTGTTTCCTAACTGCACAGCRATGGTGTTTAGCCAGGTTTYATCCTCCCCACCAACACCTCGTACACGCACATAAGGCTGCTATAACAAACCTATGTTCGAAGTAAGAGAATGAAGGTTTGTCTTATTTCTAGCAAAAGTTGGATGCTCTTATTCTAACCTTTGTTCACGCTCATACTTCCAGGCATGAAGTGCTACTAAAGCACGTTACACTTGGCATCTCTTATTAGTGAGGCAGAAGGCACCGTAATCTTGTGAGAAGGTGTAATAATGCAGTATTCATTTTGCTTCTGTGGCTGGAAGCCAACTCTATATTAATATTCATTTCCAGTACACAGAGCCACAATATTTCATTTATTTTAAGAATTTACAATTAATTTGGTATGATTCTGTTATCTGCTCCCAATTTCCTTGCCTGTTTCTTTTAGCTGAAAAAGCAACTCCTGTATAGACTTTAAAAAAAATAAAATAAACTCACAATTGAAGCATCAGAAGATTGCTACTGGCTACTAAAAGCAAGAAAAACAGGGACAGAACAAAATGAACTTGAAATATTACAAATGACAATGAAAATTAGCTTTCTGCAAATGGCAAAAATTCAATCTGTAGAAGTTCTCAGCTGACTTGTTCCTTTCCAAACTCAGCAGATAAAATAGTCTTTGCAACCCCCTTTGCTACAATAACCAAACAGAGAAAATAACAGTTTTTCACCTGCTTCACCTGTTTTCAACCACTGCATACTACTAAACTGGGATGTTAAGCAGTAACATAGGAAATCCTTTATTATTTCAAAGCTTCAGAAAAGTCCATAAATGGCAAAGCCCATTTCCTACACCTTTGCTTTAATCTAGTGCAATCACTTTTGCAACATACTGTGTTTTTATACACAGGTTAACTATGTAGAATGTAAATATCCATTTTATCTTCCTTACCCACACAAGAAGCTGAACAGCATTTCACCTCCTTGCTGTTAGGAGTTAGTTTTGCACAAAAACTAAATTCTACTCAAAGACTATGGACATGACAGACACTAGGGGAGCCACCACTACAGCATCTAAAAAAAAAAAAAATATCAGAAATCACCATCCAAAGAAACCATACGGGATCTGTAGCGTTCCTTAGGAAACGCTAATTCCTAAGGAAATTCCTAAGGAATTTACTTACACTGTTCTTGCAAACAGCTTTAAAGAAGGGGATGGCAGCAGGATGGAGAGGAAAATCCTGAAAGCTATTTATGTGAGACGAGGCTTCCCAATGCTCACAGTCCTTCAAGGAAGGCTCCGAGCACACACTCCTCCACATATCCGAACGAGGAACGTATTGCTTTCGGCACAGCTTGTCTGTCACTTCAGCACACACCCAAGTTACTCAGGTAGATGCTTAGACATCGATGCTCAGGCAATTACATAGAATAGATGCTCAGACAACTATGCCATGAATGTGGAGGATCTCACACAATATTTAAAGCTTTAAATTCTGGCCAGAAATTTAGCCTTTGGGGGAACTAGATTTTTGTTTGCATGGATTTAGGAAATAAGGAGGGAAGGAGATTCAGTATCTTTCCTGAATCATCTCTAAAGCTTAAAATCCAAAGAATTTCCACAGTGTAAGGTATGCATCCATTTTAAAAGATGGCAAGATAACATTACAAAGAGCACCACACCAAAGAAGCATATATACCACATACCAATTACTGAATAATGTAAGAAGTCATGGAGGTGTTATTTTATCACCAAACCAGTTATTTCACCTGAAATCTAGTCAACTAAAGTGATTACACCCAGAAATAGCCTCAAGTTCTCTATAAATATTTGTAATTAAAAATTAATAAACCATGTCCTGATCATTCCTTCATGCTTCTGTCTCATATTATGAGCTAGAATGACCATAAGAACAGCTGGGGAAACAACTAACTGAATAAAGTACTATTTATAGAGGAAAAACCGATAAAGAATATACAACAGTTATTTTAGAAAGGTTTCTTCCTTCTAAATGTCTTTGATTTAAGGGGTAGTTCAAATACCCTTTAGTAGGTAGTTCAAAAGTGAATTATTTTTGCCTTTTTTTTTTCTTTTTTTTTAATAGAGGATTATTTTTGGAAGTGGATGCTATTCCTGTATGCACACTGAGTTTTATTTCCTGAAATTTAAGGAACTGTTCTGATCTGAATGAAGTGTTTGCAGCACTATTTTCAGCCAGCCAAATGAAAAACGCAAAACAGATATTTCAACTGTACTTTTTAGTTATTTTATGTCGCATTTGACACGGCTATACATTGCTCATAAATGGCTGCACTTTGAAATTTAAAAAAAAAAACAGAAAGAGTCCAGAAATAAGCTACGTATGGCTAAAGGATATTAATATTGTTACTCCAGTTGCCTGAACACCGCATTTCAGTTTCAATGTGACATGTAATATCAAATATATCTTCCTTTTTATTAAAAAGAAAGAACTAGAAGCTTGTAATTAGAATCTAGGCTGACAGATTCTTCTAGTTTGACATCCTAAAACTTAAAATCAAATGCATTTTTTTAAATTAACTGTGCAGATCATACAACTCATCTCTGAAAGTTGAAGTTAAAATATATATATAYACACATACATACACACACTCACACATCATCTTACCTTCCGTACACTGCAGGAAGCCGATAGTGAGCAGAAACCAAAAACTTTGCATTCTGCAACCAGAAGACACCATTATTGATCCCTGTAAGAGTTTTCTTTGTATTCCTTAATGAATCCAGTTACAAAAGCTCAGCATCATCGAAACCAGTGGTCTGCATTATTCATCTTCATACCTAGAGAAACAGGATTTGGAAAAGAAAAGAAATAACAATGTCCATTAGTAGCTCAACACCAATAATTTGAAGTTCTAAATTTCATTTGACAAGAGGACAGAAAATTTTGATAAAAAAATGACAGCACATCTGCATTGTGGCTAGGAATCTGGCAGGTATGTGAGATTCAATCTCCTAGAGTCACTGACCATTAAACGRGATGCCAAGGAGTGATAAGTGCCAAAGCTGAAACCACAAATGCAGCTGAAGTGCCTGCACGGGACACAMGCAAACACACGAGAGCAGCTCCGATGAGCTGAGGAAAACAGGCTTGCAGCCGAGGAGGTCTGATGTTAGCTTTTCCCACTCCCCAAAGCGCACGCCGCAGCAACACTCAATCTAGGACACGCGGGTGTCGCCGCGGCTGACACGAGGCGGAGGCGAAGCGGAGCCGAGCGGCTTGCGGGGACCCAGCAGTCCGTCCCCTCCGTGCCACTGCCCGGGTGGCCACTGCCCGTGGGCTTCCTCCTCCGACCCTCGGCGTGGGCAAGCAGCAGAATCCACAGCTTTGACACCCAAAGAGGGTCTAGCTGAGGGAGCCCTGTCTGTGCGAGTCCAAGGTGTTTCTCCACAATAAACCCCTCCCGAGGAAGGGAGATAAGCGCCACAAATGATGCTCGACTATCCTTCGCTCCTGGCAAGATCTGTCTCTGACTGACAAACAAATATTAACTGCTCTTGTAAAACACGTACAAAAAAGACTTATAAAGCTATCATTTGCATTTGAGAAATAAAATGATGGTGACACAGAGTGGTTCCAGTGATGGCAGGTTTGGGAGTGAAGTGCTCCCATCCACTTGTGCCTTGTGCCCTCCTGGCCAGGCRGGTACCTGCCCGTGGGCTCTCCCCGAGCCCTGCACGAGCTGCAGCAGGTTTCACCTCCGACTGCTAGAGCTGCACAAGTCAGAGGAAAACGAACGTCAGGATAAGCAAGTTTTAAGTACACAGATGGCTCTACGCACTGCAGAAACACGCAGCAGCTTCAGAAGAACGACTCTGAGAACGTGATGCCACCACGGATCAGGAGAGCTACGTGCTGCCCTGTGCCCGCCTGCTCTTCTCAAGCACCACAGAAGGCATGTGCAGATGAATTGGAGATAGTCAAAGTTAACGTTATTTTATAAGCATATAGTAATAACTATGATGCAAGTGAGAGACTGGAAAGATATTTATAGAATATAGGATATTCTATATATAAATCTTGTCRTTACATTCTATGAGGTTCACTTGTGAGTCTTGTGAGTACTGTAGTACATTTAAGACTCGAAAAAAGGTACATATTTATCATTTTGCCAAAGAGAATTGGAAACAATGAAACAATATCACAGGCAAAAAAAAAATTACAAAACGCATGCTTTTTTTGAAAAGTAGAAAATAACGCCTTTTATATTAATCAACATTAATTAGTCAATGGCAAGCTTGTTTCCTGAGCACATGGACACCATCCAGACTGACACATGTCTCTCACTGAGGGGAGACCAGACGAATTAACAAAAAAGATTACAGAACTGGCTCTCTGGCTCCAAATGAGGGCAAGATGACTGTGTCAGAATAGGAAATAACTAATTACTCGAGTAGGCAGTTTCATCTGGCTCCCCTTTTAAGGGCAGTGATGCCACTTCACCGTAGGCATCCTTCTCCCAGGACGCAAACTTGCTCACTGTTTCACTTAGAGGAAAATGAAAGAGCGCTGACGTCTGAGATGACTGATTCTGTTTGTTTATACGTTAGAAACAACCCCTTTTCCTCCAATTTGCAACTGCAGCCGGGTGCCGTTGGGCCATAGGAGCTGCTACCCGGTGCAGGGCACCAGGGAGGCATCGTGGGCACAGCCCCGGCTGCCCGCGGCAAGGGACGTGCCCGCAGCTTGGCAGCCGGCACAGCCGCTGCTGCAGGGCTGCCCAGCAGCAGTCACCAAGAGGTGGCTGCATCAGCTCTCTACATCGGTGACAACGGGCTGAGGGTGTTTTGCAACTCGAGGAAAAAAAAAAAAAGCTAGAAAACCACAAAGGATGCACTGCATGCAGCAGAAATTACAATTGCTAAAAAGCTCCTGCTGAGTAAAGAAGGAAAAATTGCCACCATGATACCTTAGAAGAAACCCCTAGAGATAGTTCTGCTAAAAGCTTGGGAAGGGCCTGGGATCATCTTTCACCTGTAGCACCCAAAGGGAAAATCATAAAACTGTTTCACACACACTACAGACTAATCAGTATAATTTCAGTAAGTAATCAGAATAATCCAGGAGAATGGATGAGGAGCAATAATGGCTAAAAGTAAAATTAAGTCAGCCTTCTGATTTGCTGCCAGTCTGTCCAGAGGTTTTTGACTTCCCGGACTCAGATTTTACGACTGTTCATTTCCATAACACATTGCTGCACACCCAGATTTTCAGACATCTCAYTTCACCTTCAAGTGCAGAGTACCCTTTAGCAACCTTAACCCTGTGGCTTGGTTTGTTTTGGGGGACAGGGAGGAGCGAGAGAGCGAGCATGTTTCTTGAGACAGCTTACATCTCTCTAGGAAAAAAACCTCCCAAACTCTAAACATTACAACAGCAACAACAAACTTGCAACATTCTCCCTTATTAAAGGCAGACTTCCCGACCTTGTAAACTGTCTCACTTTAACAATTCTAATGAGAAATCAGTTTCTGAAAAAGCGTTGATGCTTTTGATATCAAAACCAGCACAAACTATTCAATTAGCGATAAATGCAAAACGTGCTGAGGTCAAATATGAGTACTTCGTGCAAAACTGCAACCGGCACACTTGACAAACATTATGCACTTCCAAATAAAAAAGCAGGACAGCTCCGAACCAACTACTCTTTAGCATAACAAAATTAATCCTGAAAACATTGCCCAGACCTGGGCTGGAGCTAGGGAACCCTTCAGCCGTAGACACAAGACCTTGCTCTCACTCTTGCCTTCCCCACCATGCAGCTATCAGAGATACGGTGACTGTCGTTGCCATCTCACAACAACAAAATCCCAAACCAAACATCAGCGCCAGCTAAAGCCGTATTAAGTTACTTCTTTGTAAACAGAAAAAGGATGATGGCAAGCGACTGCCCTGCACAAAGGCTTTACTTCCCCTCAGACCTCCATAAACCTTTCTGCCGTGTCCTGCAGTGCTTGGGCTGTGGGTGGGACAGGGAGAAACTCTCTGGAGCCAAGAGAGGCTGCTTGAATTTCAGAGTGCAATAAAAGGAGCCCAGAAAACTCCAGGTGTAACTTAATCTCCTACTTCTGAGCCATGCTGCAGACTCCAGCAGAGAAAAAGCTGCTGGAAGTCAGGCSGTTCACCTGGCTAAGCCTGTGTGCACACGCGCTGCTGAAGGGAGGAGATGGGCTGATGGGCTCGCCAGCGTTGCAGCCGGCACCCACAGGGTCTCTGGGCGGCTCTTCACGCCCCATTCAAGCTGTGCTCCGAGCCCGGGTATCTCAGGGTCCCCACTTTGCTTTCTCGCTCTCAGGGACTTCCTCCCACAGCAGCGCCCAGGCCCTGCAGAGCACGTGTTGTGTTGGGAGCCTCTCCCCAGCTCTGCAGTCGTGCCCAGGAACCTCCCTCTGTGCAGAGGGACCTCTGCACAACTGCTGCTCCCGTAGCTAAACACCCCTGCTCAACCCTCCCAGGGTTTTGTTTTCAATAGCCAAACTGGGGCTCCAAGAGCTCCATAACACCTGCAGCAGCCTGTCCAAGAGCTGTCTCTTCCCTCGGAGTCCATCCAGCCTCCCAGTCAATTAAAACCAAGCAGAAAGCACTGTTTTTGACATTGTTATTATTTATTTGTTTTTAAATCTGGACAAGAACGCTTGTCATTTGCTAAAAGGCTCCCAGACTAATGCTGACGTATTTTACAACGTAGCACTTATTTCCCAAATCATCCTAGAAAYAGCAGAAAGCACTTGCAACCTTAGCTAGGCTTTAACATCTCTATTACACAAATAAAAGCAACGCCAGCTTCACAGGCCGGAGCGGTGCGACACAGAGATGTAAAGAATATTGGTCGTAATTGCACACCCWGTACGCTCTGATGGAGCTAGCAGAACCCTGGCAATCTTCCTTATAAATCCTACATGACCTGCCTTGCCATACATGCAGCACCCCCACTGCCTTTCATAACCCGGTTTATGAAACTAAGTAATTCTGTAATATATCTGAGATGCTCTGCAGAGGAAAGGAGGGGGAAGAGTCGGCAAGGGTGAGCAGATACATATTCATACAATATAAAAGGCTACTTGGTCTCTGGAGAAATCATGTGTTCACGTGCCTTCCCATCATGAGCCTTTCCCAGTGAAAAAAAATAATAATAAAAAAGAGACAGCTACACTTCCTATGATCAATAACATACAAATTCAATTAATGCAGCATGAATAGTAAAAGCTTCTAATCCACACCAGTAAAATCGCAGAATGAGACTTAGTATCATCTRTGATCCGAGAGCCACAGTTCTACATGTCGGCAATGTGAGAGCCAGGTCTATTTTTCAACATTTTACTTTTATCTTTAGATGCAACCAGCGAGTTATTTCTAAATTCTCAATATGATTATTCACAAATTGATTTACATTAGCAATCTTGCATTAGTGCTACAGCACCAGCCTGTATAAAATCTTCAGAGTTATAAGACCTTACTGAAAAACTGAAGACAAGCAAGACAGCTGTTGTTTAGCAGGCATCTTTCAACTGCTTCTGGTAAACAATCAATGCCTAATCTGTCTCAATTAAACAAGTTGCCCACTGCAAGAAGAAAGGAAAGGCTAAATCTGCTCTATCTAAAACTGGTTAACAAAGACTTACGTTCCATTAAAAGCAATCCAATACTAAAAGCGGACCCCAGAGTATTATCTTCAATTCTGCATTCAATGGTCCCCATTAATTAACATCTTGAACATTGGATTACTAACCCAAATCACCTCTTTCCAAATGGTGCAGGAAGGACTGGAGTAGCCGGGAAGGGAGTAACACAGTAAGAAGATGACATGACCAAGGTCATCCAATCTTGCTGTCCAATAAAAATGTGATTTCTATGCATTCAGCTGCTTTCTCCTCCRAAGAGACATATCAATGCTTCAGCAAGCCTGAAACAGCATGGGATAAATATACGTGTACCCTAGATTTAGAATAATTACAAAAATGTGCCCCTCTGGTCTGGATTCCTGCTCATCAGTAGGGCAGATTATTCAAAACGCAAGGTCTACCTAGCAAAGACATGACATTAAACAGGGTAGCAGCACAGTTTTAAACAGCGGAGCATTACAATTTAGTCCATGAGCCCACAGCAGCTCAGTGGTCTACCTCAATCATTCGCAGAGAAAATAAATAGGCTATCACAGAAAAAGATGGAGATTTTCACCCCTCGCGCGTGCTGCAATGCAGCTCGACCTCCTCCGGCTCCGCGCCCAACAGGCCAAGTTTGAATTTCTCCTTTTTGCCTCTGCAAAACGCTCAGAAAGGGGAGCGCCCAGCTCTGGAATGGAGGGGTCGCTCCTTGCTCCTCGCRCATTTCCTCCTTTTCAACGAGGTTGATGTTGCACCACAAATGGGTGCAACTCAGTTCAAAGAGCAAAGGTAAAACCTTCCTGATACTTGCGCCCTCCGTGCTATCAGCCCCGCTCAGCCCCTCAGCAACAAATCCCTGGTACCCGCAGCGCCAAGGAGGGGCAGCGACGCTGCGGGGCGATTGCAGGCGCTCCGGGCCCCGCTCCAACGCCAGCCGCCGTGCTCCTCATCACCCGGCAGGCAAACAGCTCTCGCTCCCAAGCCTAGCTAGGAGAGGTTTTACGAACATCAAAAATAAACAAACAATGAATAGCTATAAAGCACACAAACACAACCACGCAACAAAGAGAAAGAAGCAATCACAGCTGAAGAAAATTCAAGAGCTTTTCAGGCTTCTCACAAAAGAGAAATCCTCAAAATAATCTATTTGTATTAAGAGCTATCTTGCCTTTTCCCCTTGAGGAGCCACAAGACGAGCACTGACCAAAGACACCGCAGTCYTGCATGGCAGCAAACTCTTTGCCGACAGCCTTGACAGGGCTTTGCAGAGGCCCGTGTCTCTCAAAGCTCTTATGCCACTTAGYGGATGTCTTCCCCCCCACTCCTTGCCCCCAAATCCAGCGTTTTTCACAGCAGAGAGTCTGCCTGAAGTAGCTGTAGGCTGAGAAACAAAACAAGCGGAGAGAAGGGCCCTCGGGAAGCCCAGGCCCCCGGGCACGGCGACCATGTGGCGCGTGGATTTTAGTGCTCCCGATCAGCTTTACGACCTYCCGCCACGCAGCGGAATTCACGACGGGGCTGGGACAGCGCTCGCTCCAAACCATCGCCCTTTCTATCTGTTATATTTAGTATCTGGCTCTGCAGTCTGTCTTCTGCACAATTGATCGTCCTCAAGGTCCGAGAGTAAGCCTGCATGGGCAGCAATGCCTGTTTGGATTGTTTTTCAAAAATCTACAGAAAAAAACACTGAAGTTACCAGAAAAATTCAAAAAAGGACCCAAGAATACTTACACTTTAATCAGAAAAAGCATGCACATATGTATACACATGATGCATGAGGCATAATTTGCAGCATACCTTACACTTAAAAGGGAATATTCTTGTCATGTTAATATCTGCGAGATCCTGGCCTGATCATAGTGCAGTGAAATATGAAACAAAAATCAATGGTGGCACAGAAGATGTAATCTCTGCTGTGTTTGGCTCGCTGCACCAAATCCTTTGACTCATAAATCATTGTTACTAGCCATCCAGTGAATCGATATTCAGATTCCCCCTTGGTCTATACATACGACCACTAAATGAAATAATAATGACCAAAATCTGTCATAGATTAGGTTATCAATATTACCAAAAGGGATTTCTTGGGAGCAATGAGGTAATCTAGGGTAAAATATATCAGATGGGCTTGCAAAGAAATGTGAAAAAGCTGCGACTAAATATAGAGACAGAAAGAGAAAGGAATTTTTAAATTCCCCTTCCTCCATTGTACCCTCAAGCATTAGAATTTACTAGAGCATCACAATAAACCATGTTTTAATGCAGACCATTTTAATAACATACGCTTTTAATTATGTTCTGAAACCTATTGTACTTGGACATTTTTCTTTTCCTTATTTCAAATAGGCTCTCTTTAAGTTATTACTGGTTTTCTCCCCCCCCGCCCCGGCAAGCATGATCCCAGTAAGACTTAACAGGTCCTACCGAGAGTGGAAATGCTCTGCAAACTACACAAATCACTGAAAGGCAGTAGCTCACCTCTTTGCAGAGGAACACMGTACATTCATATTCCCATATTCATCCCATATTCAGTCGGGCCATAGTCGAGCCATAGCATTGTCCAAATTTCTAATTATGAGAGCAGGAGAGGGAAAGAAATGGTGGAAACACTTGGCCTKCAAAGGAACCACTGATCAAGATAAGTCTTCCAGCTGCCTTTGGAGAGGACTCCACAGGCAAAAACTTCCACGAATTTAAACAATCCTTCAGGTGACTTCTGCCTTATTTACTGTGGAGAACGGAGCACCCATTGACAGAAGACATCTTTTAGGTCCACCAATTTATATTCCAGTAGCCTTTAAAAAATAGAAAGCTTAAAACTAAAAAATTCCAAAATTAAAATCAAACTCTCTCTCCTCATTACTGACTTTTCTCACATACACACTCAGAAAAGTCAGAAAYTGTACATAGCATTACTGCTTAGACATCCTTAGCTCTTCCTTGCACTTACACATATACAACCTAATGATATATCTTTCTCACATATCATCAAGGTGCAAACCACATGCAGTAAACATGGCAAACAAATCTTCAGTATCTTCTCCTAGGGGGGCAGATTCTGCCAAAAAAAAAAAAAAAAACAAACAAACAAACAAAAAAAAACCCACCAAAATCCATTTCCATTACCTAATGGTCAGTTTTGCAAAGACCTCCAAGTTCCCTATATATCTTATGGCACCACCATAGCTAAGAATATTTTCAGATCAGTTCTCAAATTACATTTAAACTCTACAAATTACGTCATTTCAATTTCAAATTATTCGTGTAGAAAGGCTAAGTCAAAAACCCACAATGCTTGTAACAACTCAAAAATGAAGCAAAGAGAGTTACAAATTCTAAATAATAATCCAGCAGAGAGACTCCTACCACTTGAATGCACCACTTCTAAAAATGTCACTTCTCACACAGTGTTTTCTCTCRCCAGTGAAGAGGTGGGGGAAAAGACAAGTATTTTTGGAAAGACAAAAGGCCTTTCCTTGACACCATGAAAAAGGAATGTGAAGCGATACTTTCTGGCCATTGCACAAAATGGAAGAAGAAATGCTTAAGCACTGCCACAGCAGGGAAAAATAATTTATAACTTACATTCATTTAATAAATTAAGAAGAGGGGGTGGGAAGGAAAATGATCACTAATCAATGTAGTGACTGAAGACATCACATTTTCCTTTTTTTTTTTTTTTTTAATCCACATAGAATAACAGCTGAATTCTTGTAATCTTAGTTTTCATCTATACTTCCCAGGTAAAAGACACTATGACTTTGAGACCTTTATAATTCTGACACATTTGTTTGCAACAACGTAACTGGTGTTGTTCTGTGGTTTCATGCAACAGAGCCAGACCTCTGCAACACGCATTTACCGTTTCTTTTAAATAATGTAACTTTTAGTAGCTCAGTTCCACTTTCTTATTGGGGAAAAAAAATCCTTTATTTAGTTTTCATTTACATGCTTTATTTAGCTTTTCCTCCATGATTACAAACACTTATGGCATTTATTTTGTATTCTTTTAGGAAAATTAGAGAGAACGGTTCTTATAAAATAGAACTTATTGCTCTTCATATTTTCTGCCACAGTTCAGGATCCACACCGCACCAAAAAGGAAAGAGTCTACATTTGTCTATCAACAATATTTATAAGTGAATCGAGCAGAGAGATTACAAAATTTTAATAAGAACATTATATTATGGTAGCAATAATCTAGGTGTTTTACTGGGAAGTGAAGTGGATTACCGTAAATGAAATTTTAAATGTCCTTTCCAGTTTATAGATAACACAAAATGACTCTTTTCATGTCTCCAGCGATAAGGATACAAGTGCCACACATTTAAATAGTGCCTTCACCCCATCCAACCCTGCTCATGAATTAATAATTCAGTGACATTAATACAAGAAGATAAATGATAAAGAGGTTACAGCACAGGGGCCAACAGTACACATATACTTCTTTTGGAACAGCTAATACCTCTCTGCCAATTACAGTTGGAACTTTTTAACAGTTTTCAATGGCATTTTTACAATCTAAATAGCAGCTTATGCACACACAATTTCACACAACTCAAGCTTAATAAATCTCCTGCTGCTACCAAACAATCATTCTAGGGGATTAAAGTGCAACATCTGCTAACATTAATAAGCATTTTACATAGCAATATGTATAAAAGYAGTTGCTCTCGGTCTTCTGAAAAAGCTTCTCAACTGATTTGGCATAAATTATACCTTCATCGTACAACTGATAACTTTCGCTTATGGCAATAATAAGGTTGCTATATTGCTATATAGTGGGGGGAAGGAAAATTATATACTAACTGAAATTTTCATTTGTGGTAGAACCATTTCTAAAAGCTTAAATAAATTTAAAAAATACATTTATGCAAAAAATTTTAGGTAACAACTTGCTAAGTCCCACAATTTAAATACTAAAACTGAAGATGCCAATCAGTTTCCAAGAGCGCATTTCTCTTCTAATACCTGTTCTAAGTTTTTAAATAAGTGTTGGCTCTTTTTATTCCTGTATTTATACCAAAGTAGAAACTACTGTGTGCCTTGCTAAGGCACAAGATGCGAATCAAAKGTTATATTTAATGTAGATTCCAGAATATATTTTTAGGCCAAATTTGGCAAATAACCACCTTTTGGAACCAGGAGACGCAACAGCAGCTTGAGCCAAGAACACAGTTGGCAAATACGGCACAAACTTTTACGGGCAGCCCTGCCAAGGAAACCCAACCCCTGCGGCTCAGCTGGGGACACACGAGTTCCCGCCGCCGCCAACCCTGCGTCACTACAGGGCGAACAACACCAGGAGTCAAATTAGAGCTGGCATCATCATTTTATAGCTGAGGACTCTGCAAAAAGCTTAAAAAATAAATGATTGGTAAAGCGTTTCAGATCCTTGCCTCATAAGCCTGTGCATTTTTTCAGAAAAGAAAGGGAGGTCGGGTTTGCAAGAACAGATATAACATTTATTAAATTTTTGCAGAACCACTCCAAAGTAATGTGTTGCTGTGTGGATAAATGAGCAAGCTCATTTGTTTCTTTTATGAAAAAAATAATTTTTATTAAAAATATCCAGAGAGAGAAAGCTAGATGAAATAACTAAGTAGGCAATATTGAATATGCTTTTTTTTTTTTTTTTGCTTAATTAGGAATGAATCTCTCTGGATTTCTTCATGATGAATTGCTTAAACAGGATTGTTTTAACATTATTTTTTAAGTCAAAACATTGCATTAAAAATGGGTATTATTGTATTCTCCTGACATTGCCTTCATTTCTATTTGACATATTATAAAAGAGCTAGAATAAAAAATATCAAAGGAATAAGATAATATGAGATTCCGCAAAGCTGGTGTTTGACAACTAACTCTCAGGTCAAACCAATTGATACTATTAGATTTAAGCTACCTGGGGCCAAAGCCACTTAGCCAGAAAAAAAACCACCACCTAAAGACTGAAAACAAAAACAAAAACAAAAAAAAAAAAAAAAAAAAAAAAAACAACACCAAACAAACAAACAAAAAAAATGTAAATAGAGTTAACATCAACCTTTTTCTCAGATTACTCGTGGTTCCTTTAGGCCAAAGTCTGTAGCTACAATTCCCATCCATACTTCACAAATCACAAATCACCACTCGAGGAAGCACAAAGGGATTAAGAACCAAAATATCGCAGTGTCACAGTTTGTTTTCTGGTGATTTTTTTGTTTGTTTGCTTTCTAATACGGTTAAAATTTAAAATAATCATTGCAAAACAAAAAGTTAATCTGCATGCTCCCCATAAAAGCACAATATAAAGCTGTGAAAAATTCTTACTCTAGAATCTCTCTTAAGGAGCAGTAAAGCAAACTGATCCATGACTTGCTTTTGAGGACATTCCTCTGTACTTTGCATTCAAATCTCTCTCATCACAGATATATATAATATACCCACACACACACACCCCCTATATATAGAGATACACTTGCTGCCATGTGCCAGCCTTACATAGAATCGAAAATTTCCTACTGCTGGAGTAGTCACACAGCCATTTCAAATCCAGGTCACAACTTCATACAGTTACTCACATTAACATTTGCAATTTAATCTCTTTTAACATGGGAATCTTACATTGCAGAGAGGAAATCTAGGTGTCTCTTTTGCTCAAAGATGACCAAATATCAAATATGAAATTTAACAGGTTTTAATCATAGCAGTTTGTAAACAGGGTAATATAACACGTCTGCCCTAATTCAGTACGATGCCATTCTCACACAACACTCATCAGCCTGAGCACAAAAAAATCTCTTCTGGCATTTCACTAAATTAAAATCTCCAGGCCCCAAAGCAAGAATGCACAAATTTAGATTTTATTAATACCTTAAATCAAACTCAGTTTTATGTAAGGCAATTTACAAGTCATCTTCTCTTATGATAGCAAAGAACAGAGCAGGAGCTTAATCACATTCTTACAGACACTTGGAAGGGAAGATGGTCTCACCTTTTGGTCTGAGTTGCCACTGGTGGGAAAAAAAAATTCTCCAAAATCCAGCAAAGTTCTTTTCACAGAAGCAGGTTTAAGTCTCCAGGCAGCACAGCAGCAGGGCAGAGCAGCTGAGTACTCAGGGGACAGGAACGACACTTAAGGGAAGTGGCTCCCACTCAGGGAAACGACTGCCGTCTTGCCCGCTTCCCACGCACCAGAGAAACGCTGCATTTAAATCTAACGCGACGGATTGCACCATTCATGCCAAGATGCAAACGGTGCAAGCGCCCACAGCACGTGCTCCACCAGCCACCTTCATTTGACTGCTGCTCTACGTATTGCAGCACTTGCTAAGGGCAAGAAACCCCCATGTGCTAGACTGGGCAGCCCCACACCGCAAGCATGGGCTCAGAAACACCTGGTCGAGTCAGAAACAGCAGGTCGAGTGCCCCGCGCTAGCGCCTGCTCCCTGGGAAGGGGTGTGCATCATGCCAGGGTGAAGCTGGAGACATCGCCAGCCAGCTCCGAACACGCAGCAGGCACGGACACAGCACGGGCCACAGACCGTGGGCAGAAAGAGCCTGCAGACCCTATAGAAAACCTGGAGTGTCGTTTTGTCTCCTTTACGGGGACAGTCAGCTCCAAGCAGCAGTCACCACCACACTTCTGCAACCCAACGCAGAAGACTTGCCTTCTGTGAGCTACACTGGCCAAGACCATAAACTTTGTAATCCCCATGGAAACTCCACCAATGCCCAGCACAAGTCACACACTTGCATGAAGAAAAAAACACACACAAAAACCCATAGAGCATATAAKTGTGTGGAAAAGGGAAAGACAGTATTGGCACCCGACACTGCTAAAGAGACCCACACAAACACGCAGCGAGAAGCAGGGCAATTATGCAGAAACCCTGGCTGCTCGGCAAGCAATCGCGCTCCATAAACAGCTGATGATATCAGAGTGCCACAACAGATCTCTTGCAGATCCTGGGTAATTTTATTTATTTATGAATCAAGCCCATACGAGGTCATGATAGTAATAAATGCATTGTTATTTATGGGTCACTAGTGGAGGAGCTGAGATGCTATTCCTGGAATAACAGAAAGGAGGACAGAGGAGGACTAGCACATAAGGAAGCTGAAACAGAGCTTAGAAGGGCCCATCGCCTCCTAGATGCAAGAAGCAACAGAGCCATGTATGACAAAACACTTCTCCTGATATTGCCTGTATTAATAGAACACTAGTTCCTCCATTTTCTTTCAAGAAGACTTCAGTCAAAATGAACTTTGATAGTTTTGACCTAAAAATAGTACTTTCACAGACAGCCTAAAAAAATAAAGGCATCTAAACCGAGACTAATATGGTGTCCATACATGGCAGCTTTCAACAGGCACRGCATAACATCCCTACAGTCATTCCATCACAGTAATTTCTAGCAAACACACTCAAAAGTGGTTCTTTTTTTACTGTGATATTTTAGGATGTTAATACATATTGACTTTTTACTGTTATTTACTAACTAGAATATTTATATATTTATTCTAGCTGTCTGAGAACAGAATAAAGCACTAGTAAAGCAGGTTCTTTTGCTGGCTGGCAGCAACCTTAACATCTACAACCCTGGACAAGCATCTCTTACCCTGACCTACCTCACATCTCTTCACATGAAAACTCGGCATCTTACATTTTTAAATGAAAAAGCAGTGTATTAATAGTAACCAAGACATACAGCGGATACCAGCATTCCCACACAACCATGAGCAGACAAGTCATATTCTATTGTTCAACTCCAACTATTGTTACAATCATTTTACAAAAATATTTATGAAAATTAGTCTGTAAGAATGGTTTTAGGACAACTAAGAATAAATACAGATTTTTTTTTTCCCTCCCTTCTCCAAACAGTGAAATATATTTACTAAAAATATATTTGTCTTGCAATGACCRTCAACTGTTCAAGCTTCCAAACAGCAGGTACTCTGCCTATTTTAATAATCATAAAACACCAACTTCTTAAAAGTCTAGGTTTATACAAAAAATACCTACACTTTCTATTTTGAGCCATAATTATAAAAATTTTTATGCCGCTCTTTTCCTATGTTTCCTGGGATATCACTCATTAAAAAGAAGTTGACAAGTCTGGCAGGGCAGGGAAAATAACACTGTCCTTTCAAAGGACCAAAACATCAATAAATCAAGTTGATTGGGAAATGCTATTCAACAAGATGATTAATTTTTAAGAAGGTAGAGCAGAACGTAACAAGCGCTGCAGAACAGAGTAAGCGCTGGGTTAAGCTGCCTGTCAATGAACCCGTCTGAGAACTCGCTAATTAAAAAACCAAAATGAACTAGCAAGTGAAAATTAAAGATGCAAAATACAATTACCCACTAAGGCAGCTCCGATTCCTGCACATCCGTGAAAATGAACTGCTGAAATGGACACGACTCCTCTACCTGGAGATGCTCCCACCGGCTTCCCGGCATCTCTGTGCATCCGTGCCCAGAGAGCTCGGTCTAAGGCAAGTTGGAGCCACCAGGAGAGCGCACATCATTTCCCGGAAGGCARATCAGCAAGTCACAGTTTCCCATGAAGCAAAGGAAAAATCCTTCTGTTCATTAGTGCTCTTAGGGTTTCTATAGCGAGGAGCTGCATTTCCATGAAGTCATTATAAAGGTTCCCACATGAAAATGCATCTCTGACATAATTACGTTCTTTCAAGTTACTTTTCCTCCCACTTGCTCCACATCTCAGGTTATAGGAAAATATTGACAAAAATAAAAGAGGGAGGGGGTCATAAYAAACCATAGTCTGAAAAACACAGTAAGAAAACATGAAAAATAAAACCACCAAACCCTTTACAACCTTTTCCTTTAAAAAAAAAGGAAAAAAACTCTTAATTTCTACTGGATAGACTGAGATCAACTCTATGAGCTAAAATACTCTTTAATTTATAGCCTAAAGGTTCTTCCATGTTTAAAAGGAAGTATGTAAAGAAATACAATGTCTTTCTCAACGTGCCTATTCTTTGAAATGTCTTCATTAAAATGGAGATTTTGACTTTTTGGACTGTGAATAACAGAGAAAGGACAAACTCCAATTCCAAGGATCTTCATCTGCAGACAGTTCACACAAAACCCCAGTTTCTTCTCACACTGATTTTTTTTTTTTTTTTTTTTTTTAATATTGCAGACAACTTTTTGAGGGGAAAGGGCAGATGGGAGGACCTCCAGTTCATGCCCATTAGCTAAATTAGTACTAATTACACCTTTGTTTCATTATGAAGCAGCTGAAGGAATCTACCCCTGAATTCATGTCTGCCGCATAAAAGCGATATACATGAGGGGCTGCCATGATAGCAATTACCACTTAATACAAGATGCTAATAAATAAATACCAGATGATGGCACTAGAAAGATCCAAATCACAAGCCTACAAGGGAGAGAGAAAAAAATGCAAAGCATCTCGTATGTGCCCATATTCTGCTTTTTTCTGCTAAATTGCAGCAAGAAAACCGCTTGCTCAACAGCGGGCGGATGTGATGGGCAGACAGGCGTGGCGGAGGAACCACCTCTTTACACTACGTGGGAACAAAAATAAGATTCTAAGGAATATCTATTTGCTCAACTCACAGCAGCTAATAGTATTCTCGATGAGACTAATATGTCCTTTAAGTAGCTTAAACTTCCATTGTACCTAAACATTTAGGAGACACTAACMGTATCTCTCAACCTTGCAAACTTCATTAACATAGCACTGAAAGCCTGATTTTCTGTCCTCAACCCAAATATGCAACAAACCTCCCTAATACTCTATTTCTTTTTCCTCCATAAATCCTTACAGATTCATTTTAGTGGTTTCTTACTGTTACAAGTTTTTTTTTTTATTGGTTCTATTTTTAAATACAAAAATAAATCATTTACTCTCTGCCTATCTTTCAGCAGCCCTACTATAAAATTTTCATTTCTGATGTTTCTTCAGTTACCATAAGTCTTTGAGATTATTTTTTTAATATATAAAACTACATTGAACAAAAAGATATTCTCTAGATAGAAATATTCAATTTCATATATCCACTGAAAAATATACCTGTGAAAAATAAGCAAGAACTAGACGGTTTATTGCTTTCCCAGTCTTGGCAAACTAACACATCCAAAGACTAATATTGAAGTTGAATTTTAAAAAAAGTTAAATTTACATTTAATTAAAACATGCCAAACCTTTAAATGGCCTGTTAATAAGATAAGGTAATATAAGCTAGTTAATTTAACTGTAAGGCACTATAGTCTCTATAAACTCCACTTGTCTATACATTCACCAGCTTTTGGAAAAGAGCTTCCTAAACAACGCTACTGYCAAAATACTGCTGTAACTACCACTGCAATCAGAAATAACAACCTTAGCTATAATAATCTGAAAATACCCTGATGTATAGTAGAGGTACTTGAATTCTGTRCAGGTGACAATTACAATGCCCAATTTCATAGGCAGGGGTATTTCCAAGGCCAGAGTGATTTTAGGTGCTCTGCTCGGCAGAATTTTCCATTGCGAGCCAGGCACTGCTGATTAGTTGCATGACATTTGCCAAACACAAAAGCTTCATAATGTCATAACAGCATTGCTGCTCCAAACAGAGATATAAATAGTAAAGGAAAAAAAAAAAAAAGAGAAAAAAAAAGAGAGAAAGAGACAGACTTATCCCTCTTCAGGGTTAGCGGTCCATGCACAGTTAAGTATGACTTAGCACGGCTTCATTTATAATGCACACTACAAGTAAGATGACTACAGCGTGGATTTGTGCTTTGATTTATTGTCTTGCAAAGGGAAGAATACTAATTTAAAGAACCCATTCATTTTGGATCTCTACAAAAATAGTTAATCTTTTATACATATATATAAATACTTCAAAAATGTTTCAGGAGAGCAGGTAAGTATGACAATTTAATCAGAATACTTCTGCACATATTTTTCTTTTTTTCAAACACATACAGATTGTCTTCTAGAACAAATATATCATTAAAACAATTTCCTAACCTGCAACACGCATTGACTGCAACCTACTTAATTTTAAAGCTAATTTAAAAAATTAAAAATAATTACAATACTTAAAGACTTGAACAACTGGCTTTATTTTTTATAGGATAAAATTAAAAATGGCTTAAAATTCACAGCACTTGCTGCTTCTTTATATGTATAAGCCAGGAACTGTCCCCCACAATGCAGTCACAGTTCATGCTCTTAAATCGGTTGGAGCTCCACATTCACGAGTGCAAGAGGGGGGCACATTCATCCTTTCGTGTTTTCTTTTTACATACAAACAAAAGAGACAATCGCTTTCCACAGATCAAAATGAATGAAATGTGAAGCCAATCTAAGAACCTACTGGAGTTTTTCTAAAGCAGAAAGTGTTATTCTTCAGGTCTTAATTCTTATTTTGAATACAAGAGCAAATAAGGCAAAAGCTCTACAGCTTGGCTYTCATTGTACAAAAAGATGCTCTAGTAGCATAAAAAAATACAACAAAAAAACTCAAACCTTAGCTTGCTACTACAAAAATTATGCCATTTTGAACCCTAGACTTAACTAAAACATTTACCCACTTATTTTCCAATAACCCACCGGAAGACATTTATGACAACTTGCAACATTGCCTTTAATCAATGTATTTGTTAAAAAGTTAAATATTTCATGTTAAAATACAGGTGCATCTTTCCTCTGGTTTCTTGTAATTAATAATGGCTTAAAACAGATGAATACAGGTTCTTTCTGTATAAGGCTCTCTCATATAGCATTAATCCTAAGCATTTAGGAAGCGTCGTGTCTCACAATTTTATCTAACACTATGCATACACATGCAGAATGCGAAACATATATGTTCTTCCACAATGAGAACTGTCATCTATACACTTTCTTAACTTGGAAAGATCTAATTATTTCACCACTGTGTTTAAGAACATCAGAGAAAGAAAGATTTTTATTATTACTCATTATTCCAAAATTTATTGAATTATACCCAAGCTACTACCTTAAAAGCTGTGCCTATACAGTCACCCTTAGCTATTGAGACTGCTGTTACAGTTAATACAGTTATTCATAAAGGACTATATAACCTAATGTATTTTGTTCGATAAATCCCCTTAAGTATCTTTTATTGATAAAAGCTATTTAGTTTTACTAAGTGTGGCTCGTACTTTTTATGAGTATTAATTTTTTTGTTTTTGAAAAAACAGATGGAAATTTTGAGGAATTAAGGAACAGCTTGAATGTCACTTACGTGACAATTGTACAAATACGACATTGTCATTTTTGTTACTTGGATTCATTTTTAAAAGTACATAAATTTCCTAACATAAGATGATAATCCTAATGAAACAGAGATTGTGTATTATGCTACAGCTAAAACAAAGTAACATGATTTAATTCAAGTAGGATCTTCCAACAAAGCAAGTAAATTATCATTGTCCTACCTTCAAAATATAAAGCTACAGAAGAATCTACCTTAATCCCAGCTGTATTAGCCCCTCAGCAGAATTAAAGCTAGAGATAYGCCCTGATTTTCACATTGCACAGAACTCTCCACTGAGTTGAATTTCTGAATAATACTCACCTCACTGCAGGGGGAACCCACACACTGTAAAGAAAGATTATGTTCACTGCCTCCTCGTAATTCCTCAACAGGATTAAATTAAGAAACCCCTCTTTCTTCATCATAACRAACACATCAGTATTCTCCCACACAGGTGGTGGTGGAGGGGTGAAAAACAATGCAACTTTTCAACTCYCAACACCTATCAAAATCTCCATAAAAGACATCATTTATGTATTTTCTGTAAATCTTACCATTATAATCCTATTGGAGTGTAATTGCTGTGGCTAATATTCTTACCCCGTTATGAAAATGCTCAACATAAACGTGGCACTAAGTTGTTAAGATAATACACGATCATGCTGTGAAAGGGTAATACCTATACAATAGTCCTTGCCAATACCATAAATCTCTTTATTAGACAACAACCTATTACAGGAGATCTGCTTAACTGTTTCCCTACTTAGAGGGCCATTTGGTGTTACAATAACAAGCTGACTTTTCACATTAGAAAGGATTAGCCAGTATAAATAATAAATCGGCACCGATTTGGTGCTCTTTTAGACATGGTAAATCTTCACTGGTGTTTAAATGGAGAAGCTGAACCAAAACTCTGAGCCCGTGTTAGGTTAAACGTTTATGTTAAATTTATGTCTCTGTAATAAACTAACAGAAAATAAAATCTAAACTGGTATCCGTGGTGGATTTATTGTAATAGAAGATGTTATTGAKATCTACTACTACTTTATTAAATGTGTATGCAAAATACCTTATCTTCCTAACAATATCACAGCAAATTACCTCTAAAGTTAAAACAAACCTATTGCCACCACTTAAATCCTATAGCGAAAAATACATTTAAACACTATTTCTTATGCTTCTTGCTTAGGAAGCCAACTATATTATAAATGAAATTATTTTTAGACCTAAAGGGTCTTAATTTGGACCACATGCTTTCACCATATAGAGAATTAAAATACAAATGATAAAATATGAAATACACAAGATCATTCAGTGTACTAAAGAACTATGTCTATTTGAAATAAATATTTTGGATGCTTCAATGTAGTAAATGTAGTATTTAAATTAGAAGTTAAACTAGAGATAAACTTACTTCAGACATTCCTAATTCCTTTTTTTTTTTTCCAATATATTCCTTAAAAGGTTAAGGCAGCAATCCTTAACACTGATTGTCTATTAAAGTACTGCTCTACAAATTCATCAGTTATATTAGGATGAAACTATTCATTTTTTTACATCTCAGAGTAAAAAATAAAAAGTAAAATTAACAGTTAACATTGCAGATGCAATCAGCTTGATTATAAATCATAACCCTGCTGGGGTAAATAGAAAGGACTTACCTACTGCTTTTTGGCTAGCACGCTACACAGCACGAGATGCACTGGAGACCTTAACGTCCTGTGTTGTGTTTCTCATGCGGACAGGACATTTTTAGAATCACAAAAGACAGTCGATGCAAGTAAAATTTGCTTCTGATTATGCCAAATATCAACCTTGTTCTCTGGTATCTTGACATCTGATTTTTTTTTTTCCCTCGCTTCTTTTTAAACTTTCAATAAAAAAGACATTTCTCAGAGGAGGAAAAAAGCTTCTGTAATATCAGCTTTTGCTTACTGACTTTATAGGGTTTTCCTGCCCGTTGTTATTTRCTGTTTCTGATGAACAATCATTTTAAAAGCTTTTGTACTGAGCCCTTCTCTTCCGCACGGATATAACAGAGAATACCCAGCGAAATGAAACTGTACTTACTAGAAACAATTCAGCCCTGAATGCCTTGATTACTTTGATTATCTCATATACAAGCTCCCTCTGCAGGTAATAAGAAGAGTTAGCAAAAAATATGTGAAAAATGTGGGTAACAGCCAGCATAGAAACCCAAATAATTGGTCCCATTTTAAAGAAATTCCCCAGGAAATGCTTCTGCAATGTTATCTGATGCAAACAGTTAACACAGAAAACAGTGTGTGATTTTTTTTTCTTCCTCTCCCCAGCTATACGTGTCTATTCCTGTCCCTCAGAAAAGGGAAGCATTCAGCTTTCGTCTTTCTTATGTCAAAATATACTGATTTCTTTTTAAAGTGACCTAAACGCTTTTAGGAAAGGAGAAAGGAAAAAAAAACAAAAACAAAAAGAACTTCTCTGCTTACCCAGAACTAAACAGAAATGAAAGACCACCCCAAACAGGAAAGCAAACACACCCTATCTGATGCATCTCCCTAACCCCAAAATAAACAAGCGGCAGCCTCCCTTATTCTACTTACTGCAGGGACACTAAACTCAATGTCGCTTTCACATGCTATTCCATGTTCACTCCACCAAAGCATAAAAAAATCAACTGAATGATGTGCTTAAATCAAATACTAAGTCTCTAGCAATTTATATTAAATTATGAATTTAATTATAAAGCAACAATGTAGTTCTCATTCAAATGGAGGGTTTTTTTCCTCAGAAGGAATTATCCTTACCTTGAAATATCTTRAGTTTATTCCTCACAGCGCACATAATATGAACTTTCTAGATAAATATCCCTTTAACACAAATGGAAAAAAGCTTCAATGAAGAAARCTATAAATATTAAGCAGACTAAAATTAAGTCTTCCTCCTATCTAACCTCTAGCAYACAGTCTCTGAAAACCAGCACAACGTTGCTTAATGGTAATTTCTCTTCTATCAGAGCTAGAGACTGAAAGTCCTCTGTTGTTGTTTTTCTTATAGGAGCAGAACTCACTTTCAAGTATTTGATTGTGCAGGATAGCCCTAAAATAAAGGATTATACACTAAATGGCTTTATTTTTCACCTGAAAAAAAAAATAAACTCCAAAGTATAACCTTGGAAGTTTTCACAAGCAGCTTAAAAAAACCCTCAAATGATATAGTAGCTAAGGTTACAACCATTACACGGGACAAATGTAGGGCAAATTTGAAGTATTCGTTCGAAGATGACGACTGCTGCACACAGAGCTCTTCTTCACTGCTGAGCACCTTTGGCAGTGGCATCCACAARCAGGAACTATCTGATCCATGAGAAACCTCCTCCAAGAAAGGAAAGGAGAAGGAAACAGAGAAAGCAGGAAAATGGTGATGATCTTTTCAAGCTCTGGTTAAGATATTGCCTGAAGGACAGGAGGATTTTCTTCTTGCTGTGTCAGTGCCCAATTCCTCCTGCACACCCCCCACCCTTCAACCCTTGTCCTCCCTAAGGCAACTTCCAGGTTCCTGGCTTTTCCCTCTGCCCCTGCCCAGCCAGGAAGACTCCTGCATGACAGAGACATGCTCTCCTTTAAGCTCTTTATATCAATTTGCACAGGAATTCGCCTCCCACCTTGACAGTCTGCATTTAAGAAATACTTCTTTTACTGAAGCCACGACACTGTGTCCTTCACTGTTCAAATGCCAAACCCATGAACAAAATAGTTACGAACTTCTCTGCTAGAGAACATGCAGTTTGTTCACCCAAAGATGCATCACGACTCATGCTGTGAAACCAAAGTTTCCCAAGCCAGCCACTTCAAGGAAAAATGTCCAAATTAAAATTTCTAAGAAAGAACAAATGAATGGCTGGATCAGATTAAAAGAATTAGGCCTAGCATAAAAAACAGAATCAGGAATTTGTTAGAGAAAACAGATTTTGTTCTTAAGGAATCCTTTCTTAAAAGGCCACTTAAGTTAGCATTGACACTGACTCTTGCTATGCAGCCATTTTCAAACTCTCTTCATACTGCTGTCAATTGTTATGCTATTAAATAATAAAGGTAAGGCCAAAAAAAAGTAAAATAAAATCTCTCTGGCATGCGGTCTCTCTCCAGCACCACAGCACTAATTTCAGAGTGGGGCTCTCTCTATTTACACCAGATCCCATCAACAGCAAAGCAAGTATTACAGCCCGAAACAAGTTCGGTCATCCCCTCCCCAGCTGCCAGAAACAATTTTTAACAGTAATCAGTGCTAGATTATTCTGTCATCCTGATACAGAGCAATAATCGGTTTGAGGTGTTGACTGATATGAAAATACCAACAGAGGGCACAAAGAAAAGACGCAGCTCCTCTAAACGAGTACTTGGGGTTTTATTGTGTCCAGAAGCAACTAAACAAGCAGAAATTGCAGTTTTTAAAGCACGATTCTCCATCGATAGATTGTTCTGCTGCTACCTTACTGACATCACCTATTTCTTTAAATAGCTGCAAACATAAGTGCAATTGTCCATTAAAAAAGTGCACCTCAAAAACATGCAGTTAGAATAGTAAGTTGTTCTCTACAGTACTCAAAGACGGAGAAACTTAAAAGAGGTGGAAATTTCCTTCTGTAGATCTTMTTTACCACGAAAAACTACATCCAACACCTAATCTATGTATTGATGCACACCTAATTTAAGAAAGGACATTTGGAAAACACTTACTTGTACAGTATCAGAAACCCAGATCTGAGCAGCTGCCTTCATTCCTTTCATTTTCGTTAAGCATTTGTAGCTCGTTATGAGCAAGAAAGACATCATTAAAATATAAATGCAGTATAAAAAGCTCTCAGACTGATCAGTGTCAAGTCAACCCACATTATATCTTAACAGCTATTCCACTCCTTCCCTCGCTTTGCCACTCGGGCTACAGGAAGCAGCGTCTTTCAAAGCCCTGTAAAAGGCTGTTAAAATGAGACGTTATTTCAGAGATATTTAGTACTTCAAGAGACAAAACAGACAGCCCTACATTCTGCTGTATTTGTATGATAAAAATAGAGCAGAGTAGATTTCCTATGGCAAAAGAAAAAAAAAAGCATTACTTTAAAAGAAAATATTCTTAACATTGTATCTACTTAAGAGGCCCAAGTAGCTTCTTAGCTCTAACAAGATTTTCTCGGAAGCTACTTTCACTGCTGAAATTGATACCTACGTCTTTTTGTTTAAGTGTTAGTGTTTATAATGTACTCCTAAGAGATTAAGGTTAGGAAAAAAAATAATAATAATCACACACCCAAGACAGGTCCTATTTTTCTCAGGCCACGATCACTTGTCAAGCCATGATTAATGCTGTGCTCTGTAGAGGGAGACATTACATCTAGGCTACAACAGACCTGCATTTTACCCTAAGGCAGAAGTCTTATTTAAACATCTCTATTTAAAGTGACATTTGTCCTCTCTTTTCAACCAGTTTCCTCCGAAATTCCAGTAAACTGACTTTGTGACCTACAAATGGTCCATTGATTCTAACTTGCCGTGTAGCCTGTCCTTGCAGCAAAGTTAGTTTTGGTGGCTGAATGAAGCAAGATGTTAGGCATTCAAGAAAAAATACAGGAGCAGAGTCCATTAGGTGCTCTATTAAATGCTCGGTTGGATAACAGCTACTAGAATTTACTGATAGAAGGATTACAGCTTACACAGAAGAGCTAGAGATAAATAGTGAGGTCAGTATTAAATAAAAGAGAAAAAAAGAAAATATTTTTATATTGAGAAGCAACAATGGCTTTCATATTCTGAGGTGATGAGCAATTTTTTTTTWTATATCACAGCCAAGAACATGGACATCGTCAGGGCCACCCTGAAAAGTAATTACATTTTATCTCTTGCCTTTCACTCTGCAGTGTCTGCTAAGGTATTTACATTTGTCTGCTRCAAGAACAACAAGCAAGTCAGGAGGAAAAAAAAAATAATAGTTGTGATCACTTATCTCAAGTAAATGCTATTTCTCCAGTGAATGGTATTATTCCATCTATTTTATAAAGTTATTGTTAGGTACTTTGATTTATCTGTAACTGCTGTTGTAGGAATAAGACCAGACATGCTCACACCTTATRAAGAAACAGCCAAATAGCAGACCTGGGCATGTAGAGCAGGCAATATTCTTCTTACCACACTTGAAACATGGCAACTTTGGATAATATTAAGCAATTCAGACACTGCTGGCAAGTTCCTACTAACTAAGATAATCTCATTTCTGGTGCTTTTCAGGGTGAATTGATTTTTTCCCCCTTTCTCTTAGCTGCTTTAGCAATTGAACAAATTTATACAAGTGTGATGAGACCTTCCCTACCAGCAGATGATGCATAAAATCAGTCCACAGATAGGAAATACTTCATAAAAATCAAGTTTTATTGTAATTAAGCAAACTGTATTTAAGCCAGTTTTATGCCAGAATAATAATCAATAGCGTTTTGCTGGAGACTGCTCTCCACCTGCAGGTGTTAAGCACTGGGTTTGCTCGTCAGTCTGCTCCGTGTTCATTGTCACACCTTTCTAAATAATTTTGGKAAATAGCAGGCTAGCCTAAGTCCAGTCATTGTAACACCATCTTATGAAAARTCAAAAAGTAGGAAATCATGACACGGGCAAATTATATATCCTTCTGAAACCCATAAAATACTCCACGTTTGAATGAGGAGTTTTTTTTTTTTTTTTAAATCTTTTTCAGAAATACATTTTTGTAAAATGCTACAATAGCTTAATATTCATTATATAAATGTATCTCTACCTAAATCACCCACGGTAAGCAAGCCTAAGCTGCAAAAACACATCTCCTACATTACTGGTTAAAAAAATAAAAAAATAATAATAATTTTWAAAAATCTATTGAAAATGGCTTCAAGCCTATCATCTTTCACCTTCTGAGAAAGAAGGCATTAAAGAGTGCTATCATATTTATTAAATAAAAATGAAGCCTTTTTAAAATACAYGTACATAGTCACATTGTATCACAAGTTACCAAATATTCTAACAGAGCCACCTACTACATTTATTTTAAGAACTGTTGGAAACTAAATGCATCTATCTTTGAGAACTATTTAAATATTAAACATGACTGTTACGAAAATTAAGAAAGGCCTTAAAATAGCTTTTTGTTTTTCAAGTTTCCTTGGCATCCAATTACAATCGTGACCGTTTACATCTTTCGCTTGTTTCAAAATGAGGCTTTAAATAAATAAAACCAGACAGMTTTTAAGTATTGAAGCTGCACATAAATACTTTAAAAAGATGAATTTCTTGCCATTTGAAACCGCTTTTGTCCACCACAAACACAGCCTTAATGGTACAAAACGCTCCAGAAGAGTTCGGTACAGCCTGACGACGAATTTCGCCTACCTGAGCTGTCAAGTACGTTGCTTTATAACTGACTGCTTGTCTACCTAGGCATGACTATGATTTCAATTATACACTCGACGTGGTTTAGCTGCTGCTTCTGCAATTCACCTGGTAAAATCATTAATCGCTTCTTCAGGTTCTTGTGTTAGCACTCACCCACATATTTTCCTCAGAGGAAACGCAAAGCGGACATACAGCAATTTTTAACATAAGCGTATCTTCAAGTGATCTTCGGTTTCTTTTTTTTTTTTTTTAAATGATGCATGGGGCTACTCTCAGCAAAACTTGTACTAAAATATATGTATTCACATATGGATGTCAAGGTCTACAGAGGATGTAGGATGAGCAAGGGCTTGGAAATAAAATTCTTAGGTAAAATTTCATAGGAGAGGAAAAAAATGAAAAAAATGAAGGAAAAAGAAAAGAAAGAAACAAGTCCCCTCCCCTCCTCTCCTTCCTCGCTATTATGGGATTCTTTTTGGAAGTGTATTGGAGATGTATTATTATCTGTATGAATTTATGGTACACTATATGAAAATACAATGAAAAACACAACTTTGATAAATATTTTGTCTAACTAGAGACTTACCTTTCTAACACATAAGAGAAAGGCTTATCGTTAAAAAAAATCCATTTGTGATTGTACTCTTCATCTGACAGTAACATTAACAAACAAGCTTAATATTAATCAAAACATCACTTCTACATATTACATTTTCAGTAAGTCATCATCTAATATCTGTTACTAACCATAAAAACCTACACACTTCTAAGACTACACTACCTTGTTTATTTAAATTTTAATAAGATGCTTCCCTAGTAGAGATTAGAAATCCTCTCTCAGTAACCCCCTTTCCTGACTTTAAGCATTAAAAGCAGTAAGAGATAAATAAAACATGGAGAAAGCTTCTGGAGTGATCAAATAAGGACTTAACTAAGCAAACTTGGTGTTTTTTTAAAGCTCTCCTCCTGCTCGTTTTAAGGAGGGAAACACCCAGAAGCCTGGTGTTAATGTCTCTGCTGATTGTGAAAATTGCAGCAATAAAAACTCCAACTGCTTGTCTTAAATTAAGACTTGTAAGACTACATGTGAGATCCGTATCTTTGCATTAGTTTTTATACCATTTGGAAGTTTGGTTGCCTGCTTTGATGTTGGTCTATTAATGAGCAGCGGAGCCAAAAGCCAGGAAAATGTTTACTGGAAATTCTCAAGTCAAAACCTGAAGTAATTGGTTTGTTCTACCCCACATGATTCAATATCCTGATTCCCCCAACTACCAGCTCCCAGAGCTATCCGAGTGTCTACATTTTTTTTGCTGTTGCCAACACACAGTAACCCACAGTGATTGAAAATGGCAGCTGAAGTGCTGCTGCAGCACATTAATTTTTCCCTAAGTGGTCCAATTTTGTCATCTGAACGTTGAAAATCTCCTTTCCGCTACATTTTTTTTACCTTTAGAGATTTATCAAATTCGGGACTGCCACCATAAACTGAAGTGCAATATTTTCAGAACAATTTTTAGATTATCCCTAATAGCTCCAAAGGATAATGCGCTTTCCTTATAGTGCTGTGCATTCAAAGCAGACTAGTTAACAGCAACTTAAGTGTGATAATGGCAATTACATCAATATGTTCCTTTTATACCACCAAAAGGTACTGCCTCAGACAGCTGAGGACGTAATGTAAATAAACACTTGAAAATTACCTCTAAGTAATGACACACAGGTTTTGGACCACTAAACACATCTATCTGCAAAATTCTGAATGCTCGCGTCCATTGAACTGAAATCTGTATAAATTATTTAATAACTATATTTTTTTCCCCAATTATTCCATATAAACTCAGTTTCTTTATTAAATGGATGCAAAAGGGAAGCCTAAGTGAAGACATCCAACAGAAACACACATCATCCCCATGTTAAAACAAACAAACAGAAACTATCAAACGGAGAACTACCCCCAAAAGCCAAAACCACCCACACTCCTACATGTCAGGTACTTCAAAGCACTTTTTCAAAATACCAAACATGCATTTCAGTATCTTTACCACTCAACTCAAAGGTTTGAGGCACAGGAAGTTTTTCTTTTTTTGCCAGGGAAAGCAACCAGATTACAGTCCCTAAGAAGCCTCTGCTCCCTGGAAAAGGTCCCAACTTATTGACAGATAACTGGGTTTTGCTTGGCTTTTGGTTTGCTAGATTATGAATATTGATTTGCAAAGATAATAGAAGGGTAGGCCCCAACCACATCTCCTTTCAGATGCAAGGAAAGGGTAACAAATGAGCAAAAAGGCTGTGCAAATATTTACGGCCATGTAAAACAACTTAAAACATGACTGGTATTTTGCACTACCAGCAGCCCAGGCACATTTAGTTAAAATTACTTATTACAGGGCAATAGTAATTACAAATGAAGTTACCTCAGTAAACTCAATATAACTAATTAAATTACAAGACATACACGTTTTCACTTTTTTTTTTTTTTTAAAGGATAAAAAGGAAAGAGAAGCATATGGCGGGTGGTCATCAAACTTCTTTTAAAACTGTCCATATATATATATATATATATATCTCCATTATCCTAGCCTACCAGTTAAGGAGGAAAGTAGGTTTGTTTCAAAGGTTTAGAACCGAGAGCTTCTTATTGGAAGATTTCGTTTGTTTTCTGAAGTAATTAGAGGGTCTTTCCCCCTGAGGCCCCTCACGCTGCCCTGTGTAGGCCCCAGCCCAAAGCAGGACCCAGCAGAGAAGGTTTTTTGAGCCCCGGTAGCTGAGAGGAGCCATCAGAAACCGCGCAACAGCGGCTGTCATAAAAGGTCACTTTTTTTTCCCCCTCGGAACAAACCATTAATCAATAGGATACAACAGTGGCGGGGGCTCCGCGGCGCGCAGCCCTGGCTTTTCACTCGCCTAATTGCAAAAGAGCGAAAGTTCAGAAACGCAGCCTAAATCCCCCTGCCCGTGCCCCCCCCTTTGCATCCCCGTGCCCTTTGGGCCTCCGCTTGGGAGCCGAGCCCAAGCGGCCTCATTGAGCCGCGCTTTGAAATGCTAATCCCCCTCCGCGGCCGGCGCTCACACTCGCCTCAGTCCCAACAATTTGCGCAGAATGATGCGAAATGGCCCCTCTTTTCGGCGCGGGCAACAAAAGGCCGCCGGGAGCGGCGGCGGGAGCGGCGCGACCCGCGCTCGCTGCCTCGGGCGCCCGTCCCGCGGGCGCGCAGCGCTGCGCACCTGAGCGGCGGCCGCGCTCAGCCCCGCGCAAGCCCCGCGCTGCTCTCAGAGCCAAGCACGGCGAGGGAGCCTCCCGCCACGCTCTGCTTTCCGTCTCCAGATGGCCCCCGCTTTCTACGTGTGAAAATAAACTATGTATATATATTTATAAATAAAAGTTGGTCTTGCTGCGCGCCCGACAAAGGGCACCGCGTTGCCCTGCGGGTCCCCCGCGCCCTCACCCGGCCCAGGCGCGGAAACCAGCCCGCAACAGGTAAATTATTTACTACGCGGCGGCAACTTTCCCCCGCCGCAACGTGCCCAGCCGGGGCCTGCTCCGCGCCAGCTCCGCGGCCGCGGCAGCTCCGCGCGCCGGGACGGAGGGCAGCGGCCCCGCTCCCGGCCGCTCCCTCCTCCCGCTCCGGAGCGAGCGGCGGCTGCGCGGGCTGTGCGCGCCCCGCGGAGGCTCCGCTCGCGCCGGAGCGCGGGGAGGAGGAGGAGGAGGAGAAAGGGGGGCAGCAGGCGCAGGGGAGCGGCGCAGGGGGGAGCTGCGCGCGGGCGGCCGCGAGGAGCGCGGCGCTGCGCGGTTCTTACCTGCGGGCCGCGCTGTGAGCGGCAGCGGCGGGAGCGGGGGCGGCCGCGCTGATCTGCGCTGCGCCTGTCCGGGCGGCGACGGGGCGCGCGGCGGCGGGAGCTGCGCGCGGGCGGCCGGCGGCTTCGCCGCGGTTTAAGTCAACATCTTCCTGCGGCTCCCGGCGCTCCGCACGAGGCGCAGGGCATCGCCAGGCCCCCACCCTGCCCGCGCAAGCACACGCACGAGAATAAAAATTAAATAAAAAAATCGAGGGGCCGCCGGGCGCAGCGTCTGTGGCCGCCTCTGGAGTCCTTTTTATGCAACGATCTGGAGAAGGGAAATCGCGGCGATGGCAGCGGCGGGAGGAGCGGGGAGCAACTCGAGAATTTTGCAAGGGGAAGCCCCCCTCCTGCGGGTCTCTGTCGCTCGCATCGACCTAATTTACATCTCCCCGGATGACATTCTGGCCTCGGGCACGAAACGCGTCCAGCTCCTCCTCAAATTTCTCATCTTCCTCTCGATGCCGCTGCCCCGTGATCGACTGGAGCCCGGGAAGCCGGCGCAGAGCGAGTAACGCGCACGGCGATGGGAAAAACGCAATACATACACACCAAAAAAAAAAAAAAAAAAAAAAAAAAACAAACGTGGTCAAAACATATTGTTTCATTTGAGATGCTCAGCTTACCTATATTAAAATCAATTAGTGCAGAGTTCAAGTGCAGTTGCCTGNAAAAAAAAAAAAAAAAAAAATCCCAATGAATCGTATCGCAGCCTCCTCCTCGCTCAGGCACCTCGCCGTGTGCGACGGGGCAGCGCCAAGTCCTGACACGGACTCTCCGAACTGGAGTCACCTCCAGCCGCCGCCTCCAGTCTCCTCCCCCCGGCTGCGCTGCCCGCCCCCGCGCCCGCCGCTCGCCGGAGCCGCAGCCTCTCCCGCCGCCTTTTCCCTCTGCCCGCCCGGCCGCCGCGCCGCGCCGAGCCGAGCCGAGGGGGGAGATTTAAGGCAAATAAAAAATGCGCGGCCGCGCGCGCCCGGCGCGGAGCGGCAGCAGCGGCGGCTCCGCACGGAGCTGCAGCCCCCGCGCCCCGAGCCCCGCGCAGCGCGGGGGGCCCCGGCCGCCCTCCCGCGGCTGCACGCGGAGCACGGGCCGGGTTGCGCAGGGAGCCCCCAGGCCGGGTTGCGGAGGGGYCCCCGGACCCCGGCCAGGCCCCCTCGCCGCGCTCCCTTCGTGCGCCCGCCCCGGCTGCGCTCCCGGATCCGYCTCGGAGCGGGCGAGCCAAGGCAGGGCGATGCACGAGGGGAAGCGTGTCAGGACAGGGTAAACAGCGCTTGGAAGCCCTTTAAAGGATACCAAGTTGCCTCGTTGGTGCGCCCCGATACAACGTGCAGAGCAGCAGCGCTGTTGCGCTCCTGCCCAAAGCCCTCTCTTARAAATAAAAATAATAATAAAAAAATTCTTCCCCTTTTTCTCTCTCTCCGTACTGATGTAAAACGGCGAGGCTCCGCTCTGACCTTTCAGCATGTGCACCATGAAAGCTTCCTGGCTCTCAAGGTCAGCGAGCGGCAGCCGGGCAGAGCTCGGTTCTGCGGGAGCGCAGCGCAGACAGGCCCTGCGAGAGGGAGCAGGCCCGGGCGCGCAGGAACGGCCGCCGCGCGGGGCCCGTCCACACGCGCCGCCCTGCCAGGGATGCTCTGAATCAGCAGCCACGTCCACAGGGGCACACGCAGGTACAGCTAAAGACCACAGCAGCGCTAAACAGCTCCGGTGATTTTTCCCTGTGTTTCCAGCTCCGGTGATTTTTCCCTGTGTTTCAGCCCTCCTTCCCTTTCCTGACCGCAGCAGGGGAATAACAACCATTGCAAGCTGAATCTACCCCAAATGCAGTTCCACGAAACAAGGCCACTCCAGGCTTGTTAAGCTCTTTTAGGTCCAAGGTGTATTGACAGTTCAGCTTTAAAACACCCACACCACACCAGGAAACCAGGATCATTACCTTTGTTAATGGAAAKGGTTTATTTTTAACTTAATTATTTCAACTTCTCCACATACCTATGCAATTAGCATTACTGTTTAGAAAAATTTAACACGTATTAAGAGAAGCATGACACATTTAAAAGGCAACCAAATCATTAAAACCTTGCTTGCTACGTGAGGCAGTGAGAACAACTGACCTGGTCCAGGGCTCTCCAGAACATCAAACCCTTCACTGATGCCAGCAACAACTGAAGGGATTAGTACTGAAATCCCACTGTAACAGAATCCTRGCTGTGCTCACCTTGCTCTGCACTCAGTATCTGCAGGGAACACCAAGAGCAGCCCAGGTGCTCCTGGCTAAGGGCATTTCCATCCTCGGGAGCCAGCCCCCCTGGGCCACTTCCAGCTGGGTCAAATCTGCAATTTACCCCCAAACCAAATCACGGAGGTCAGAAGAACCTGTGTCTCTGTGATAGCTTTGTACCTACTACAGGTTAAAATTAAAAAGTATGAGTTTCCAAGAGTGGCAAATGTAGAGGGGAAAAAGCAAGTTGTCTTTATTTTTGGTTCATGTTTTTAAGCACTTTGTATATTCCCAATATAGCTGATTGTCCTTTTGTGCTGAAAATATATTTATAAAACATCATCATAGAGCCTTAAGTAGCCCTTATGTATCTTGATGGAATTAGATCATAAAGGCATTTTAATGCATTTTATTAGAAACTGATTTTCACTGAGAGGATTGGATGCATCTGTCATGGAGACATTCTTACAAAGAGGGTCACAGAAATGTAAAGATATAAACAATCAATTAGATCTCATTTCACCATAGATTTACTACATATCTTTAGCACTCATATTCAACTTTCTTTTTTTTTTTTTTTTTTTTTCCCCAAAGAAATGTAACTGCAGATAAACAGTGGTAGCCCTGAACTAACAGCCTTTTCCTCAGTTGATGAGAGCAGGATTTAGCCAGAAAGCAGTCAAGAGTACAACAAGAATTATGTGGGCTTGGCAGGTTTCCTTTGAGAGGAAGTGAGAGGAAAGAATTCTTTTATTTGGAGTAAGAAGTCCACTTTTTTTTTTTTTTTTTAAAAAAAAAAAAAACCCCCCAAAAAAAAAAAAAAAAAAGGGAAAAGAAGAACTGCAGAACCAGCCTTTTTTTTTCTTAATGTTTGCAGAAGTGATCCACCCTCATGGATTCAGCTGCAGGACTGGAGTCTGTTTTCCCCCTTTTCATCAAGAGCTTCAGGAATCATATTTCCTTCTACATGCAGAGATGGAGTTTTACAACTCTGAGTTGTAAAACTGCGTTTTAACAATTGGTAGAAATGCACATAGAGACCTTTCAGCTTTTGTTTTGAAAACACACACCTCCATTAATTCTCATTAAATCCCGCTTAAAATGTAAGAATACCTTGCAGAAGGGTATATTGTTTTGGCAAGTAAAATATTATTATTCAAGCAATTAATTTTACTGCACATGAATCGTCATCTGTTTCTTTAAAGCAGAAAAATTGCACACACACAGACCCATAGCATASTTGAACCCCATTCTTCATACCTTACTCAGGCAAAATTTTTACCAGATTGGAATATTGAGATATAAAGAAACTCTGACAAATGAACTTTCTTTTCACTGTAATGACTGCTTGCAATGTGCTTTTTGCTCTCTTCCTCCAAAAATATGTACCCCACTCCACATGGACTCCATGGGTAAATACAGACCAGCAGATTTTCCTTWAAATCTTGCTTCGCTGCAACGTTGCAAAATATCTACCCTGGAAAGACTACAAGAAATGTCATAATCCTAGCAAAACCATTTGTTAATATGTTTATCTACCCATTTTGCTAATGTCAGGTTTTGCAGTGTTTCATGTTAAGCTCTGTCTTCTATGTGCCTCTCAGATTACTTTGACAACCGTGCTGGATCATGTCCTTGAAAACTTGAAAACAAATTCATAGTAATTTTTGAAATAATCACAAGAACTGTATATCAGATAGTGTTTCTAGGGACTACATCTATGACAACTGGAAAAGATTTAACTGTCAACTGTGTATTTGGAGAAGGTGCATCTGAAAAAGATGATTTAACTTATGGCAAAAATTAGCTAAATTATGATGTCTGTAATATGATCTTGGTGACCTCACTAGAGAATCTTTTTTCCATAGAATTGCAGCTTACATCTCTCTATTCCTGAAAAAGATTAATTTAAAATGCTTTAATATCTTGATAAATAATCTTTATATTGCCCTGAGCATTAGTTCCCCCATGAGAAAAGGTTTACACAGATTTTATGTAACCTATTTTTTTACTACTGSAATTTTATGAAATGATTGAACTTTAAATATTAGCAACTGACATTTCCTCCTATATGTATACACTCCTGTGAATAGTGTATCAATGAACATATAATTAGATGCAATATAAGCACAGACTGACAGAAGAGATTATATAGTCGTAGTACAGTAGCATCAGCCTAGAATTGGCATAATGTAAAGACATGCTCTAATTTGGCACATGGAAAAGTAATAAATCATTACACGATTTCACCATTTCAACATAAAACTGAAGAGGCCAGATTTTGCTTCTTTCATTTAGGGAAAGCTCCAATTAATTCTGTAGAGAAATGTATATAAATAAAGTATGCATGATATAACCCATAATAGGAAATATCTGAAGTATCGTCTTAAGGTTCTGGAAATATATCTTGACTATTACCATTCTTTTAAACTAAGTAATTGATTTTAGTGTCACCTGGGAAGAAATGAAGCCCATCAATAAAAAAAAAAGAATTCTGCAGCTGTTCCTAACAAATAAATGTAATACAAATTTGCATTATACATAGTTTTCTTCACTAATCATTTTTAAAAATTCATTATCTATATATTATTTAAGAAATGGCAAAATCATTGACTTACTCATAACGCTCGCTAATTGTTTTTTWAAATAAATTCTATACATAACTAAGGAAACACCCATTTCCATTTGTTTTATGTTAAATCAACATCTAACCACTCATGGTGATTTCATTCAAAGAAAACAGAAGGAACACATTAGCTGTGCGGTTAAAGAGATTGATGGGCTTCAAACATTTTAACCATGGATGGTTTTTTTTCCAACTGTAGAAACTCATGTTTTTAATTTAAATAACTTCAAGAAAATGAAGATCATTTTATTCAACAAGGCTGTTGTTTCTTGTTTCTTAGACAGAAATTAATTTAATTTTGTTTAATTAAGTAATATTAGAAACAACTTTGTTCAGAGAGAATGCAGCTATGAAAGAAAAGCACGTGTATTCTATATTAACTACGTATTTTGATGCTGGGTTTTTGTATGTGACATTAATCCATTAAAAAAGATTAATATGAATTTTACCAATGAATTTAAACACAAAGCTTTTCCTTACGTTCATACTAAGACAWTGCAGTTGGTTCTCTGCTCTCTGAAAAGCAAATCTGGGGGAGCAATGGAGCTCTGTTGTTGCTGTTTGCTGGGGGTGTTTATAGGTGTTGGTGGAGAAAATATGCAGTCTGATTCCATGGGCATTCATGAAGGGCAAAGATTTTCCAGGATTGAGCTGTTAGGATTCATGCAGCAGAACATATTTTAAAAAATGACGAGTACAATTCCCTGTTATCATACGAACAGCTCAATACAGAGGCTGAAGCGATGATACCAGGAAAAGAGCTACAGTGCTGAGCTGTTGGGAAGAGAGATGTCCATGAGATCCCAGTTCTCCAAATAGTTTTGCACATTTTTAGGTTCATTTTTCTCCAGCTGTTATATCTGTGTAGGTATTACTTCTGCATTTGGGTGGTAAATAATGTTTTTTAAGGAAAGAAGCAAGGCCCAGGAGACTAGTAAGAAATTAAATAGATTTTTCTATTTAAAATAAATGCAGTTTTGCCTTGCAGGTAGGGAGCTCTCTCCTCCTCCTCTCACTAGCTCTGTATTATATAATTTACTAGGACTTTGCTAAATCTCTGCATCCCTTTCCCTCACAAATTTGGAGGAATTTTGCAGAGAGGTGCCCTGCATCTCAGACTGGCATGTCTGGAGATGGCTGCCTAGTCTCACCACCTTCCTTACCTCCTGTTAGGCGACTGCCTCATGTAACAGTATGGAACCAAGTGGGAAAAGGCCTAGATATCTGTGCTGAGTGCCTCTACTTTCTATGATCTGCATAGCAAACTTAGGTGAGACCTAGAGCTTACATCCATCAGTGCTTTTAAGTTGAGCTGCTGACTGCTCTGTCATGTTGACAGTCTGCCACAAAATGAAAGGTGATGAGAAGATGGACAAAGCACGGAGTATGCAAAGGAGTTGTATTTCCAACTACGAATCCATGAAGCCTTTTCTCTCTCTCTTTTTTTCTTTTACCTAAGAGTCTAATAAAAGCATCCTTTATACTATTAAAATCCATGTTCYTGACTGTATAACATATGCCAAGACTTTTGGATATATTCACCTCTATCYGCACGGCTTTACAAACCCATAAAGATTTAGATGCTTGAGTAGGGGGTAAGGTTGATTTTATTTTCCTCAGAATTGTCACGGGATAAAGCACATCAACATCTTGGACCACCAGCCAGAACTCAGGCCTCCCCATTCCAGCTGGCTGCCCAAATCATTAAGCTACAGAGTCATGTTCCCTCTGGTGCTCTCACTTTCTGGCCCAGTGAATCCTGAATTATTTTCTGCCCGGTGCACAGCTTTAACTGGAGAAGGGGAGAATAATTCCATCCCCAATCCGGCTGTGGGTTAGAGAGCTTCGGAGTTGGGCAGAGACATGCGTTTGCATCCCTTCAGGTGGAKGGGAGATCCTATACGATCCTCTTTCACATCCCTTGGACAAGACTCTAACTGCTCATTATAGAATAAAGCTGCACCTGTAAGACAAGTGGTTGTTACCACTGAGTTAGTGAGAGCATAGCTCTATCGGTGGGTGTCAGGTACTGTCAGAGCATGACCATCACCATTAGCGATGGTTTTGTTTTATAGACAGTCTTAGCAATGATATGGGCACAAAGCTCCCTGCTCTGCTTTTACCTTGGCTGAAGCAGTGCTCAGCATGATGAGAATTAATGCTGCAGGAAAACCTAATACAAAAACATCGAAGTGCCTACTGAACATAGATGTTCTCCCCAGCTAGGCAGCACTGAAGCAGAGGGTTTTCCAAATTTAGGGGCTTAAACCCCTTCTACATTTCTCTTTAGGAGTCTAGTTATTAGATTCCACATGATGCCTATATGCAAGTCTATTCCATAGTCACAATAATCAAGTTCAGAGATGTGGTAATAAGATTATGAACATGAAGTAACAGAGTCAGCATGATCAGTCATGAATGGAAAAGAACCTCCCACAGTGTCTTCCTCACTTTGTGTTTGCAACCTTCCCATTCCTTATCAAAACACAGTGGTTAAAGCTCTACTTGCTCCCAAGACTGGGTATTCCAGTTCACATTTACCTTGTTTCCCATGTGCCACTAGGTGTTATTATGTAGGAACATGTGTTTTTTTTTTTCTTTTTTTTTTTTTCAATAGGTCGCTTTAATCAAGACAATGTATCAATGGTGCTTTATGTCCATTTCATCTGGTTCTGTTTCTCCCTTTCCCGCGCCACTCTGAAGTACTCACAACCTCAGCTGATTGGTGACGCTCGCTTTGATTTCGTTCTGTGGCTTAAGCCAAGGAATGGGTCCCTTCTATTTTTTTCATAAGAACATATTTTTTACTCGTGGTACTGATTGCCATTGAAATGCTGACAGTTATGCGATTGGCTCCCTCTGGAGCAGACACCAGAGATGCATCATGGATCACTGCTCAAAAAGGCTGGAGACAGCAGCAAATTCAGCCTCGCTCCCTCCCAAAGCACTCTGTACATCGTCCTGCTTTGCCATCCGTCCCAACTGGCGTGGACGGAGCACGGCGACGGAGACCCAGATTTGTTTCCAGGCTTACATCTTCCCGTTCGCATTTTGTCATGCTTGTGTTACACTGCCAGGTGTAACTCTGGCAGCTGTAAGAACAGTCATTTTCCTTCACCGAAACTGCCTATAAAAGCCTGTGTTTCAGTAATGATTTGTTATACATTACAAACACCTGCAGCACATGRGAATTAATATCACTAAAGTATAGGGATCAAAGATATCCCACCTTTTTTTCTTTAATTAAATGATCATTTGCTTCTGACAGACCTCGATGTTTTTGACAAATAGCATTTGAATCTGATTGAAGGTATGGTTACGCCCTTCTAAAAACACTGCAGTCAAAGAATGATATTACCACCATGCTACTGTCGTAAGGAACATCGATTGACTGCTTAGTATGACTGCTAATTATAAATATTAAAATATATTCAATAATTAATTAAGATGCTATTCCTCATCTCACTAAGAGCACTGGCTGCTGTCTGTTGAATAATCAACACCAAAATGCGATCTTTTTAGATTATATCCTCTGCATCTGCTAATCATAGTACTACATTAAATGTATCAGTACGACAACATATTAAGCTTTTATTTCAGACTTGCAAAGCAAAGCAAGACCCCTGAATGCTAGAGTTAGTTTTTATAGTCACCACTGCCAAGGGAATGGGAGGATTTCCTGTGCATGCAATCACTGAATCTTGCTGAGGAATAAACCACAAATTTGCACCGAACCATTTAGGTGCCCAGTTCTGCCTTTCTCTTGTTTCTTACTGACCCCTCTCCATACGGCAACCCAGCTTTATTTTGCTTTCTTTAGAATTTTTGTTGGTGGTAAAATAAATGTGCAAATTCTCTACTGGCTGTATATATTATTATAATTCCCTCTCATTGAAATTAGCCCTAGTAAAAGGTGAGATACATATTCATACAGCTATTTACATAAATCCCATTCACCTTTATGCATACCAGCTTTTAATGCAAAGTATCCAACACTGCAGGTATTACAGCACAAGCAAAATAGCACATAAGCTACATCTCACTTCCCAAAGGTTGGATCTTTATTAATTAATTGACTATCTGACAACTTTCTATGAGAAATATTTTCCGAAGGGTTAGTACATACATGCTTACTCATTTGTATCCTTTGGGAAAATCAGTGTCTTTACAACCAGAAGTTGAAAATGGTGATGCTTTTCTGTCACAAATCCCAAAGAGTTGATTCTTTACAAATTATGTATATTATRTCAGGCACCTATTTTAAGATGCAGTACAGGATAGTGTATTAATCTGTGAATAAAATAAACTTTGCAGTAAAAGCAATATTCCTAAGTAACTGATAAGATAATATATATCCACATAAAGYAAGACCACAAAGTAGGTTTTTCAAAAATAAATGTATGCTCAATCTTTTACTCAGCACAAGATTTCTGACAGTCCTAGTAACAAAGCTCTTTTTSAAATTAGTTGCAATATGCAACTGATCTTCAGCTTATTACCATTTTCACTGTAAAAAAAGAAAACTGTGTGATGCATTAGGTCATTATCTGTATAGGTTTAGGGATTTTAGGTATCATCCCCTCCCTGTTGTGAAAGACATTTGCTGCTAAAAATATAAAGTAAAATCTACTATGTGCAGGTGCAGATTCTACTTAGCAATGCAGCTCTGCTTGTATAAGTGATGTTTTTCTAAGTAAACAGAAAGAGGAGATGCAAGGTCGTGGAGCAAACAATGGTGTGTGTATCTCTGAAAAATTATRTTTTACTGTACAGACTTGCAATTTTTATATATTCCCTAGCATAATGCAACAACACATTGTGACTTAGAGCAGTCCCTATTTTTCACATTTTCCAGTTAATGAAAGTAACGTTTAAATACTCTGAAGTTAGATTATTAACTTCTACAAAATAGAAACAGATGTGTGTCTTAGTATGCCATTAAATTTATGATTTACATAGTACTCTTGAATACAGCTGAGCAGAGGCCAATGATTCTAATTTGCTCTAGATTTACAATAACCTGATCTGGTTTTTGTAAGTACTGAAACACTTTAAACAAAATTAGAAAGCCGTTGTGCTTTGTGTGATTAAAGATGCAATTCCCTTTGGGGTAATGAGAAGAGTTAGAATATGCTTCTTTCTTTATGGATGTTTCTATTATAAACACGAGTACTGTATATTATATATTTTTGTTACTATTTCCTTGATTTTAATTATAAAATAAGCTGATTGAGTTGTACTGGAGTTGCACTAAAACTTTGCCAAAATCTATCCAAAGAAGGTACACAGCGGTTCATAAAAATCCTTAAAATTCTTCTGTGGGTCTTAAGGTCTTAGGCAAATACAAGTATCTTACAATTTGCAGARACCAAAACATCCCTCTGATTTAGAACTACGCAATTTAAAGATTTATTTAAAAAGCTAATGCATTTCTCAGCTTATTAAACTATGCTTATACACAAAATTTTACAGGACAAACAATTGGAGGATTCTTAGCAGTTTAGATCTACAGATACAGATTTTCTGCATCCAATGGCATAATGAGAACCAGAATGAGTGTTATGGTTTAAAATATGGCATATATATGTGTAGAGTTTGACTTATATTGTTGCCTTATTAAAAAAAAAAAAAAAAAAAAAAAAGAAAAGAGGCAAAATCAGATTAGATACCTCAGATGCAAGTTAATGGCATACAACAGCAATACCCCATGAATGCATATTTATGTCCTGATTCAAAGATTTGAAAAATCAGTGGAAGTCAGGCTTGGGAAAATGAAACAGAAGTATTTCCAAATTCTAATTCACCATTTTAAAAAGGATTTCTTTTGTAGCCACAATGCACATCATTTAACATTGTAATTCAGTCTTTACATGAAAAAGTAATGTAGAGAAAAAAAAGTGTTAGCATCTGTTTCACAGGGACACTTTTGTAAGTATTTTTAAGGCTATTGCAACTATTTTTTGCAACCTCCTCCTACCCTAATTAAGTAGATTTTATGAAGGTACAAGTGGTGAACCAGGTCTTCAGTTAACCTAATTCCTAAAATGTAATACTATATGTCTTATTAATATAGCTTTGATGCTATCATGTGCTTAATATTGTATATTCATATTTAATCACACTACAATATATGTATTTATATTTATCTGTACCTCTGATGAAAAGCTTAATATTATTAATCCTTTCATTTTAATTATATGCAATTAACTATCATTAAAACAGGAACATTACCTTTTAATAAAAATTTAATCATACATTTACTCAAGTGCAGGATCAAAAAGCTATACAAGGATGAGATGTCCTAAAAGTGATTGCATATATTCAATTTATTTGGTCCCTCGCCCTTCCAGTGCACCTAGAGATTGCCATTTGTGCTTCACTCAGGAGATCTCTGGGGTAAGACCCATATTCCTACCTTGTTCTTTGAGTTGGGATTCTGGAGTTACATAGTTGTACAGGACTAAGGCACCAGTGCATTTCCCAGCTCGAATGCTGCACCAAATTTTGGTTTTAGTCTTGCCAGTGCAACCCTTCATAAGCATTTCATCACAGGTAGTTTTGCATTTGTTGTCAATTGGTAAAGTAGCACTGGTAGAATTTTGACCCTGGGAAACAGCTGAGAATGTATGAGGATATATTTGATTTTAAGAAAGGATAAGAATTGCTACAGATGTGGCTTTTTTTTTTTTTTTTTTTTTTTTTTCTGATTAATTGCCTCATTCAATTTCAAATCTATTGCAGTTAAACATTAATTCAGTAGGACTTAATAATGTATTCATTTATGATCTTGCTTGTGCATTAATGACAATGATTTGTTGCTTTCTAGTTCTGCTCTTGCTAGGAGAAAGGTTTTCTTTTTTTTTTTTTTTTTTTTTTTTTAAATGAGAAATCTGCAAACAGCAATTGGAAATTTGGAAAAAAAATGACAGGAGAAAATGTTTCCATCACATATTGAGGCTATATTGCTGGAATAGTTTTGTGGCTTCATCTGAACTTTCCAGGAAATATTTCTATCAGACATATAATTATCCATATAAGAAACATTATGTTGGCAAACAGTAACTAATCCAAGTCAAGTTTGTTATGCCTAGAGAAAAATTTATATTAGAATACTAGAAAACTACTTGTTTCCTTCTTGAAAAAACAAAAGGAATATGGATATGGAATAAATTATTGGTAGGAATGAACGGCATCAGGAATTTGGTGCCTCATACTTATTTTTTACCTGTAACTTAAAAGCTGAGACCTGAATTCTCCAAAGACATAGGCTTAGGTGAACAAACTTTTGGTGAACTAAGACCATATGCCCAGCCCTACAAATATGTATGCCTGTTAAATCCCATCAACAATATTAAGTTGGATGTCATAGGTAGAAGGAACTGTGTCATCTTATACTGTGTCTTAAAATTGACTGTGTATTTTCAAAAGGAGTTTTTAGTTGTGTTGGTAAATTCACACTAACTCAATGATATCCCGAGTATGGAATTGTGTTTGCAACAAACTGTTGTTCCCAGAGCCTGTGTGATTAACTGGGAGTCTGGGGGTAGAACCTGCAGATGAGAATGCCATATGTCTGATGCAGAGCACCTGAAAGGAAAGCTCAAAATTTAATGACAGCATGGGATGGTCATTACAGGAATGGATTGTATTGATAAAAAGGGAAAGCACCTGGTCTACAAAGGTTTTGTAATATCTTTTCATATTAGTTACTTTAAAGTTGTATTAAGCTGTTGGAAGACCTTGCTTCATTATGAACACTCTGTTTCTTAAAGATGTTCGGTGACTCTGGATGCACTTAGCATAATTTATTTTCCAATTGAGATGCCCAGACCTACTTCTATTGAAGTCGACATTTCTTTTCTTTTTTTTTTTTTTCAAAGAGAATTAAATCTAGTTTCCTTTTTGCTCAGAGACTTAGTTACATTTCTTAATTGTCAATTTTCTTCAAACAATTACTTCATGACAATGTTTTTAATAAATGAAAATCCAGTACACTTTGTGACTTCTTATTTTAAAGCCCACTCTAAAAACATTTGTCTAGCATAATTACTGAGCAACTCAGAATCAGTGGGAAGTTCAAGACTGTATTTATGTATTTTCTGAACCTTCCTAATGTGATTTCAAATTACCTAATCCCAATATACCTTTAAATCTCATGAGAGATTTTATTTTAAATGTTCCTGTGACTGGAAAGCTGCATACGCTAGGAAAATATTAACTACAAATACAATGGACCCTTTTCTGCTCTTTTCTCTGTATTTCCCAGAGCTATTGCGCATTAAAATTGACACGGATAAGACAATTCTACAAAGTTCAGAGCGATAATGTGGGCATTTTGCAACAGCTCTTTTGTTGAGCAATGAAGCTGCAGAGGGAAGGGCAGATTTTGACTCTTCAGTCACTGCCATTCTGATCCTTCTTTATTGCATAAACTCAGAGCAGGAAGCTTGGATCTCTAAAATCTATAAATACGTGTTTTCAGAAAATGCCCATATAGAGATTCTAGTAAAAATTATAAGAGAGTGTTCACTCTTCAGACAAGACACTTTTCTGCATGCAGAAACGGTCTTTGTTGAAGAGCTTCTGTCTTTATTATTTAATTTCTTTGTGAAGCTTACAGTCAACATGATCCCGTTGAGTTCTTTATTTAATATGTTTCAGAGCACAGGACACCTGCCGACTTCTTTAATAACGAGTTGTCCTCTGTTGGCTTATATGTGAAAACTGTGCAGCAGAGGCAAGTAAAGAATAACCTTAGACATTAGACTGATTCCATTAAAAAATAAAATAAAACTATGTCCAGGCTCCACACCCGAAGTCCCTAAAATAAATTTGCAAGGGCTTTTTCACAGCATGGAATCCAAGCGGATTTTTTTTTTAATTGAATTCTGTTCTGTGTAAGTGCAGCTCAGTGGAATTCAATTTCCAAGTAGGCTCCCAGGAAAGAAATACATGCTAAGTATTTTTATTGCTGATGTCTTGGATTTAGTTTCTTGAGTATTATTTAGATTTGACGGTGGACAGAGTTGCTAGTGTTTACCGTACTACAGTGCTCTGTTCCTTTCTCTGGAGAAGTCACTCTTTAAAAAAGGATTGGCTAAAGCATAGCAGTTTAATCATGAATATATTCCAGAGATTTGTACAGTATTCTAAGGTTCAAACTCTACTTGTTCATACAAACCCAATGAATTTGATAATTTTTTTTTTTTTTGCATATTCTCAATTCAACCTTTTTTTCTTCTTTTTGTCCCATTTTAATATATCATCCCTACTTTGTTGGCAGCCTCTTTCACGCCTTGTTAGGAAAAGTATGGGGAAATATTGTTATGGATGATGCAGGGAAGCCCTACAGTCTCAGCCCTGTGGTTCTTAGAGAAGATAAGAAACCCCATTAAGATCAATGAGTCCTTCAGCTCTGAGAAAGTGTTAGCTAAGACAGGGAAATCAGACTTTGACAATTACTTCATCTTAATTGGCTTTATTCTGCACTCAAACACATCACTTCTCCCATAATTCCTTCACTTCTGCTAAAGCACATTATTTTACTTCAACCCGCAAGGCCGAGATGATAAATAAAAAGTACCTCGCAAGTGAAAACTGTGCTTGGCCACCCTCAGCTCAAGCTCAGATGGCTTTTCTTCCTCAACAGACTCCRGAATGCTTTTTGTCCTGCCTCTGTGAGTCTGGATAACTATCTGTTTTCCTTGCTTTGCTTTTTTTAAGGATAATTCTTCATACCGCAGAGGTTCAGCCTTGCTCCTTTTCTGGTGGTGTAGCCAGAGCCGTAGGCCAGACGTGGGGCGAGGAAGCAAAGGCGAGCAGGGCAGAACGGCCCGGGCCGCCGCGGCCCCGGGGGGCACCATGGGCTCCAACTCGCCTGCACTGCTGTGGGACATGGATATGGGGCTGTAAATCCATGGGGCGAGAAGGAACTTGTGGCCCTGGCCTCCCCTGGCCCATGCGCACATGCAGATCAAGGGGCTCAGGAGCTGGGAGTCGGGGCCAAACCGGGGCTGCCCRGGAGCATCCTGCCCTCCCTACGGCTTCTCCCACAGCTCAGCATCCCGTCCTTCCAATGCAATTCTCTGCAGCCCACTAAGCTACTCCCAAGAGAGATAAAGCAGCGCCTATTTGTTCACTTCGGCTCATGTCTCTCCCTCCTGCGTGTCATACAATTATTTTGTGGCTCAAGGAAAAATGTTTATGCTGCATCCAATTCAGCCTAAATACAATGTTAGAAGGTGACAATCTCTTCAAACCTTACTGATCATTACTTACAAAACTATATTTTGAATTTGTGAAAACAAATGCTTTGACCTTGTAAGCTATGGAAATATTTAAAAAACAAATCTGCTATGCTTTCTTGGCTAATAGTTGTGATTTGCATAGCTGAACCTTGAATGCAGTCATAAATAGCTACAGAATCCAACTTGGCATAATGCCCAGCAATGTTAGGGTGCCAGACAAAAAAACAGGTCAACCACTTACCAAGGAAGTCATTCTGTCTCAACAAGGTGATGTCTAACAAAGAAACTACAAGGCTGAAGTCAGATAACATATTCAGCTGTTCTTCAAAAAGACAAGAACTTTTCATTTATCAGGATAATCTACTACTGGTAATCAGTACACCGAGTGAACTCCCTCTTGTAGAAAAGAAAAAAGCCCATCAATTGTTTTTGCTAATTAAGATGAATATTATTCCTGTGAAATGAACCAAAAAGTTCTGTGTAACCAGAATCCCAAAAGAGATCTATAGTCTACAAGAATAATTGCACACAGTTTTAATTGAGAGAAAAGTGAGAGCTATTTTTTGTCTTCTTCAATTTAGAGCAGCGGTGGTCTCCCACGTTTGTTAGCAGGCTCAGTTTCTTTAAAACACGATTTTCCATACATTGAAAACAGYTATGGAATTAGAAATTCATGACAAGATGGTTCTACATTTAATGAAATTCTACCACTAAGTACTACGTATTTAGGAATCATTTGCGGTAACAGATCATCTATTAACATATATAGAGAAAAGTCCATTTTTAGATTAAAATCTAGATGTTGTGACTGTTCATAATAATGTGCATTTAATCTTTATTCATTAAGTATGGCTAGAGTTGGGAGTGACAAGGAAAATATTTTCTTAAAGTAATATTAATTATATTCAACATTTTATTTTCTTCTGTGATATTTATCTTGTTTTTAGAATTAGAAAGCCTTGCAATGGTGAAAGAGGATAATATGAGGAAGCTCTCTTTCAYACTGGTTAAACAAAAGACACCCAACTTGAAAAAATATTTATATGTGAATTAATATTTGCACAGAGGAAATCCATATGCAGCAGAACAACTCCATGTTTCCGAACAAGACATGTGAAGCTCATTGAGATATATATGACTGTATTTATAAAAAATAATTCTCTCCCAAATAATTTATTACTGCCTTTGTTGTAGTAACCCTTAAGGTCTAAGCCTTTGTCCTATCTTCCTTGCCTATAGTGTAAGTCACACAGTGGGCTTCAAAATAAGAATAATTATAATTTCACTTAACATGCAAATTTAGAGTTGTAAATTGCCTCAGATCAGGGTACTAGCTGCTTACATTTGTTACCATGAAAAATGAAATGTTGTCTCTCTCTCTCTTCAGCCCTCCCCCCCAGCCTTCTTCACACGATTAGCCTCAGGCTAAAATGGTTTTAAGTAGACTGAAGCTGCTGGTAAACACTTACCTTTGACAATATTATTGCCTAATGAACATTGCAGAAAAGGGTGTATGCAGTGCGAGTGTCTGGCTGTGGCTGCAACCTACATATGATCCTTGTGCCAAGTGCCTACTGCTAATAGGCAAATACACACAAAGGAGACAGGCCCTTTGATGGTTTAATCCCAAACATACTTAACTGTCACATAGTTAATCTTTTTTTGATCAAAAATGACTCTTGAGTTCTTCTCGAACATTTTTATGCTTGGGGATGAAGAAGGTTAACTGTAGTTCTCATGCCTGTTTGGAACTGTTCTCTCTTTCTTGCTTTCTTGCTTTCTTGCTTTCTTGCTT